>NC_057814.1:257006368-257355670 GCF_018294505.1 Triticum aestivum | reverse complement strand
GTGGCGCGGGCGGCGACGGCGGATCGGGCGGGGCTAGGGTTGCCGGTGGGCTGCGGCGGCGGCTGGGCCTCGTGGCTTATAAAGCCCCTCCCTCGGGCGGAGTCCCGGGCGGATACGGCCCAAGGTCGGTTTCATTTTTCTTAATTATTTCGCGCAGAAAAACGAATAAAAGAAATACTAAATGGACTCCAAAAATCCTGAAATAAATTTTCCCCGTCCTCTAAAAATCTACCGGACAAGGTGAACATTTATTTGGGACTAATGCAATTTTGAAAAACACATATTTTTCCTAATTCAAATAAAATAGCGATAAAACTCCAAATAAAAATCTTATTTGATTTTAATATTAAACCTCCAATATTTCTTTATTTTGAGGAAGTCATTTTATCCTCTCTCTTTTATTTTTATAAAAGAAATATTTGAAGAGAAAAATAATTAAAATCAAACGATCCTCTTTTCAAAATTTGATAAAAACTCAAATATGAAAATAACGAATTCCCAACTCTCTCCGTGGGTCCTTGAGTTGCATAGAATTTCTAGGATCAAGCCAAAATGCAATAAAATATGATATGCAATGATGATCTAATGTATAACATTCCAAATTGAAAATTTGGGATGTTACACTCACCCTGTTCACCCTCCAGCAGCTTCCTCGCCGGCGCTAGCGGTCGCGCGCCCACGGGTGTACAGTGCACCGACCGGCTCTGTTGCCGCCCCGTCCTCTTCCTCCTCGTGCCTTCGGCCTTGCTCTACTCCTTGACCGTCCCCTGCTCTCTCCCATCCCCTTCCTCGCCCCGTGACGCTCCCAGCCATCGCCGAAGTAGCGGCCGAACCCGAACGACGACATTCGGCCACGACACTGATAACCCACAAGTATAGGGGGTCGTTTGTAGCCTTTTTCGATAAATAAGAGTGTCGAACCCAACGAGGAGCTAAAGGTAGAACAAATATTCCCTCAACTTCTATCGACCACGGATACAACTCTACGCACACTTGACGTCTGCTTTACCGAAAACAAATATGAAACTAGTTTGTAGGAGTGATTCTAGAAGTACTTTGCAAGAATAAAACTAGAAGTACTTTGCAAGATAATAAAAGTTAGGTGTTTAGTAAAAGGGTTTGTGTCAACAAGAAAGTTATTTTTCCCTAGGCAATCGATAACAAGTACCGGTAATCATTCTTGTAATTTTATATGAGGGAGAGGCATGAGCTAACATACTTTCTCTACTTGGATCATATGCACTTATGATTGGACCCCTAGCAAGCATATGCAACTACTAGAGATCATTAAGGTCGTGAAACCCAACCATAGCATTAAGTATCAAGTCCTCTTTACTCCCATACGCCATAACCCACCTATCAGTGTTTGGGCTATTGTCATCCCCGCAACACTGACAATAAGCAAACCATGAACATATTGCAACACCCTATCGCGGGGGCCCTCACGTTTGCGCGAGACGGAGGGCACCGTAGGATAGCACCATAAATAAAATATACAATCATACCAACCAAGATCACGATTAACCCATAGGACAAAACAGATCTACTCAAACATCATAGGATAACCATAGATCATTGGGAAAAATATATGGAGTTGAGCACCATGTTGAAGTAGAGATTACTGCGGGGGAAAAGAGGTTACACCGTTGCATAAAGGGGGAGAGAGTTGGTGTTGACGGTAGCAAGATTGTTGATGTAGATCGCCGTCCCGATCGTTGCCCCGGCGGCACTCCGGCACCACCGGGAGAGAGAGGAGAGAGAGCCCCCCTCCTTCTTCTTCTTCCTTGGCCTCCCCCCCTAGATGGGAGGAGGGATCCCCCTCTGGTCCATGGTCTCCATGGTGGCGGAGGGGCGGGAGCCCCTCCGATATTTGGATCTCCCTCTCTGTTCTCTTCCGTGTCGCGTTCCCCTAGTCTGGCCGAAAACCGTTTCGTATATTCCGGGAGATCCATAACTCCGATTGCGCTGAGATTTTAACACAATTTTTTCAGGATATAAGCTTCCTTGCACCCGAAGTAGAGCTCCAACCAACGTTCGAGGAGGGCACAACCCACCACCCGCACCAGGGGCCTCTGGCGCGCCCAGGTGTTTTGTGGGCTGTGTGGGCCTTCGTTTGCGGTGATCCCAACTCCCAAAAATCATATATATTCCAAAATAATTCTCCGTAAAAATTTATTGCATTTGGACTTCGTTTGATATGGATTTTCTGCGATACAAAAAACATGCAAAAAACAGGAACTGGCATTGGATCAATAGGTTAGTCAACAAATCATATAAAAAGTTGTATAATATTGGCATGAAACAATCAGAAATTATAGATACCATGGAGACGTATCAGCATCCCCAAGCTTAATTCTTGCTCGTCCTCGAGTAGGTAAATGATAAAAAAGATAATTTTTGATGTGGAATGATACCTAGCATAAACTTGATCATATGTCTGATCATGGCATGAATATTAAGACGTAAGTGATTCAAAGCAATAGTCTATAATTTGACATAAAGACATCAACACTCAGGCATCCCAACAAACAATCATGTCTTTCAAAATATCAACGCTAAAGAAAGTTATCCCTACGGAATCATATAGTCTTGTCATGCTCTGTCTTCTTAACACAAAGTATTTATCATGCACGACCCCGATGACAAGCCGAGCAATTGGTTCATACTTTTTAACACGCTTCAGCTTTTTCAACCCTCATGCAATACATGAGCGCAAGCCATGGATATAGCACTATGGGTGGAGTAGAGTATGATGATAGGGGTAAATATATAGAAGACAAAAAAGTAATAAAGTCTCACACCGACGCGGCTAACCAACGGGCTATGGAGATTCCCATCAATCGATATCAACGTGAGGAGTAGGGAGTGCCATGCAACGAAGGCACTAAGAGCTATAAGTGTATGATAGCTCAATCTGAAAACTAAGTGGGTGTGCATCTAATCCTATAATGAAAAATCCCACTAGTATATGAAAGTGACAACATAGGGGACTCTCCATATGGAAAACATGGTGCTACTTTGAAGCACAAGTGTGGTAAAGGATACTAACCATGCCCCTTCTCTCTTTGTTTTTTTTATTTTTCTTTTCTTTTTCTTTTTTTCTTTTTTTCTTTTTCTTTTTCTCTCATTGTCCGGAGTCCCATCCCGACTTGTGGGGGAATCGTAGTCTCCATCATCCTTTCCTCACTGGGGCACTACTCTAAAAATGAATAATGATGATCACCACACTTCTATTTACTTATAACTCAAAAGAAAGAAAAATTACAACTCGATACCTATGACAAAATATGACTCTATATGAATGCCTCCGGCAATGTACCAGGATGTGCAATGATCTAGCGTAACATGTATGAAAAATGATGAACGGTGGCTGAGCCACAACTACTATGTCAGCTATATGATCATGCAAAGCACTATGACAATGAATGCTCAAGTCATCAAACGGAAGCGGGGGAAGTTGCATGGTAATATATCTCGGAATGGCCATGGAAAAGCCATATTAGGTAGGTATGGTGTCTGTTTTGAGGAAGATATAATAAGGCTTATGTGTGATAGAGCGTATCATATCACGAGGTTTGGATGCACCGGCGAAGTTTGCACCATGTCTCAAGGTGAGAACGGGGCAATGCACGGTACCGTAGAGGCTAGCAAATTGCGAAAAGGTAAGAGTGCATATAATCCATGGACTCACATTAGTCATAAAGAAAGTCATATATTTATTGCAAAAGTTTATTAGCCCTCGAAGCTAAGTACTGCTACGCATGCCCCTAGGGGGATAGATTGGTAGGAAAAGACCATCGCTCGTCCCCGACCGCCACTCATAAGGAAGACAATCAATAATAAATCATGCCGCAACATCATAGCATAACGAGAGACTATACATGCATGCTTCGGGAATCACAAACCTTAACACCAATATTCCTACTAACCACAACCGTTTACTAGTACCTCCCACAAATTATCATCTCTATATCACACAACCATTGCAAGGAATCAAACATATCATATTCAGTGATCCATAAGTTTTATGTAGGATTTTATGACTAACCATGCAATTGACCAATTCGTTTTGACTCTCCCAATAGATATAAGTGAAGCATGAGAGTTTAATTCTTTCTACAAAAGATCATGCTCTAACAAATATAAGTGAAGCGAAATATCATTCTACAAATAACGGTTTTCTATGTGAAGAGAAACAGGCAATCCAAACTTCAAATGATATAAGTGAAAAACATGAAGCATTCTACAAGGCCATACTCAAAAGATATACGTGAAGTGCAATGAGCATTCTACAAATAAACCATGGACTATCTCATACCAGCATGGTGCATAAAAGAAAAGTGAAAAATAAACACAAAAGACGCTCCAAGATTTGCACATATCACATGAACGAAACGAATCCGAAAACATACCCATACTTGTTGAAGAAAGATGGGATGCCTTCTGGGGCATCCCCAAGCTTAGATGCTTGAGTCTCCTTGAATATTTACTTGGGGTGCCTTGGTTATCACCAAGCTTGAGCTCTTGCTTCTCCTCCTTCTCCTCATATCGAGACTTCCTCGATCTTTGATCACTTCATCCACGCAAAACTCAACAGAAAGCTCGGTAAGATCCGTTAGTATAATAAAGCAAATCACTACTCTAAGTACTATTGCAAACCAATTCATATTTTTTGCATTGTAGCTAGTGTAATATAACTTTTTCATAGCTTAATCCACTGATAGAATCGATAGTTTCATCAAAACAAGCAAAACAATGCATCAAAAACAGAATTTGTCTTAAACAGGACAGTATGTAGTAATCTAAACATCCACGATACTTCTGATACTCCAAAAATTCTGAAAAATTTAGGAAAAATAAACAATTTGTATAGCAAGTCTGTGCAAAAAGTTTCAGAAGCTTTCAATGTTCCAGTAAAAAAATGTAAAATCGCGCACTACAGCCAAAGTTTGTGTTTCTGCACCACACATACCAACAAGCAATCTAAACATCCTAAAGGCAAATCTTGGCACATTATTTTTATAATACAATGGATTTGTACAAGGGGATAATTATTTTTGTTGAAAAGTTTCTGTAATTCAAGATTCACAAAGTTTCCATGGGCATGAACAAAGTTCAAGGCTAGCTCCCACTTTCACAATGCTCGTCCCTCTCACTTTCACTTTTCTTTTTGTAAAGTTTTAAGTTACCCTCTGTATTTTTTTAAAACTATATAAAAGCACTCAACAGAAATAAATGACTCTCTAAAACTTCCGGGTTGTCTCCCTGGCAGCGCTTTCTTTAAAGCCATTAAGCTAGGCATAAATTGCTCAAGTAATGCATCCACCCGGATCCCAAGGTATATCAAAGCCAATTTGTTTCAACAATGATTTAGCATTTAGTAGTGAGCACAAAGCAACATATATCAAGCAATGACAAAGTCTAACTCTCTTCCTATGCATCAGCATGTCATACGAGAACAATTCATGCACATAAAGTAAAGGCCAATACATAGCATAACTAGTTTTTGCAAATTTATCGTGTTGGAAACATAGAGAGGTGGAGATATAGTTCCTCTCTCGTAATAATTGCAAGTAGGAGCAGCAAGCACATGCATATTATATTCATAAAAATCATCATGTGTAACGGTAAAAGGCAACCCATCAATATAATCCTTAACAAGAGCAAACTTCTCCAATATAGTGTAGTTAGGACAATTCAAAAAGATCATAGGACTATCATGTGTGGGTGCAATAGCAACAATGCATGTTTAACATAAGGAACAATAGCAAGTTCATCTCCATAAGCATAATTCATATTGGCATCTTGGCCACAAGTATAGCAAGCATCATCAAAAAGGGATATTTCAAACGAATCAATGGGATCATAGAAATTATCATAACATTCATCCTTCGGTAAGCATGAAGGAAAATTAAATAATGTATGAGTTGAAGAGTTACTCTCATTAGAAGGTGGGCACGGGTAGCTAATCCGCTCTTCCTCCATTTGTTCTTCGCTCTCCTCATCATCTTTTTCATCCAATGAGCTCGCAGTTTCATCAATTTCTTCTTCCATAGACTCCTGCAAAATATTAGTCTCTTCTTGGACAGCGGAGACTTTCTCAATAAATTCGTAAATATCGGAATTATATTTATAATTATCATAGCAATATTTAATGATGGCAAAATTTTCAGGTCTATAAACATCATCATCAAAAGCTTCATACTTTTCAAACAAAGATTCAATTTCATAAGCACCCATAAAAGCAACAAATTATTCTATTCGTTCCACATCATAGTAATCATATATACCATTAGCATAAGAAGCTAAGGTTTCATTATCATTAAATTTGCATGAAAAGGGAAGGTGTGGAGCATTCATCCTAGAGCAACAAGTAAAATCATACCTCAAGCATAAATCCCGAGCATACCAATGCAACTTATAAGTTTGATCCCATAATAGTTTCCCTTTTTGTGTCAACCGATAATCCCCAAAGTATTCACGTTGATCCAGCGTTACTCCATTATATAGTTTTTCTCAAGATTACCAAAGTAGTGCATAATATCTTTTACATAACGAGCATCGAGGGTTTTAGGAGGTTCCCCATCTCCATGAGTAGCAAGTACAACTAATTCTTTTGGTGTTTCGTGTTCCATATCCATAACTAAAGATAGAGAACAAGTTAGAACAGAAAATAAAAACTACTTAGTGATAAAGCAAACAAGCACACACGAGAATATTCACCCCACGCTATTGCTCCCCGGCAGCGGCGCCAGAAAAAGTTCTTGATAACCCACAAGTATAGGGGATCGTTTGTAGCCTTTTTCGATAAATAAGAGTGTCGAACCCAACGAGGAGCTAAAGGTAGAACAAATATTCCCTCAAGTTCTATCGACCACCGATACAACTCTACGCACACTTGATGTCTGCTTTACCGAAAACAAATATGACACTAATTTGTAGGAGTGATGCTAGAACTACTTTGCAAGAATAAAACTAGAAGTACTTTGCAAGATAATAAAAGTTAGGTGTTTAGTAAAAGGGTTTGTGTCAACAAGAAAGTTATTTGTCCCTAGGCAATCGATAACAAGTACCGGTAATCATTCTTGTAATTTTATATGCACTTATGAGTGGACGCCTACCAAGTATCCGCAACTACTAAAGATCATTAAGGTCATGAAATCCAACCATAGCATTAAGTATCAAGTCCTCTTTACTCCCATACGCCATAACCCACCTATCCGCGTTTGGGCTGCTGTCATCCCCCGCAACACTGACAATAAGCAAACCATGAACATATTGCAACACCCTACAGCGGGGGCCCCTGACGGTTGCACGAGACGGAGGGCACCGTAGGACAACACCATAAATAAAATATACAATCATACCAACAAAGATCACGATTAACCCATAGGACAAAACAGATCTACTCAAACATCATAGGATAACCATAGATCATTGGGAAATAATATATGGAGTTTAGAACCATGTTTAAGTAGATATTACAGCGGGGGGAAGAGAGGTTACAATGCTGCATAAAGGGGGAGAGAGTTGGTGTTGACGGTAGTAAGATTGTCGATGTAGATCGCCGTCTCGTTGCCCCGACGACACTCCGGCCCTACCAGGAGAGAGGGGAGAGAGCCCCCCTCCTTCTTCTTCTTCCTTGGCCTCCCCCCCTAGATGGGAGGAGGGATCCCCCTCTAGTCCATGGTCTCCATGGTGGCGGAGGGGCGGGAGCCCCTCCGAGATTGGATCTCCCTCTCTGTTCTCTTCTGTTTCGCGTTCCCCTGATCTAGCCGAAAACCGTTTCTTATATTCCGGGAGATCCGTAACTCCGATTGAGCTGAGATTTTAACATGATTATTTTCCGGATATAAGCTTCATTGCACCTGAAGTAGAGTTCCAACCGACGTTCGAGGAGGGCACAACCAACCACCATGCGCCAGGGGCCTCTGGTGCGCTCTGGTGTCTTGTGGGCTGTGTGTGCCTCCGTTTGCGGTGATTCCAACTCCCAAAAATCACATATATTCCAAAATAATTATCCGTAAAATTTTATTGCATTTGGACTTCGTTTGATATGGATTTTCTGCGATACAAAAAACAGGAATTGGCACTGGGCACTGGATCAATAGGTTAGTCCAATAAATCATATAAAAAGTTGCCAACAGTATGTAAAAGTTGTATAATATTGGCATGAAACAATAAAAAATTATAGATACGACGGAGACGTATTAGGCACCTCATCCTCGCCTATTTAAGCCACCCCGCGCCTTCTTCTCTTCACCAACGGCTCAACTGCACTCCCCTACCTGTCCCTGGCTACCTGCCCGAGCCCTAGAGCTCCACCTCACCGCGAGTCGCCCCCATGGCCGCGGCCACTGCCCGCTCCGATTTCGGCGACCCTGTGGCCCTCCATCCATTCCACCACCACCAGATCCCCTCTCTATCTCCGGCGGATCCTCCCACCCAGTTCCCTCAATAGCCGTCGCACCGAAGCCTCGACTCCATCCTCGCTCGACAACCACCGTCTGCCAGCGTCAAGGCCATCGTCGTCTCGGTCCACCCCGCCGGCCGTGCATGGGATCAATGTGTGCGCCTCGCCACGCTGAGCTCATCCATGGGCTGAGCGTCACGGGAGACGGCCTGGAGCTCCCGCAATGACCGTCGGGAGCCGCCCGTCTCCTCTACCTAGCACGCGCGAGAAGAAGACGAAGACGATGACCCCCCTACCAGTGGGCCCCGCGGCCCCACACGTCAGCCATACGAGGAGTTGACCCCGACACGTTGACGTGGATAAATGGACACACATTTGATGGAATGCGTCTTCCTCTGGTGAAAGCGTACTCTATAGTTCTTCGGCCAGGAATGCGCTTTCAACTGAAAGCGTATTTTCTCGAGTGCGTGTTCTGTTTTTTAGCCGGGGGCCAGTTTGTGAAGAGTTTCTTTACAAATAGGTCCCTCGCAGTCAAACCCATATAACTTTTCACTCACAACTCCGATTCAGGTGATTCCAAAGCCGATGTTTTCGTCTCATCGAGCCCTGTCTGTTGGCATCATTTTCATGATGTTGTCACATTCGAAAAATGACCATTTTGCCCTTGCCCTTATTCAGCCTCCTTCGAGAGAGAAAGTTTTCCGGCGATTCTTTCCGCGAGCTTCTCGCAGTTCTTCCCGGTGAATCCATCTCTCCCAGGCAAGCCACACCCTCTATTTGCATGATTGCAATGCAATGCCATGGTTTATTTATTTGAACTTGCTTAAAATTTGCATTTAGCTACATATGATTTGTTCATGGCATTTCTTGGGGGTAATATTTGATCTTGCTATTGCCATGATACTGTTTAGATTTCTAGCTTGCAGATGGTGGATGACATGTGGCCATTGGATTGTTAGTGGCTATTACTATTACTTTCGTCATGATAGTAGTTGATATTATGCTTTGGAGTATTATTTTGGATTTGATGCTATCATGTGGATCATTTGTTGGATATTGCTATAACTTGGATCACAGGTTGATATGATATTAGAGCACCAGTTATCACAGATCTACCTTGGGGACAAATTCCGTCATTACGTTGGTCAGGTGCCACCGAACATGGCTTTTTCCAGTGCAACCACATTTACCTTTATGGTCTATTGTCATGCATCTCGCTGGTTCCTCCACCCAGGGAAGGTTATGTGTGTGCGCTACCCGAATCAGGTAGGTGCCCATAAGCCTTGTGTGCCTGAGTTGTGTTGTACCCGGGTTGTCCCCGTTTGGGACTATTTTTGTTTTTGCCACAATGGTGGCCGTTGGATGTCCAGAGTGGCATCGGGCTCACCCATGACTTAGCCCAAAGGGGAGTTGGTCGGAGTGGCCAGGAGAGTGTCATGTAGTAGAATGGTTTTGTTGGAACACCGTCGGTCCACCCGAATGGGAGTACGAGGCCATGGGTTCTGTGGTGTGGGTACAGTGTGCTAACCTCTGCAGAGTGTGTTTAATCTATCAATAGCCACGTCCTCGGTCATGGACATAGTTCGTACTAGGTCACACCGTTTGATCACCACTCACATGACAGAATCACTTATTAGATGACTTATTTGTTAATATTGTGAGTAGTAACAGTTTGGCATGATGCCTATGATGATATTGGGATGATCTTGAGGATGATCATTCAGTTTGTGATGTGGTCACGCAGTGATCATGTGGTGGTATTGATCACTAGGTGATCGAGGTGATATATTGCTTGGCCGGATAGCCAAGAGTGAGATGGTTCATGAGATTCGAGATATTGGTTTAACAATAATTCTAGTAGTATCATATCATGCTTAGTTATTGCTTCCACATCATAGTAGTTGTTGATAACTTAACCTGTTAATGCTATGTTATTGTCTTGCCTTGATGTTTATGGTTGTTGTGGGCTTGCAAGTACACTCAATGTACTAACCTGGCATGCCATGCCAGATTGCAGGTGATGCTGTGATTGATTGCTAGTCGAGGTTACTGATCGTGTGAGCTAGATCGCCAGAGTCCCTGCAGAGTGGAGTTCACCATAGTCATCGTTGTTCCGCTGCTAGAAGTTATTCCGCTACACGCATAGAGCTACCTTAGCAGGTGTAGGGTTGCCATGATGATGTGATCCTTTGTAACATCAGACCCTTGTAAAATTATTCATTATATTAAGAGCTGATTTGTTCTATGCTGAGCAGTGCCGTATTCCAGAAGACTTGATCTCTGGGATGGAATACGGGGTGTTTCGGTTTCTCTGAACCGGGTGCCATAGAGCTTGGTATCAGAGTAGGTCTGGCTGTAGGACGCCCTAGTCAGTGAGATCGGTAGAAAGCGGTAGTATAGAGTCTATCTTGTTTGTTGCATTGGTGGCTGCATTTGTTTGTTGCATAGCATGCATATAGCCTTATTAATCGTTGCTAACAGTTTATCTTGTGAGTTTAGCTGGCATCGGTACGGATCCATTACAGCTCAGCTCCTACATCCCTTCAGTGTCATTTGAGCCTGTTCTTCGGTGTTTGGCGTCATTTCTGTCCCAGCCGAGTGATGCCAAGTGTTCCAGACACCATTTGCAGGATTGTGTCGAGGTATCGCACCAGTTTCTTTTCTTCATCCCCACCTATCATTTCGGTGGTAGACATGCTTCTGCCCCGGATCATGCCTTTTATCTTGTCGTGTTGGCAACCATTAATGACCTTAGTCATCAAGAAAGGGCAATGTCAGTAGACTCAGTTTTCCCCGCTATCCTTGGACGAGTACTGATCCCTTCCGTCCGCTCGATAATAATGTGGTCGCGACATTCGTGTCCCGCTACATGGTTACCAAGTACGTCCTCGCCTCCCAGTTAGTCGAGGATGCTACCTTGCTAAGCCAGCACTTGGTGTAGCAATGTTTACACCAACTCTTCCACACATTGATTCATCCTTGTGCACACCGCCACAACATGTTAGATCGTAGTCCTGGAGTTCCCATGAGATTTGTGTGCTTAAGTAGGCATGCATATTGTGTGACTAGTAGTAATATGTGACTTTGTTTGTGTGTGAGTTGATTGTTTTGTGTGCTTTTGTTTAGTCGAGTTGTTTCTTTTGCTTCTTTCTTTTGGGCCCTCGGTGTTACCTTATTTCCCTTTATGAAATTTCATCATCAACTGACACCGGATTCGAAGAAGCAATAAGGATTTCAAATATTTGGATGAAGCTCAGCTAAACACACCAAGTCAACATCAGTACTTAATCCTCACATAGTAATGGTCAAGCCAGCCGGAAGACAAGTCAGGTACAAGGGCAACGGTATATTTTCACTCAAAGATATGGCTCATATACAAAGTTTTGGCTTAGCAATGAATTATGCTTGAAATATATTATACTCCGAAAGAAACCAGAATGTGCTATGATCAAGGAAGATAGTCAAACAATTATTCTCATGCAAGCAACCAGCCGCAAAATATTATGGGTGTGTGTATGGCTCTCAGTCTGCATATCATAGTATGAAGCTTTGGATATGAGAAACTCAGCCTTCCTCCACACACTATCGGAAGAAGCTTATGATGCAAGGCTCCTTGATTCTCCCTAGTACAATATATGGACAGATACTGATCCAAGATACCCAGTCTTCTACAATAAGATACCTCGATAAAGGCTTGTGACATAAGGAATTGAATCTTTCTCAACAAGCAACCGGAGGAGAAGCTTCTCAGGTACGGAACCTAGTCTTCTCCAGCACGCTACTGCGGCGAAAGCTTCGAGCCTAAGCTATCTGGTCTTCTTCAACAAGTCACTCGGATAGCTTCCAACCCACGACACCTTGCCTTCTTCGGTATGACACTTCACGTCATATTCAGTATTGCTACAAGATATGACATAGCAAGTTGGCAGAATATGACAGTGCAGCTGAAGGATCTGATTCGCAATAATTTTGTCAGAAGTACATTTCAGTCATGACATATGCCTACCTTAAGAATTGAGTGTTCGGTTGCATATGATTCTTATATATATAGTGAGCATGTATCCCCGGTCATACCAGTCACTCATACGAGATACGACAATGCTGAAGCAGATTTACCTAAGGAAGGTATGGATTTAACAACCCCATGAGTCATGCAAATGAAGATAATCACAGATACATCTCATGTAATGAAAGGATCAACAAGTTGTCAAGCAGACAATGCAGAATCAACAGTCTTGACAATGGCTACCGAAGTCATTATTCCCATGCCAGACAAGGAGATCTCATGAACTCTTGAAACCCTCTTCTGTGATTGGCCTCAACAACGAGCTGTGTACAGCTACAAGCCCCGAGTATATGACATATACGTCCGGACCCAGGTCAGAAAATAAGCACAAGGAATAATGCCAAAAATGTTGCACTAACCACATGCATGTTTGCACGAAAAAGCAAGAACATATGTGGCCAATCTATTCTCAGTAAGGTATCCTGACAAGGAAAATCATGACCGTCAAAGGGTGATACTGACAGCAAAGGTATGATGATTTTGCGCCACCATCAGGGTCTGGATACCCAAGTCAGTTGGAGGCCATGATTCCATATGGATCCACAAATACATACCCCCAGAAGCCTAC
Organism: Triticum aestivum; assembly: GCF_018294505.1. NCBI lineage: Eukaryota > Viridiplantae > Streptophyta > Magnoliopsida > Poales > Poaceae > Triticum > Triticum aestivum. The sequence goes on along the minus strand of NC_057814.1, from coordinate 257,342,623 downwards.
TCCGTTCTACAAGGACTTCATATCCCACTGACCCGCTTAAAATGGTTAATGTGGAATATCCAAGTCTGTTCTGTCAGATCCAAGATTCCTTTGCAACCTCTGCAGTTTGACTTTAGTGGAAGTGTTGAAGCATCTCACAGACTATTACTACAAATGGATATACCTAACAGCATGGATAAGCCAAGAGCCAAACAATCACCTCAGACCAAGTATACTCACTGGCAGAACCAAGTGCACGGACAGTCTGCCATGAAAAGTGTCTTCCCTCCAGCACCCCTGTCAGGCCAGTCTCAAGATGCCAATGTCCGTGGTATGCTACAGCTATAAATCCATACCCCTTTTGTATTGCTCATGATAGAAGGCGGTCAAATCTTCGGTACATGTTGCATGCTCGAGCCAAAGGAACAAAACACAAACAAGTCAGTACCACCTACTGGCAGTCAAATTCCATCAGGAGAATCGCTATGATTCTCAGCGTTGGTTGAACCCGGAAGATATGCATTTGTTTGGGCAACCTAATGGCAGAAGTAAAAAGTTTTCATGACAAAAGGAAATTTATGCTCAGGTCCCTTAGATATCACCGTAGATATGAAAGAATCAATGTCAGCAAAAGGATTTGGTATATGAGGAAAGGCTCGTCAGAATTTGGGAATGGTGAAGCAAAACACCCCAGGGCAAGGTAAGCACATCATACGAAATTCCCGAGGGAACAATAAACAAAGGAAAAGGATACCCGAGTTGGAAACGGTTTCCTTAAGGTATAATCATACTTGTTCCCTGAGCAGCCAAATCTCGAGGATGAGATTTCTTTAAGGGGGGAAGGTTTGTAACACCCTGGTTTTTGGCCCTTTTTCTTTTTTCCTTCGATTTCCATGTTTTGCCCTAATTTTCTTTCGGAGTGGATCTGTGGACTTGAAACCTGGGAGATCATCATCATTTCTTCTTTGAAGTGGCTCATCATTCTCAAAACTTTCCCAAGATCATGTCACTTCATTTCAAGACCAACCCCAAATTTCTTTTTCTTGGAATATTCCTTTTTTCTATTAAAGAAATAGTCTTGTTTGCCCTAGGTTGTGAAGCAACCTATATTTCTGGCGCTCCAAATAATTCTCATAACTTGTTTGGGCCATATCCTCCACAAATATGTCAAAAACCTTCCTTGCCTAGTTCAAAAATAACTCATTAATATTCCTTTTCCTATTCTGCCCTGAATGGCACTTTGTGAAGGAAGTGTCATTTATATTTTTTAATTTCTCCCAAACCTTTTGGGCATCATTTCTCATCCAAATCATAGCCTCATGTCCCAATTTAACTCCATTTGCCTAGTGAATCTTCCTCGGTGATTTTTCAAAGTTTTTGTTCAGATAGAGGCTTTGTGAAGGAAGTAATAGCTAGGTTTATCAAAATGAGTTGAAATTTTGCATGCCTCTTCATGTGCTCATATCATCACACTCCTACAATTTTCAGCCCCATCCAATCAACTATGTGAGCACACACTCAAATCTTTGCTTCTGGCAATATTTTCAGGTTGTGAAGCAAGTATATTTTATATTACTTCATTAATTCTGAGAAATTACCAGATCATGCTCCTACCAATATGACATCTCTCCACAAAATTTGGGATCATTTTAGCAAGCCATTTTCTCTCTAGAATTATCCCAAGTTTCTCCACAAAGAGGATATCTGTGAAGGAAGTACAATTTTGGCAAGTCCAAATGGTATGAAATTTTTACAGCATATTCTTATGTCCATATGACCATAATCTACCAAATTTCAGATCAAGTGACCATTCCATATGAATGCTCTTTCTTAATCAAGTTTCTGGACCACAATTGTTGTTACAAAGCAACTATGTTGTTTTGTGGTTCATTTCTCTCCAAACTTCATAGGATGATAGTCTTTCTTAACCTAAACAGTCCAGACATCAAGTTTGGCTCTTTTCTCTTCTCTGTTGACCACAGTAACTTGGCCAAGTTTGCTATAGCAAACTTTCATCCATGCCTCACTTCACTATACAACTCCTCTCGATCTTTTACCTCCTACAGTCTCCAGGGTGGAGAGACAACACTCTAGACATAATTTGACAGCCCCTAGTGTCCCATCTTTGCCATGCCAGGTGGTGACCGCGTGGATTTTTGCCTCTGCACGCGCTCTGGCACTATTGAACATGCTCTGGGCGAAGGGACGCATCGGGCAGCTCCTTCCCAGCGGCGTTCGCGTGTCCCCGAGTGCTGATCTGACGCCTGCTCTATCCTGTCGCTCTCTGGCCCTGTTCCCCCTCCAGCAGCTACCTCGCCGGCGCTAGCGGCCGTGCGCCGACGGGCGTAAAGTGCACCGACTGGCTCTTCGTCGCCCCGTCCTCTTCCTCCTCGTGCCTCTGCCCTTGCTCTACTCCGTGACCCTCCCCTACTTGCTCTCGTCCCCTCCCTTGCTCTGTAACGCTCCCAGCCATCGCCAGAGCAGCTACCGAACCCGAGCGGTGGCATTCGGCCACGGCACCTCATCCTCGACTATTTAAGCCACCCCGCACCCACTTCTCTTCACTAGTGGCTCCACCACAGTCCCCTACCCCTCCCTGGCTACCTGCCCAAGCCCTAGAGCTCCTCCTCACCGCGATTGGCCGCCATGGACACCGCCTCTGCCCGCTCCGATTCCAGCGACCCCGAGCCCCTCCCTCTGTTCCACCACCACCAGATCCCCTCTCTATCTCCGACGGAGCCTCCCACCCAGTTCCCTCGACCGTCGGCGCACTGAACCCTCGACTCCATCCTCGCCCGACAACCACCGTCCATCGGTGTCAGGGCCATCATAGTCTCAATCCACCCCGTCGGTCGTGGATGGGATCGGTGGGTGCGCCTCGCCGCGCTGAGCTCACCCATGGGCTGAGCGCCACGGGAGACGACCTGGAGCTCTGGCAATCACCGTCGAGAGCCGCCCCTCTCCTCTGCCTGGCACACGTGAGAAGAAGACGAAGACAATGACCACCCTGCCAGTGGGTCCCACAGCCCCGCACGTCAGCCACACGAGGAGCTGACCCCGTCACGCTGATGTTGATAAGTGGACACGCATTTGACGGAATACATCTTCCTCTAGTGAAAGAGTACTCTACTGTGCTTCGGTCAAAAATGCGCTTTCACTTCACTGAAAGCGTATTTTCTTGAGTGCGCGTTCTGTTTTCCGTTGGGGGCCAGTTTGTGAAGATTTCCTTTACATATAGGTCCCTGGCAGTCAAGCCCTCATAACCTTTCACTCACAACTCTGTTTCAGATGATTCCAAAGACCACGTTTTTGCCTCGTCGAACCCGTTCTGTTGGTATATATTTCATGATGGTTTCACATTCTAAAAATGAGCATTTGCCCCTTGCCCTTCTTCAGTCTCCTCCGAGAGAGAAAGTTTTCTGGTGATTCTTTCCGCGAGATTCTCGCACTTCTTCCCAGTGAATCCATCCCTCCCAGGCAAGCCACACCCTCCATTTTCATGATTGCAATGCAATGACATAGTTTATTTATTTGAACTTGCTTAAAATTTGCATTTAGCTAGATATGATTTGTTCATGGCATTTTTTGGTGGTAATATATGATCTTGCTATTGCCATGATACTGTTTGGATTTCTAGGACTAGTGCTTGCAGATGGTGGATGGCATGTGGCCATTGGATTATTAGTGGCTATTAGTATTGCATTCGTCTTGATAGTAGCTGATTATGCTGTGGAGCATTATTTTGGATTTCATGCTAACATGTGGATCATTTGTTGGATATTGCTATAACTTGATTCACAGTTTGATATGATATTAGAGCATCAGTTATCACAAATCTACCTTGGGGACAAATTCTGTCATTACGTTGGTCAGGTGCCACCGAACCGGGCTTTTTCCAGTGCAACCACATTCACCTTTATGGGAAGGCCCTAATGCGGTCTATTGTTATGCCTCTCGCCGGTTCCTCCAACTAGGGAAGGTTATGTGAGTGCACTACCCTGATCAGGTAGGCGGCCATAAGCCTTGTGTGCCCGAGTTGTGTTGTACCCGGGTTGTCCCCGTTTGGGACAATTTTTGTTATTTCCACGACGGTGGTCGTTGGATGTACATAGTGGCATCGGGGCCACCCATGACTTAGCCCAAAGGGGAGTTGGTCGGAGTGTCCGGGAGTGTGTCAAGCAGTAGATTGGTTTTGTCGGAATAGCATTGGTCCACCCGAGTGGGGTACGAGGCCATGGGTTCTGTGGTGTGGGTACAATGTGCTAACCTCTGCAGAGTGTGTTTAATCTATCGATAGTTGCGTCCTCGGTGATGGACAGAGTTCGTACTAGGTCACACCGTTCGATCAACACTCACATGATGGAATGACTTATTAGATGACTTATATGTTGACATTGTGACTAGTAACAGCTGGGCAGGATGCCGATGATGATGTTGGGATGATCTTGTGGAGGATCATTCAGTTTGTGATGTGGTCATGCGGTGATCATGTGGAGGTATTGATCACGAGGTGATCGAGGTGATATATTGCTTATGTTGATGTTTATGGTTGTTTTGTGCTTGCAATTACATTCAATGTACTGACCTGGCATGTCATGCCAGATTGCAGGTGATGCCGTGATTGATTGCTTGTCGAGGTTACTGATCGTGCGAGCTAGATCATGTCCCAGCCATAGTCCCTGTGGAGTGGAGTTCACCACAGTCGTCGTTGTTCCGCTGCTAGCATGGAGCTGCCTTAGCAGGCGTAGGGTCGCCGTGCTGATGTGATCCTTTGTAACATCAGACCCTTGTAACATTATCCTTCATAATAAGAGTTGATTGGTTCTATGCTGATTAGTGTCGTATTCCAAAAGACTTGATCTCTGGGCTGGAATACGGGGTGTTCCGGTTTCTCTAAGCCGGGGTGCCACAATTTTAGTTATGTCGACTGAAGTCATGATCAAGGTCTTGGCTAGGTGTCCTATCTTCGATGAGATGGACTACCCCTAATGGAAGAACAAGATGCGCATGCATCTTGAGGCAATTGATAACGATCTCTGGTACGTTGTGAAAAATGGCGTTCCCTCTGTCATTCCCTCCGTAAATGCTGCTGATGTGAAGAGATTCAAGAAACTTGACTCTCAAGCGAAGAACATCATATGTGGCCATCTGAGCAAAGGGTAGTATGGCAGAGTGAGTGCTTTGGAGACTGCAAAGCTTATATGGGATAGGTTGTCCAAGGTCAACAAAGGAATCTCAACCCAACGTGATTCTCGAGTTGATGTTGTTCGCAATCTCTTCAACAGTTTCAAAAGACTCGACAACAAAAAATTTCATCAAACTTTCGATCGCCTCACTGACATCTCCAATGAGCTTCAAGCACTTGATGCCATTGACATCACCGACCATGAGGTGGTGAAGAAAATGCTGATATCACTTGACTCCTCATTCAATACACTAGCACTAATGATTCAAGAATGTGGAGACTATATGTCACTAGATCCTGATGATATCCTCGTGAGATTCTATACTCATGAATTCCAACAAGCTGAGAAGAGAGACCTCTACGGGCCATGTTATGGAAGATCACGTGCTCTGAAGGCCAAGGCAATTTCGTCATCTGAAGGGGAAGATTCTGACAATAGCCTTGGTGATCCCGAGGAACTAAGCTAGGAGCTAGCAATGCTCGTGAGGGAATTCCAGAAGTTCTCAAGGCATGGCCGTTTTGGAAAATCTTCAAGAGGTGATGACTTGAGACCAGATTCTTCATCCCGCGATTACAAGAAAAGGACTTGCCACAAATGCAAAAGGCCTGGTCACTACATGGCTGATTGTCCTCAGTGGCTGAAGGAATCAAAGAAGAAGTGCAAGGATGCCAATTCAGATGACTCCTAGAAAATGAAGAAATCTTCAAAGTCGTCATCGTCAAAATCTTCAAAGTCTTCATCTCACAAGAAGAGAAGTTCCAGAAAGGCTCGGGCATTTATTGGCAAGGAAATGGATTCTGAAGCTGAATCTGAGGAAAATGAGGAAGAGGAGGAATCTGAGGAGTCAGACTCTAGTGTGGCGAGCCTAGCTCTTGCTACTGCTTTGGTTAGTAAGTCCATCTTCAACTATGAGGAAAATGGCAACTCCAACATCGCTGATGATCGTGATGATGACTTTTCTTCCACCTATTGCTTCATGGCAAAAGATGCCAAGGTACTCAAATATCCTTCCCCTGAATCTAGTGAAGATGAATCTGATGACAACCTCAAACCTAGCTATTCCAAACTTGCTAATATTTCCATGAAACAACAAAAAGCTTTGGAAAGGATTCAGGATTTGCTAGAGAAAAGCGATGACCTGTTGGGTGAGGAATTGGATCAAACTCAAACTCTGACTAATGATGTTCAACGACTCCAGTCTAAGCTTGATAACCTTCAAGGTCATCATGAAACACTCTTAGCTGATCACGAGAAGCTTTCTCATGAATTTCTTCAAAGAAAGCAAGATCTTGAGAAACTAAGGGTGAGTCATGATGATCTTCAAAGGGAAAATGAATCTCACTGTTTGCTCAACATATCAGTTTCGCTCAGGAAGAATTCATTTCACCAAGTTTGAAATGCATCGAACGTGAATCTGCTAATTCTTTTCCTGAAAGTTCAAATGCTTCTATTGCTGCAACTTCTTCAACTATTTCTGTGGACACAAATTCCTAATATGAGGATACCACAAGTATCACTGACGAAAATGCGGGGTTGAAGGAATTGAATGTGACATGCATGTACAAAAGCCTCAAAGGGCATCATGCTCTTGGTGATGTGCTTAAAAAGTAGATCCTCAACAGGAACCCTAGAAAAGAGGGTATTGCCTTTGAGAGGAAACTCAACACTGATGGGACCTACTAGAAACCTGAGCAGTATCCCAAAACCTCATAGGTTGCTGCAAAAGGACCTCCCGTAGATCCACCCACCTTATCTAGCTTTACATGTGAATCTTCATATTCATCTAATGAGTAATTAGACTCCAACTATAAACTATTCAAAAACAGAATGGTGAGGTATTTGCCATATATGTGGGAACTAACTGCAGGAACGGTCCACCTATGTAGAAAATCTGGCTTCCCAAAAGGTGCCTTGAAAGTCTTCAGATGAATGTCCTCATGACACCACCTGTGAAGAATAGGAAACCTAGAGCAAATTCTTCATATGGACCAAAGTCTTCATATGGATCAAATTCCTCTTATGGTCAAAAGTACACTTATCCTCGTGCTAATGCTTCTGTTTCGCAAGGAAAATCTAAGAGTCATGAATATGTGCATTAATCTTCAAATCATTATGTTCATAAGTCCTTGAAGAATTTCTCTTCTTATCCACATGCATACCCTAACCTCTCTTCTGTGAAACAAAGTGCACTGGCTTCAATGCCACCTTTCTCATATGGAGATCGCAGCTTCACCGGAGTTGCATGACTAGGCACCTCGCCGGAGTTGCTTCGAGCTCGGGCTCGGGAGGAGGTGAATGAGGATTTCAGGACCAGGGGAGGAAGAAGATGCGGTGAGGGTTATATATATAGGTGGCGAGCAAAACCACCTCTCTGAGATCTATGGTCCTCGGAAGCTGGGCGTTCCGCATTCAACGGACACAATCACGATTGTGGGGATAGTGAGCACGTGGCAACCCTTTTCTGTGAGAAAATTGGAAACTGAGTGGGAGACCGAAAGGTTTGAAGAAGGGCAAATGCCAAAATGGATTAAAGTTCGAAGTCAATTTATTTTGCAACAAAGGACGTCGGACTAAAATTTTCTTCAGATCAAAATGCATGCTTATGACGGACAACATAGATTGGATGAGAGAGAATAGAGGAATAAAAGGGACCGAAGCAAAAAACTGAGCCAAACAAGCGGAAACACAAAACCACTGAGCTATGAGTGAGTTGATCTTCGAACAAAACACAAACACAACAAACCGACTACAAAGTATACGAAAGAAAACACAAAGAACAAGCACCAACAATGTAGATCTCAGGTCTGTGAATAAATGAGAGAATCCATGAGACAGTTCCTGCAAGAAGAGTTAGTTCTTTTTCGCAACCCACCCTTGCATGGGCAATGAAGGTCTCATTTGTTTCGTCCGAGCAGGGACATTCCTTCAATGAGATTTGTAGTTTGCCTGTGCATTTCGAGAGTAATCATATGAATATGCATTGAAGTTCTTTACAGAGACATGAGCATAATGATTCGAAGCAGTACGCATGTACTCCTTCTGTCGAATGTTTGATTGATATCCTTTTGAGGAAGTTTCAGCGCTAATCTGTGAGTAATAACCATTTCCTTGAAGAGAATTACTCTGCATATTCAGGTTAGCAGTGACAGATAAATTTTCAATGATGCACTTCTTTACCCAGATTTGCTTCTTGGGTGAACCAAACCTGCAGTTAGTCCCAATATACTGAGTGAAAACCTTACCATTCTGTTGTTTGAAGAATTTGTAGTTAGAGTCATCAGACTCGTCAGAAATGATAGAAATGAGAGTATCATATCTAGACAGAGTTGCAGGTTCGAGAGTATTGCTCTTGGCTAGAACCCAGCTCGTTTGAGGATATTGCTGGGAGTCCAGTAAGTTCCATCAATGTTGAGTTTTCTTTCAAAACCCATTCCTTCCTTTCGAGGATTTTTGTGCAGAATCAACTTCGTGAGTACATCACAGAGAGTTTGATGCCCTTTAAGGCTCTTTAGCATTCCTGTCTGAAGTAAGCTCTTTAATATGCAATTTTCATCAGACATAGCAACAAATTCCTCGGGAGAGGGGTTAGAAATATCATTCTTAGTTGTTGCAATATTCTCGATGACAGCATTTGATGTTTCAGCATGAGAATCAACATTGCTACATTCTAGGAATTTTAAGCAAGGAGGCACAAAATCATCAGGAAGACGTTTAGATTGCTCGGTGAAAAAAAAAAGCTTTTTGTTTCGCTAATTCGTTATGAGACTCTTTCAGTGACTCAAGTTCTTCATTCTTGTGAAGGAGTTCATCTGATAAACTCTTGTAGTCAACTATAATGGAATCATATCGATTGGAAAGATCATAAATAGTTGAAGAAAAAGTATTATGCTTTTCGATCAACTTTTGATTCTTCTCCATATCTTCGACCAGTAATCCTTATGTTTTTCTGAGATTGTTCTCAAGTATTTCAAGCTCATCTTGTTGGGATTTAGCAATCTTAACCAGTTTAGCATATGCAATGTATTCGGGAGAATATTCATTCATGGATTTTCGGTGTTTTGCTGATACATGATCCTTAGAGGTCTTTGCCATGAGACAGAATGCGATTGGCTCATCATCACTTGAATCATTGTCATCAGTGTCTGATTCGAGTGATTTCTCAGATGATTCATAAGCAAGGAAAGCATTGCTTCTTCCTATATGTCTATGAAGCTCTTCATCTTCTGATTCTGATTCGGATGTCTCATCTTCAAATTCCAAGTTCATATCAGCGCATGCTATATTCAACTGCAATATTCTCTGCATATTTGATTTGATGGTTGCTCTGGCTTTCACGTCAATGACTGGTCTCGTCGAAGAAGATGAGGAAGATTCATTTTTCTTCGAGAGCTTAGTATGACGATCCATTCGAGTGAATCCATTGCAGTGAAGATATTTCCATCTGTTGCTAGGTTTTCCTTCCCAGCAAAGACAGTTTGCTATGAGATGACCGAATTGTTTGCACTTGAAGCACTTCATTTATTTCGGAGGTAACTTTCTTGAAGATTCAGGCAAGTCAAATTCGTCATCATTTGTGAGACACAAATTCTGTCTTCTGACATCACTTAGAGCATCTCCACTCGCCCCCAACATGCCCCCAGGGCTCTCTTTTTAGCGCCGGCGGCGAAAAATCAGCCCAGTCACGCCCCCAGGTCCTCGTTTGTCGCTGGTTTGGGCCGAAATAACAGCTGGCGAATCCTAGCCGAACCCAGTCCTCCGGGGCACCGGCCGAAGCGAAAAGGCGCGTGGGTCTGCTCCGTCAGCGACAGTCATGCCTTTTCCCACCGTTCCCCCACTTTTCTCTCCATTTTCTCATTGCTTCCCCCTTCTGCCCCGCTGCTCCCGCCATTCTCCTCCCACTCCCCACCATCCGGCCACCATCCCCCCATCTCGTCGAAGAAGTATTCGGCCCTTGCACCGCCATCGCTGCCGATTCCACCCAGTCGAAGCAGAGGAAGCCGAGAGCGCCGATGGCAAAACCACCGGGCATGTCAAATGGTGAGTGGAGGGCGGAGGTTCAGCGCCGAGAGGCTGTCACCTCCGACCGACGGAACATGATCAACACTAAGAAGGCCCGGGACACGGCTGCATCGGCGGCAGTGGCGGCGGAGCAGGCAGAGGCATCTCGCGCGGGGATGATGAATCCGCCTGGCAGCCACGACCCACAAGCTACTTGGAGCCAACAGAGCGTCGCGTCGCCGGCCAACTTCTCGCCGTCGCCGCCGCCCTGGGGTTACGCACCCTCGCCTGGCTACTCCGACGGCGACGCGCATGGTGGATTCAACCCCCACATCACCTTTCCACATGGCCAGCTCACCTCACCCTCCGGTATGAACCCCGACCAGCGCACTCCCTCGCCCGCGTTCACCGGCGTCCAGTACCCACCGTACAACTACTCGCCGCCGGCATACACAGCCTCGCCAATGCAGTCGGCGTACATAGCCTCGCCGATGCCGCCTCTACGCCATGGTTCCCTGACCTTCTCACAAGCCTCGCCGTCACATTTAGGCAACCCCGACGCGAGGACGCCGACATGGACGAGATTATCATGAGCAGCTTGGTCGCCGCCGCCTCCTACCCCAGGTTCCACGCACAAGACAACACAATGGACACCACCGGCGACATGGACGATGAGCTCAACAATGCAGAGGAGGAGGAGGAGGAGGAGGAAGAGGAGGAGGAGATGGAGCCGACGCCGGCGAGGAAAGGGAAAAAGAAGAAGCGGGGGGCTAATGCCAGGACGGGCGAGCCGCGCATCAAGTGGACGTCCAAAGAAGACGAGTGACTCGCCGAAGCATGGAAGACCGTCAGCATCGACCTGGTCACCAGCGCGAACCAGAACGCCGACACGTACTGGAGGCGCATCAAGTCAGTGTTTGATGAGCGCAAACTTGTCTACCCGTACTTCGCCGCCATCCACATGCAGCGTGGCAAAAGGCCATGTCGAACCATTGGGCACTCATCTAGGAGGCCTGCAACAAATGGCATGGTATCATCGAGGAGATCGCGGCTCGCTCGAAAAGCGGCTCCAACATCGAGGGTCAGGTATGTACAACCACCGTCTCTTGCTTCTTTTCGCCGTGTGCATCGCCGACACTTGTTCTTCCGCTGCGTAGATGGTTCGGATGTTCACCATGTACCGCCAGGACAGCAGCGACCAAGAGTTCAAGTTCCTTCACACGTTCTCCTGGATCGAGAAGTGCGAGAAGTGGAGGGATGTCCGGCGCACCCGTGCCAAGGCCAAGGAGACATACAAGCCGGACGTGCCCGCCCCGGGGGTGGCGGATGGGCGCCCTGACCGCAACAAAAGAGCCAAGACAGCGAAGGACGCCACAACAGCTACCGAGTGGCTGTAATCGTCGATCGAGCAGTGCATCGCCGATGCCAAGAATAACACCACCAAGAGGGAGGAGAAATCCGACACATGGTGGTCGGCGTTGATGATGAAGAAGGACGAAGAAGAGGAACACCGACCTAGCGTTCTTGATGGCGGCGGACATGTCGACGATGGACGAGCAAGTGAAGGCGTGGTACCTAGCGGAACGCGGCCTCATCTTGAACCAGATGCCTTCAACCTCCGCGCCTACGCCCATGTAGACCCCAACGCCACTGCCCAGCCCGAGTGATGACACCACGACGACGCCCCAGTACAGAAGCCACGCCGACGCCGACCAGCCCGAGCAAAGAAGCCACACCAACGCCGAGCGCGCATACTCCAGCCAGTCCCACGCTCGAGGAGCCCGTCATTTGATGCATTCCTTTGTCTACAGGTCCTTCCTTTTGAACGCCAAACTTTCAAGTATGTTTGATCGCCGAACTATGGCATGGTGATCGCCGAACTTTGTGGCAGATCGCCGAACTTGTGGCGTTTTTTGGTAGCGGGAAAAGACAAGTTTGAATTTATGTGTGTCTTGGGGCGAAACTTGGGGCGCGGCTGGGAACTAGATCGCCCCCAGGGAGAAAAAACCGCCGGCGCATGGGCCAAAACGCAATCGCCGGGTGGGCTGGAGGGTCGAACGAGTGGAGATGCTCTTAGCCTTTCTGTGAGCATCTCTAGTTCCCTTGTGATGGTGTGTTGATTCTAGGGATGAAAACGGAGCGGAAACGGACGGAACTGGGTGCTACCATATTTGTTTTCATATTTTTTGCAGAAGCAGAAACGAATACAGAAACCCCGGAAATGAATACGGAAACAAATACTACCAGAAACAGACACAGAGCGAATGCAGAGCGGACACGGAAACAGAACGGTGTGTTGACCGGAACTTAAAACCCCATTGAATCATAGAAAAATGCACACAAAAAACAAAGAAATTTAGGAAATTGTTAAAATGGCTACATGATAATATGGTTGTGTTGGCAATATAGGGTAGTATTGTAATAGTACATGACAATTCCGTATTGTGAATAGTTGAGAATGTGTGTGGAAGTAAATGTTGGTCCTCAAATGATCCAGTCTGCTCATTGTGTCATTGTGTGTTGTTTGGTAATTGGGCTATAAAGCAGCCACGGGCCTGTAGTAGAAACGGAAATTCCATATTCACGGAAACGGAAAGTTCCGTTTCCACGTCTGTTCCACCGGAAAACACCGTTCCCTTTTTGTTTCTGTTTCTGCATAAAAGATTCCACTTCCATTTCCATTTTGCAAATTTCCGGTTCCGTTTTCATATTTCCTTTCCGTTTCCATTTTTCCTCCGGAAAAGCGGAAACTTTCCACTCCATTTTCATCCCTAGTTGATTCTCGACATCTTCTACTTGTGAGCTGCCATAGTGTGATAGAATTTCCCTTTCACATTCCGAAGAAGATTCTTGATCACCATTTTCAAGTTCCATCTTTTCTTTGTGAATAGACAACAGCGTCATGATCTCGACGTAGTGAAGTTCTCCATAGTCTAGTCTATGCTTGATTTCAGTTAAGATTGAATTGAAGGTTGGATCAAGAGTGCTTAGTAGCTTGTTGACCACATCTCTATCGATGATATCATTTAATCCTTGTTGATGAAGTCTCTCAACAATATTGGTCAACCGATTAGTGAGTTCCATAGCACTTTCCTTACGAGGGCTTCTGAAACCAGCAAACATAGCACGAAGCATTTGAGTGTGGGGGTTTGTTCTGGCAATGAATTCTTCATGAGCATTTTTTATGGGATCCCAGAGTTGCTTTGTAGTATGCAAGTTCTTGGAATTGAATGAAAATGCCTTTTGAGATACTTTCACAGATAATGTCTGTTGCTTGTGCATTCAACCGCAGTACAGCTTTGTCATCAAAAGTTGGAGCATCAGGGTGATATTTTGAACTGATCCCAAACACAATAGCGGAAATAAGGTTTGGTAGACAAGAACTTAATCAAGGATGCTATTGAAGTCCGTATTCATTACGATAGGAAGCTATAGCAGTTCTACCATAAGATATCACAGATTTAACAACAGCGATGGTAATGCAATATGCAAGCAAATATAGTAACATGAGAGAACACAAGGTATGTACTATGGTGGAAACATGCGAGAAATAACTATGACGAGGAGAATGACAGATGACACGGGGAGAACACTCCAGGCTTATCAAGTGCGAATAGAAAAGAATGCTACTGGCAAGACTACACTGAATGATGGGAATGCATCAGGATGAGTAATGGAAGATAATAGATGAGAACGACAGAAATGATATAAAATGAATGAGATGCAACACATAGAGAATGATCAGATCAACTATGGACATAGAGCATGAAAGCAAACTATTGAATGTAATGCAGTAGAGTGGAGTGAACAAGTGGTGCTCGATGGCGACGGATGAATTTGGTTGAACAGTTCACCCTTCTGCCAAAGCACTACGTCTGGTTGGAGCGGTTGTGATCTAACACAGAAGATAAACTCTCTTCGCCCTACTCTCCTTCAACTCGGAGCTGATCAGAATCTAGTTGATTTCACTCGTGGTAGATACTTTTCGGCGATCTCCAAAGCTTCGATAGGCCTCTTCGCAAACCACAATGACTCTTGGTTGCTGAAGATCTTGCTCGGTGAAGACAACAACTCTTCAACACTCGAGCCAACACCTATCCGTCTAAAGAGTGCGCAGCTCCCAAGAGTAATAGGTACAAGAACGCTAACTCAGAACTACTGTGATGCTCAACCACTGTCTAAGTTTTGGCTCTTGATTTTTCTCTCAGTGTATCTTAAACTCAAATCACTCGGAGAGGGGATGCTCAATCAATCTTCTCATAAATCTTAAGTGGAGCAGCCAACGAACAATGTTGGAGCGGGGTGGCTATTTATAGCCATAGCCTTCCCTGAAGGGAAGTGACCAAATTGGACATGTGGAGTACCCAATGTCCGAACGACACGAGTCCAACGGTTAGAAATTGAGCACGACGGTAACATTACTTGCGGAGCAAGTAACGTTAACTCCTCAGTTCGAAAGATATGTCCTGCAGCACGAAGAACAACATTTACTGTTGGTAGGTAACATTCGAAACATAAAGATATTTCTCTCAATCTTGTATAGGTTTGGGCTAAGCATCACAGAGGATCTAAGCTTTGAGAACATATACCCCCCTAATAGTATGGAGGTCTAAAAGGATCGAGAATTGATGTCTGGAGGGGGTGATTAGACCCTCAACAAGTAAAAGTGGTAGTTTTTAAGTTCTTCAAGTTAAGGTGGACTTTTCGCGCAAGTTTAAGATTCACAATACATTTCAAGCAATCATGACTAGAGTATATGCAGCGGAAAGAGTAAAGCATGCTAATTGCAAGAAAGTAAAGGGATGGGATTGGAGTGTGCAAGCGCAATGAAGACACAAAGATTTTTGGTGTGGTTCCGATAGGTGGTGCTATCGTAAATCCACATTGATGGAGACTTCAGCCCACGAAGGGTAACGGTTGCGTGAGTCCATGAAGGGCTCCACCCACGAAGAAGCAACCTTGTCTATCCCACCATGGCCATCACCCACTAAGGACTTTCCTCACTCGGGTAGATCTTCACGAAGTAGGCGATCTCCTTGCCCTTCCAAACTTCTTGGTTCAACTCCACAATATTGTCGGAGGCTCCCAAGCGACACCTAACCAATCTAGGAGACACGACTCTCCAAAAGGTAATAGATGTTGTGTTGATGATGAACTCCTTGCTCTCGTGCTTCAAATGATAGTCTCCCCAACACTCGACTCTCTCTCATAGATTTGGATATGGTGGAAAGATGATTTGAGTGGAAAGCAACTTGGCGAAGGCTAGAAATCAAGATTCTTGTGGTAGGATTGGTATATCTTGATCTCAACACATGAGTAGGTAGTTCTCTCTCAGAAAATGTATGCTGGAAGTGTAGGCACGTTCTGATGGATCTCTCACAAATGGAGAAGGGGTGGAGGGGTATATATAGCCTCCACACAAAATCTAACCATTACACACATTTGACCCAACTCGGTCAGACCAAATAGAAGAGATCAGTGAGACCGATTTAGTTCAAAATGTGAACGTTAGTAATCTCGGTGGGACCGACTGGAATGACTTGGTGGGACCGATGTGCTAGGGCTTAGGGCAAACATCAACTTGGTGGCACCGATTGCATCAACTCGGTGAGACCAAGGTGAAGCAATAAAGCAACAGAGAAGAGATCAACCCAACTTGGTGTGACCGATCGCAACTTTAGTGAGACCGAAATAATTGCAACAGGCAACATAGAGTTTTCAAGGCCATCTCGGTGCGAGTGAGATTCGTGTCGGTGGACCGAACTGTTAGGGTTTCCGACAGTGGCTATGTCATGTGAACTCTGTGGCGCCAGATAGAAAGAATCGGTGAGGCCAAGTTTGACTTTGGGTTTTGGATATATTTGGAATGATAAAGTGGTTGAGGGCTTTGGAGTAGTATCACTAAGCATTTTGAGCAAGTAGATCATTAAGCAACACCTGATCCTCTTTTAATAGTATTGGTTTCCGTATGGACTCAGTGTGATCTTGGATCACTAAAATAGAAATGAAGAGTCTTGAGCTTTTGCCAATATGTGTCATTAGCATTTGGAAGGGGTTCCACATCCTCTTGTCCTCTCCATGCCATTGTTGAACTTGTCTGAAATACACTAGATATAGGCATTAGTCCAACAAGAGATATGTTGACATTAGTTACCAAAATCACCCAGGGAGCACTTGTGCTTTCAATCTCCCCCTTTTTGGTAATTCATGACAACATACATCAAAGCTTTAGGTAAAAGATATGAAGAGTAGCAGGTAAAGCTTTGGAGAAACATGTAACATGCATAAGATCCCCCTACATGTATGCAATCATGTGAAGATAGAATATAAGAACACGTGAATGCATAATTGTGACAGAGCAAGCAAAGAGTTACATGTATCTTGGCAATATGCATCAGAGCAAAAGATGTGATTAAGAAGTGTACCTCCATGTTTATGAAACCTTCTTGCAAACAATATGTACATGAGCAAGAGATCATCATGCACATGAGTGTGATGCATATACTTACCTTGTGGTCTTGAGCTGGCTTGGGAAAGAGTGGACTTGAGAAAACAGGGTTAGGTAACACAAGAACACTCCTAAGTACAGTTTGAGAAAACCACAAAAGTACCAAGACTGGGATGACATGTAATGGGTGAGTATTGAGTACTTCATTAAGATATAGACATGTCGCCAACAATTTAAAGATGTGCAATGAATTCCAAAGATTTTTCTCCCCTTTGGTATAGACTCTTTCTCCCCCTGAATCCGATATTGGATAATTGGAGAAATTAGGGTGAGATAAAATCACAACAAGATAGGGTAATAACAATTAAAATTAGAGCAATAAGAATTTTCAATAGCAATAGCTAAGACAAACACATTGTCATGCTTTCCCCTCTTAAAGACATGTGACTTCCCTCATCTTTGTTAACAAGCACCTGTAGAAGAGCTTGGATATGCTCATATGATAAGCTTTGATGTGCTCTCTCGACCCCTTTGACATCAATTCCCAAGAAGGGCACTTCTAGAGCATGAGTCAAATAGGTGTGGTCCTCGAGAGACGCTACAAAGTAGTAGATATTTCATTATGCATATAGAGGGAAGAATCATTGAGTTGGAGCAGAAGGATATAGGCAGTAAGAAATGGCAAAACATTTTCTTAGAGTTGAAGTCGGTGACGCCGGTGCGTTTTCCATTGGTGACGCCAAGATGAAAGAGTCACAGAAGGTACTTATCGGTGCGACTGAGTTAGTCCATACAGGTTATACTGGTGAACTATTCACATGGAGACCTTGTATTTCGGTCGAGCCGATAGGTTTGGATCAGAGGGACCGAGTTCAACACAAAGTAAAGATTTTGTCAACTCAGCTCACTTGGCAAATGAAATCTCACAAGAATTTGCAAGGAATTAACAGAAGGATTTGCAATGAATTAAACACAGAATTTACAGAGAAAAATAGAAATAAGAAAAGAGAGCTGGATGAGGTAGACATAAGGACAAGAAAATCAAACAAAATGAGAGAGAAAACAACTGAGCAAAAGAACACTAGAGAACTTCATCTAGAGAGGGTCGGCAACAAAGTCACCTATGTTAGAGTATATTGACTGAGGAGTCAAGTGATAGCACTTGATCGTGGGTCATACTCATCGTCTAAGCGCAAAAATGGGGTTACCATTTTTCGTTTAAGTGTTTTGATGTATTCACACCTTGTTGAGTTGCTTTAGCTCATGACTTGGAACAAAGCGTCTCTAAGGTGGAATGCCATACCTTGGGTTGTGATGTTGATCTTGATCACGTAGTTGAACTTGTGTTGGACGCTCAAGGTTGGTGTTATCCATCAAGAGTTGGGAGCACCACTAGTAGTTTGAGTTCATCTCCCTACATGGCTTAGTCTTGCAAGGAAGAGCACTTGTGTATCCAAATTGATAATCATGAAACTTGATACCAATTGAAATTTGATATATTGAAATTGTCAAAGGATATGTTGAGTGAGTTCATGCTTCCTTGTATTCAACAACCATATCATAGTAGCTTGCTGATGTAGAGATTGCTCAAAATGTGACTGACTTGCAATCCCGTAGATTTGGGCTCATCCGAGTACCTACAAGGGTTAGATAACATGCAAGGTACAAGTATGGATCCAAGACATATGATCATCATCATAAGAGAAATATCAAGGATTAGTCATAAAAGGCTCATGCCTTGCATGTATCCAAATGGAGTATCTACTCCAAGTTTGAGGCATCAATGATATTCAATTCACCTCTCAAATGGCAAAATCCTTCTCATCAAGCGGTTTGGTGAATATATCCGCCAATTGCTTATTGGTATGAACATGTTTAAGATTCATGTCTCCCTTAGCAACATGATGTCGAATAAAATGATGGCGAACTTCAATTAACTTAGTTCGAGAATGTTGCACGGGATTGTGAGCAATCTTAATAGCACTCTCATTATCACAAAGCAATGGATCACATGTATCCCATAATCCTTAAGGGTTTGGGTCATCCAAAGTAATTGAGCACAACATGAACTGGCGGCAATGTATTCCGCTTTGGCAGTGGATAAGGATACCAAGTTTTGTTTCTTGCAGGACCAAGACACATGGGATCTACCAAGAAATTCACAAGTACCCAAAGTGGACTTTCTATCAACCTTGTCACTAGCATAGTCCGAATCGGAGTAGCCAACAAGATCAAAAGATGACCTCTTAGGATACCAAATGCCAAAGTTTGTTCTATGAATTAAGTATCTCACTATCCTTTTCACGGCCTTAAGATGACACTCTTTAGGGGCGCTTGATATCGTGCACATATGCACACACTGAGCATAATATCGTGATGGGAGGCACATAAATATAACAATGAACCAATCATAGAGCAGTAGACCTTTTGGTCAACCGGTTTGCCATCCTTAGTCAAATCAAGATGTCCACTAGTAGGCATGGGTGTTTTCAATCCTTTGCTTTCTTGCATATTGGACTTCTTGAAAAGATCCTTCGTATACTTTGTTTGAGAAACAAAGGTACCTTCCTTAGTTTGCTTGATTTGCAAACCAAGGAACAATTTGAGTTCACTCATCATAGACATCTCAAACTTCTCTGACATTAACCTTCCGAAGTTTTCACTAAAATGGGGATTAGTAGAACCAAATATGATATCATGCACATAAATTTGGCACACAAATTATTCACCATTAACCCTTTTAGTAAAAATTATAGAATAAATCTTCCCAATTTAAAGCCTTTTTCAATAGGGAACTTGGTCAAGCATTTATACCATGCTCTAGGAGCTTTTTTAAGACCATAAAGAGCTTTGTGCAGTTTGTAGACACGATTAGGTTTCTTGGCATTAACAAAGCCGAGAGGTTGTTTAACATAAACTTCCTCCTAAATTTCTCCATTAAAAAGCACTTTTAATGTCCATTTGGTATAAAGTGATGTCATGGTGATTGGCATAAGGAAGTAAGATATGTATGGAGTCAAGTCTAGCAACGGGGGCATATGTCTCACCATAGTCCATACCTTCGACTTGAGTGTAGCCTTGGGCGACTAGACGGGCCTTGTTGCATACAACTTGTCCATCTTAATCTTGCTTATTCCGAAACACCCATTTGGTTATATTGACATTGTGGTTGTCGTCTGGCTTTTCGACCAATGTCCACACTTGATTCCACTCAAAATTGTGTAGCTCTTCATGCATAGCGTTCACCCAATTCGGATCCTCAAGAGCTTCTTCAACCTTCATAGGTTCAATACTAGAAATGAGTGAGTAGTGTTCACAAAAGTTAGCCAAACGAGTTTTAGAGTGAGTAATTCTCCCGGTTTGAATATCATCGAAAATTTGTTCGACGGGATGGTCTCTTGTGACTCTTGCTCTAACTTGTGAGAGCTTTTGTTTGGGTTGACGTGGAACATCCTCTTCATTGTCTTCTTCTTCCTCTCATTCTTCATTGTTGTTGGCGTTGTCGTTCTCTTGAGGAGGTGGAGAAGGAGGTCGAGGTGGTTCATCTTGTTGTACTTCCTCATTTCCTCTGTCTTGACGTGTTCCACTTGTGGATGCCTCCAAATCAACTTGTGGTTCACCTTGATGTGAAGTTGAGGCTTCCACTTGAACGGACGAGGTACCCTTCTTCACCTGCGTTGGGCGAATCTTGCCAATGGACAAATCTTGGATTGCTTCCGAAGGATTGTGAGCCGTTAGATTCATCAAACTTCACATCTACCATCTCTTCAACCTTTCGGTGAAATTGTTGTAGACACGATAAGTGTGAGAGTTTTAGCCATAACCGAGTAGGAAAACTTCATGAGATTTAGGAGCAAATTTCGAGCGACGATGATTATTATCAAGAATGTAACACTTTGAGCCAAATACTCAAAAGTATCCAGTTTGGGGTTTGTTACTGGTGAGAAGGTCGTATGCCGTCTTGACGAGAAGCTTGTGAAGATATAGTCGATTTGTAGCATGATAAGCTTTCTCAACCGCTTCCACCCAAAAATGTCTTGGCATCTTCCATTCGTCAAGCACCATTCTTGCCATCTCAATAAGTGTCCGGTTCTTCCTCTCAACAACTCCACTTTGTTGAGGTGTGGACGTAGCCGAGAACTCATGTGAAACCCCTTCTTCATCAAGAAAGGTATCCACATTGGCGTTCTTGAATTCTGTTCCATTGTCGCTTCGAACCTTCTTGATCTTCACTTCCAATTGGTTTTGGGCCTTCCTAGCAAAGTTCTTGAAGATCTTTTGGACCTACGATTTGTCATCAAGAAATAAGACCCATGTAAATCTTGAAAAGTCGTCAACAATGACCAAACCGAACGAGTTACCACCGAGACTCTTGTAGGCGTTGGGACCGAAAAGATCCATGTGAAGTAGCTCAAGCGGTCTTCTCGTGGTCATGATGTTCTTCATGGGATGACTGCCTCCAACCTTTTTTGTGCTTGACAAGCACCACAAAGTCTATCCTTGTCAAATATGACATCTTTAACACCAAGGATATGATCACCTTTAATAAGCTTATCAAGATTTCGCACGCCCACATGACCTAACCTTCTATGCCATAACCAACCTTTAGAAGATTTAGCAATTAAGCAAGTACGAGGTTGAGCTCTCTTAGTGAAATCAACAATGTATAGATCACCTCTATGAATATCGGTAAAGAACATATTATGATTATCTATTCGAAACACTTGGCAATCTATACTTCAGTCAATAGAACATTGAAACCGAAGTCAGCTAGTCTAGATATGGAAAGTAGATTATAACCAAGGGATTCAACGAGCATGACATTTTGGATAGATCTATCATGGGAGATGGCCACCTTACCAAGGCCAACTACCTTACCCTTAGAGTTGTCACCAAAAGTAACATACTTGCGGGTACCGTCGTTCTCAGCAAGCTCACGAAACATGTCCTTATATCCGATCATATGATCAGTACATCCACTATCAAGAACCCATTCCTTTCCTCCGGCCATGTAACCACGTAGGTTAGCCATAAGACCAAAGTGTCTCATTGACTCATCGAGATCAAAGTCACTATCGTCATCCTCATCATAGTATCCGTGTTCAACAACATCATGTGAATGATCATCACCTAGAGAGAGTGATTCATTAGATGTATGACCATAACAATGTGCATGTTTATGAATTCTAATAACTTGCGAAATGATGCTACTAATGACTCCAATATCTCCTTTGGCACGCATAAGGTCACGGAGACATTCATCAAATTTAGGATCACTAGCATCCATATTTTGAAAAGCAATGGACTTTTGAAGAATCTCATCTAGATTTTTCAAGGAATCGTTTGGAAAGCGCTCCTCAAGATATTTCCATATAGTATAAGCACATTCAAATGTAGTCAAGCACACAAGCAAATTTCTAGGCAATCCTCTCATGATAAGATCTATAATTCTAAGATTGTGGGTCATGTCAAGATACTCATCAGGGGTAGGATGCAAAGGATCAATGGGGGGCACATAAGGGCTAGTAATATAGTTTTTCAAATTATATTCATTGAAAATCTCAAGCATCTCATTCTTCCAAGAACTATAAAACTCTCCGTCAAGCATAGGCACTCTACATCTAATACTTCCGATCGTAGGCTCATCCATCTTCCTCCAATGGTGATTAAACCAAAGCAATGGATACCAATGTTCTGATAACAATTGAACGAGAAGAGAGGTCTAGAGGGGGGTGATTAGACCCTGAACAAGTAAAAGTGGAACTTTTTTAAGTTCTTCAAGTTAAGGTGGAGTTTTAGCACAAGTTTAAGAATTCACAATACATTTCAAGCAAGCATGACAAGAGTATATGCAGCGGAAAGAGTAAAGCATGCTAATTGCATGAAAGTAAAGGGATGGGATTGGAGTGTGCAAACGCAATGAAGACACGGAAATTTTTGGCGTGGTTCCGATAGGTGGTGCTATTGTACATCCACGTTGATGGAGACTTCAACCACGAAGGGTAATGGTTGCGCGAGTCCACGGAGGGCTCCACCCACGAAGGGTCCATGAAGAAGCAACCTTGTCTATCCCACCATGGCCATCGCCACAAAGGCTTTGCCTCACTCGGGTAGATCTTCACGAAGTAGGCGATCTCCTTGCCCTTACAAACTTCTTGGTTCAACTCCCCAATCTTGTCGGAGGCTCCCAAGCGACACCTAACAATCTAGGAGACACCACTCTCCAAAAGGTAATAGATGTTGTGTTGATGATGAACTCCTTGCTCTTGTGCTTCAAATGATAGTCTCCCCAACACTCAACTCTCTCTCACACAGATTTGGATATGGTGGAAAGATGATTTGAGTGGAAAGCAACTTGGGGAAGGTTACAAATCAAGATTCTTGTGGTAGGATTGGTATATCTTGATCTCAACACATGAGTAGGTGGTTCTCTCTCAGAAAATGTATGCTGGAAGTGTAGGCACGTTCTGATGGATCTCTCACAAATGGAGAAGGGGGTGGAGGGGTATATATAGCCTCCACACAAAATCCAACCGTTACACAGATTTGACCCAACTCGGTCAGACCGAATAGAAGAACTCGGTGAGACCGATTTAGTTCAAAATGTGAACGTTAGGAATCTCGGTGGGACCGACTGGAACAACTCGGTGGGACCAATATGCTAGGGCTTAGGGAAAACATCAACTCGGTGGCACCGATTGCATCAACTCGGTGAGGCCGAAGTGAAGCAATAAGGCAACAGAGAAGATGTCAAGCCAACTCGGTGTGACCGATCGTAATTTCAGTGAGACAGAAATAATTGCAATAGGCAACATAGAGTTTGCAAGGCCATCTCGGTGAGACTGAGATCCATATCAGTGTGACCGAATTGTTAGGGTTTCTAGCCGTGCCTATGTCATGTGAACTCGGTGGCGTCGGATAGAAAGAATTAGTGAGGCCGGGTTTGACTTTGGATTTTGGACATATTTGGAATGAGAAAGTGGTTGAGGGCTCTGGAGCTGTATCACTAAGCATTTTGAGCAAGTAGACCATTAAGCAACACCTCATCCCCTTTTAATAGTATTGGCTACCCTATGGACTCAATGTGATCTTGGATCACTAAAATAGAAATGAAGAGTCTTGAGCTTTTGCCAATATGTGTCCTTAGCATTTTGAAGGGGTTCCACATCCTCTTGTCCTCTCCACGCCATTGTTGAACTTGTCTGAAATACACTAGATATAGGCATTAGTCAAACAAGAGATATGTTGACATTAATTACCAAAATCACCTAGGGAGCACTTGTGCGTTCAAGGTCCTATGACTCAAATAACTGAAGGAAGAACAACGAAATGAATACTACGTCTTCACTTTGTCTTCGACTTTTATTCCCTGCAGTCACTTTTCTTCAGATAGAATCTCCGAACTGATTGCTTCATGTCAGCAATAAATTTTCGAGGGGCTAACTCCTTCACATCAATCTTCTCGCCTACTTGTCTTCAAAAGATGTAGCTCATTCTTCTATTCAACGCATATATTCTTCGGTGAAGTTCCTCGAACTTGACACCGGAGACAACATTCTCTTCGGTTCTGCATGCCCTATTTTTCTCTATATGCACTACTAAACAAATCAGTCCATGCCTGTTTCTGTCAACAATCTCCAAAACATAGGAGGGCAATTATTGCAACAACAGAATATATCTCGGAATGGATATGGAAATGTCATAATAGGTTGGTATAGTTGCTCTTTTGAGGAAGATATATGGAGGCTTATGTGGGATAGAGCGTATCATATCACGGGGTTTGGATGCACCGGTAAATTTTGCACCAACTCTTGAGGTGAGAAATAGCAATGCATGGTACCCAAGATGCTAGCAAATTGTGGAAAGTTGAGGGTGCGTATAATCCATGGACTCACATTAGTCATACAGAACTCACATACTTATTACGAAAGTCTATTAGCCCTCAAAGAAAACTAC
Organism: Triticum aestivum; assembly: GCF_018294505.1. Lineage (NCBI taxonomy): Eukaryota > Viridiplantae > Streptophyta > Magnoliopsida > Poales > Poaceae > Triticum > Triticum aestivum. Next base: position 257,318,056 of record NC_057814.1, on the reverse strand, counting down.
TACTATGCATGCCCCTAGGGGGGAGGTTGGCAGGAGTTAACCATCGTGCGCCCCCGACCTCCACGCAAAGGAAGACAATGAATAATAAAACATGCTCCAACTTCTTAGCATAACGAGAGACTATACATGCATGCTTCGAGAATCACAAACCTTAACACCCATATTCTTACTAAACCACAATCATTCACTATTACCTCCCACATATTACCATTTCTATATCATAAAACTATTGCAAGGAATCAAACATATCATATTCAGTGATCTACAAGTGTTATGTAGGATTTATGACTAACCATGTGAATGACCAATTCCTGTTGAACTCTCTAAATATATATAAGTGAAGCATGATAGTTAAATTATTTCTACAAAAGACTTGCCCATGCTCTAATAACTATAAGTGAAGCAGAAGAGCATTCCATAAATTACAATTTTCTATATGTAGAGAAACAGGCATCCAACTTCAAATGATATAAGTGAAGCACATGAAGCATTCTATAAATCCATACTCAAAAGATATAAGTGAAGTGCAAAGATCATTCTATAAATAAACCAAGGCCTATCTCATACTAGCATGGTGCATTATACAAAGAAAAATAAAAAGCACATGACGCCCCAAGAATTTACGCATATCATGTTAACAAAACAGAAACCGAAACATAACGATACTTGTTGAAGAAATATGGGATGCCTTCCAGGGCATCCCCAAGCTTAGACGCTTGAGTATCCTTGAATATTTACTTGGGGTGCCTTGGGCATCCCCAAGCTTGAACTCTTGCCTCTCCTCATTCTCCTCATATCGATACCACCTCGATCTTCGAACACTTCAATCCACACAAAACTTAACCAAACTTTTTATTAGCGGGGTTAGTACATATAACATCAAATCCCATCATGTCCTGCTCTAACATTATTGTATAATTATAATCAAACAGTTCCCACTGTATGCTATCACAATTCTATGGCTCCCAAGTCAAGGGGCTCAATAAGATTTCAAAGATACGCAAATAATGAAACTATAACAGCAATCTGTGAAAACAAAACAATTTGTAAAGATGCAAATGGTACGTATGCTTCTGTAACTCAAACAATTCTGAAAAATTAGGAAAAAATAAAAATTTGCATAGCAGTACCGTGTAAAAATTTCAGATTTTTTGCATGTTCTAGTAAAAATGAAAATTCACGCACAACAGCAAAAGTTTCTGTTTTTTGCACTGCTCATACCAAACAAGCAATTTAAACATCCTAAAGGTAAATCTTGGCACACTGTTTTTATAATACGATGGATTTGTACAAGGGGACAATTTTTTTGTTTAAAATTTTCTGTAATTCAATATTCACAAAGTTTCCATAGGCATGAAGAAGTTCAAGGACATCCCCTCTTTATTTTTTTTGTTTTTGAACTTTTGAAAAGCATTCAACAGAATAAAATGACTCTCTACAACTTCCGGGTTGTCTCCCTGGCAATGCCTTCTTTAAAGCCATTAAGCTAGGCATAAAGTGCTCAAGTAATTGATCCACCTGGATCCCAAGGTAAATTAGAGCCAATTTTAATTAGCAATAATATGTAATTTAGTAGTGAGCACAAAGTAACATATATCACATAATGACGAAGTCAAACTCTCTTCCTATGCATCGACATGTCATAAAAGAACAATTCATGTACACATAATAAAGGTCGATACATAGCATAAACAGTTTCTTGCAAATTCATTGTGTTGGAAACATAGAGAGGTCGAGATGTAGTTCATCTCTTGTAATAATTGCAAGTAGGAGCAGCAAGCATATGCATATTATATTCATGAAAATCATCATGTGCAATAGTAAAACGCAGCCCATCAATATAATCCTTAATAAGCACAAACTTCTCCGATATAGTGTAGTTGGGAGAATTCAAAACTATAATAGGACTATCATGTGTGGGTGCAATAGCAAAAATTTCATGTTTAACATAAGGAACTATAGAAAGTTCATCTCCATAAGCATAATTCATATTGGCATCATGGCCACAAGCATACCAAACATCAATTTCATCAAAAAGGGATATTTCAAACGAATCCAAGGGATCATTGCATTCATCCTTCGGTAGGTACAGAGGGAAATCAAACAATGTATGAGTTGTAGATTTACTCTCATTAGAAGGTGGGCATAGGTGATCAATCCGCTCTTCCTCCTTTTGTTATTCGCTCTCCTCCTGATCCTTTTCATCTAATGAGCTCACAATTTCAACAACTTCTTCTTTTGTAGTTTCCTGCAAAATATTAGTCTCTTCTTGGACATCGGAGACTTTCTCAATAAATTCTTTAACATAGGCATTAGAAGCATAGTTTTCATAGCAATACTTAAGTATGAAAAAATTTCCAGGTTTGTAAAGAGTAATATCATACTTTTCAATCAAAGAAGCAATTTCATAGGCACCCTTAAAAGAGACAAATTCTTCAATTTGTTCAATATCATAGTACTTATAAACACCTTTGGCATAAGATTCCATTATCCTTAAACTCACATTGGAAGGGAATGTGGATTTTAGGGTCTTCAGGACAACAAGTAAAATCATGTATTTTGCATAAATTACAAGCATAACAATTCAAATTATTAATATGATGCCATAAGAGTTTCCCTTTTTGTGATAAGCGGTGTCACACAAAACAAGCATGCTCATTTAATGATTTTCCCTCAACTAAGCTAGTTGGGTTTTTAGCACGACCACAAATGGATCGAAGATGATCCAAGTAGAAAACTTCAACAGTATGATAGATTTTGGGTGCTTCTTCAACCATTGGTTTAGTAACTACAACTAATTTTTTGGTATTTTACGTTTCCTACCCATAACTAAAGATAGAAAACAAGAGCACAAAATAAAGTCTCCTTAGTGATAAAGCCAACAAGCACACATGAGAATATTCACCACACACTATTGCTCCCCGGCAACGGCACCAGAAAAAGGTCTTGATAACCCACAAGTGTAGGGGATCAATTGTAGTTTTTTTGATAAATAAGAGTGTTGAACCCAACGAGGAGCTAAATGTAGGATTTATATTCCCTTCAAGTTCTATCGAACAACGACACAACTCTACGCACACTTAAAGTTCGCTTTACCTAGAACAAGTATGAAACTATTTTATAGTTGTAAGGATAAGTTTGCAAGAATAAAACTAGATGTACTAAGCGAGAATAAAACTACGCGTAATTTACAAGATAACAAAAGTTAGTTGTTTAATAGAAATCTTATGTAACACGAGGGGAGGATTTGTCACTAGGCAATCAATAACTAGACCGTTAATCATTATTGCAATTTTATATGAGGGAGAGGCATGAGCTAACATACTTTCCTTACTTGGATCATATGCACTTATGATTGGAACTCTAGTAATTCTTCTAGTAAATTCACTAAAACCCAACCGTAGCATTAAGTAACAAGTCCTCTTTAGTCCCATACGCAACAACACCATACTCGGGTATGTGTTTCCGTCACTCATGCCACCCACCATAAGCGAATCATGAACATATTGCAACACCCTACAGCGGGAATCCCTCACGCTTGCGCGACATGGAGGGCACCATAGGCAACACCAAAATAAAACATACAACTCAAACCAATCACGATCATCAATCAACCCATAGGACGAAATGAATCTACTCAAACATCATTGGATGGCAAATACATGCTTTGATAATAATATGTGGCATTAAGCACCATGTCTGAGTAGATATTACAAGAGGGAGAAGAGGTGTTACGCCGCTGCATAGAGGGGGAGAGAGTTGGCAATGACGGCAGTGAAGTTCTTGGTGTAGATCATCGTCACGATGATTGCCCCGGCGGCGTTCCAGCACTACCGGGAGAGAGGGGGAGAGAGCCCCCCTCCTTCTTATTCTTCCTTGGCCTCCCCCCTAGATGGGAGGAGAGGTTCCCCTTTGGTCCATGGCTGCCATGGCGTCGGAGGGATGGGAGCCCCTCCAAGTTGGATCTCTCTCCCTCTCCCCCCCCCCTCTCTCTCTCTCTCTCTCTCTCTCTCTCTCTCTCTCTCTCTCTCTCTCTCTCTCTCTCTCTCTCTCTGTTTCTCTCCTGCTTCGCTTTCCTGTTTTCTAGCCCTTCACCATTTCTTAAATTCTTGAAGATCCGTAACTCCGATTGGGCCGAAATTTTGACAAGATTTTCTTCTATATATTATATTTCTTGAGGTGAAAAAGGGTACCAACCACCTGACAGGGGCCCCACAAGCCTGTCAGGCGCGCCTGGGGCAGGGGGGAGCACCCCTCGAGCTTGTGGGCCCCTCAGGCATCGTCTCATGTTGATTCTTTTTCCCAAAAATCACATATATTCCAAAATACATCTCTCTAAATTTTTATCGCGTTTGGAATTCGTTTGATATGGATATTCTGCAAAACAAAAAAACATGCAACAAACAGGAAATGGCACTTAGCACTAGATCAATATGTTAGTCCCAAATATAATATAAAATGTTGCGAAAAGTTTATGGAAGTTGTAGAATATTGGCATGAAGCAATCAAAAATTATAGGTACGACAGAGACGTATCAATAACCTTGGTTCCTAACTGAGGGAAATAATTATCTCTATTGTACTGCATCTTCCTCTCTGCGGGGAAATCCCAACACAGTTCACAAGTAACACTAGCAAAGGGAAAATAAGCTAGGAGAATCACCTAAAGCGAGGCATCTTGAGCCATAATAAAGCTGGGTTACACCTAGTTAATGGTGAGAGCCTATTACCTTACACCATTCATCTTCTTGATCTCCCATCCAAGTTGGTTCCATATTGGCAGTCCCAAACCTACCCACTTTGTGACTCTCATCCTCCGATCCAACCCGGTTGTCGGTGTTCTGGGAACGGGGATACACAGACTTGCCTGCCTGCGGCCCATGGCGTGGCTCCATCGGCGGCCTGGTATGGCCCACCTTTAGTATTGACAACTCAAGACCCTCGCGAGAGGCCAAGCCTCGCGAGGCGGACGACAACAAGACCTCCAGAAGGAGCGGCCTCCTCGGGCTGGCTCCCGAGGAGCAGAGATTTCTATCCAAGCCTCACCTCGTGAGGTTCAGATGACGTGAGCCATGACGACCAAGGCCAGGCGGCGCCAGACACCAGTTTCCTCTTTGGTGCTAAGGAGGCAAGCGCAGGCTCGGAGTCCCGAGGAATCAGCCGAAGGTTTCCATTCCGATGCAACAAGATCAAGACAGCCAAGACGACAGGACGGAGGTCATCGCCGAGCCCACCACAGCGTCACGACTAGAAGATTTGCAGGTGAAGACTACTTTTGTCAGGATAAGATGTACTAGTTGTCTCCCTTCGTATTTGGCCGTTGTGGGATCCCTTCCCGCCTTCATTTGGGAAGAGGACCGAAGCCACTATAAATAGGGTAGCACCACCACCGTAGAGAGGATCGGATCCATTTCCATGCTCACCTTCACTGGCTCGCAGGAGCACAAGAACACACCTCCTGAGGTTGGTCCCCCACTGTACTAGTTCGTCATCAGCCCCTCAAGGCTAATCCACCACAAAGCAGGAGTAGGGTTTTACACCGCAAGGTGGCCCGAACCTGGGTAAACTATCGTGTCCCATTTCCTTCCTGTTCATCGAGCTAGGCCGTGAGATTGGTGGGTAGGCAGGCTGGGGAGTTTGAGTTCTTCGCACGCACCCTAGAGTTCGAATCTATCCAGGGTCTGCGGAGCCCGAAAACCAACATTTGGCGCGCCAGGTAGGGGTGCGTCGGGGCCTCTCTTCCTCCAGTCGATCCACCACTGCCCCACCGTTCTCATGGCTGATGCTCCGAGGGCTCACGCGCCGTCCGCCCAAGAGGATCTCCACTCCGTGCTCCTGGCGGCCCGCACGCCGCCGCCCCCCTCGCGCCACATCATACTCGTGCCACCACACGATCTTCGAGCTACGTTGCGGCAACGGCGCCACACACTCGCCGGGAGCAGGCGAACATGCGAGCCGCGCTCATTGTGGCGCGAGAGCTGCTGCGATGCAGGTTGGCGGAAGGCGGCCGTGATGCCCTGCTGGAGCGGGTCGCCGAGTTGCTTGATGCCGCCTGCAGGGGCGCAACACCTTTCTGCAGCCTGCATACGTTGCAAACGGCGCCGGGGGTGCGTGGAGGCACCCGCCACACTCGCGCGCCCCTCCTTGGAACACCTGGGTGCCCAACGATGCCAACCCGGCCCGCAGCGCCGCTCATCCTACCCAAGGTATGCTACCTCCGAGCGAGGCAAGCTTGGGTGGCCCTTCCTGGGGCCGCGCCGAGACGCCACCCTATGACCGCCGGAACCTAGCACCAAGCCCGATGGCCAACGACATGGCAGGGCCAGGCGGCGACCCTGGCGCGACAACTTTGGATGCCTACATACCTCCCATGATGGACGTGCTATACATGCCGAGAGAAGGCCCCTGCACGTTCCCCTTGCCAGGCTGGGTATCGGGGGCACATGAAGCCGAGGCTCTCCACGAGCCGCCGAGGAGCTTCACAGACATCTTCAACGACAACAACCACTGGGTACAACCGATATCTCAGGAGCACGATTATGCTAACCATGGACCGTAGGTGAACCAAGACGCAACGGCAACCAGGGACCCAAGGGTTGTGGCCCCGCTGCAGGCGGACGGAGTGCACTAGGGGTTGCGCGGGGGTAGCCTGGTGCCAGGGCCTCCCCCGCGCCATGTGGAGCAAGGCGCTACCTGGAGGTAGGTCCCCTACCGGGGAAGGCGTCGGCGAGCCCTCCCCCTGCAGAGTGATAAGCCACAAGTATAGGGGATCGCAACAGTTTTTGAGGGTAGAGTATTCAACCCAAATTTATAGATTCGACATAAGGGGAGCCAAAGAATATTCGAAGGTATTAGCAGCTGAGTTGTCAATTCAACCACACCTGGAGATTAATTATCTGTAGCAAAGTGATCAGTAGCAAAGTAGTTTGATAGTTTTGATAGTGTGACAACAACAATAGTAACATTAACAGTGATAATAGTAATTTTGTAGCAAGTGTAACAGTGATAATAGCAGTAGTAACTTAGCAGATACAATATAAGATAAATTCGTAGGCATTGGATCGGTGACTTGTTGGATGATATTCATCATGAGACAGTTATAACCTAGGGCGATACGGCACTAGCTCGAGTTCGTCAATATAATGTAGGCATGTATTCCATAAATAGTCATACGTGCTTATGGAAAGAACTTGCATGACATCTTTTGTCCTACCCTCCTGTGGTAGCGGGGTCCATAATGGAAACTAAGGGATATTAAGGCCTCCTTTTAATAGAGATGTAGAACAAAGCATTAACACATAGTGAATACGTGAATGTCTCAAACTACGGTAATCACCGGAAGAAGTCCCGGTTATTGTCACTCCGGGGTTACCGGATCATAACACATAGTAGGTGACTATAACTTGCAAGATCGGATCTAGAACATGGATATAATGATGATAACATAAACGGTTCAGATCTGAGTTCATGGCACCCGGGCCCAAAGTGACAACCATTAAGCATGGCAAAGTCATAGCAACATCAATCTTAGAACATAGTGGATACTAGGGATGAAGCCCTAACAGAACTAACTCGATTACATGATGAATCTCATCCAACTCCTCACCGACCAACGAGCGTATGAAGGAATTACTCAGTCCTGATGGGGAGCATCATGGAATTGGTGATGGAGAAGGGTTGGTGATGACAAAGAACGAAGATCCCCCTCTTCGGAGCCCCAAACGGACTCCAGATTTGCCCTCCCGAGGAAGAACAAGGCTTGGTGGCGGCTCCGTCTCGTGGATCGCGATAATTCTTTCTCCCTTAATTTTTCTGGAATAATGGGATTTTATAGCGTCGGAATCAGGGTCTGCGGGGCCACCAGGTGGGGACAACCCACCTGTGCGTGCCAGGAGAGGGGCGCGCGCCCTGGTTGGTTGTCACTACTAGGTAAACCTTATACACAGAACTTTAGCAGTAGCGCGTGTTAAAAAAGCACGCTGGTGCTAAGTAGCAGTAGCGCGCTGATGTAGACGGCGCTACAGATATAGTTGTAGCAGTAGCGTGCATGAAGATAAAAGCGCTACTACTAAAATTCCCACGGCTTAGCCGATAGGCTACACATAGTAGTAGCGATCTACGTCGAACCGCGTTGCCGCTACTTGCTTTGTAGCAGCGCGTTTACGCTGAAAGGCGCTACTGCTAAAGGAAATAAAATTAAATGGAGAGCAAATAGAAAAGTAAATGAAAATGAAAGAAATAGAAAAAGATGAAAGGAAAAAAATAAAATGTAAAGAAAAATAAAGAAAACGGGGAAAAAGAGAAAGGAATAGCAGTAGCGCGTATCGAGGAACTCACTGTAGCTAGCTTAGCAGTAGCACACTTCCTGGAACGCGCTACTGCTACTTTTGACTTAACCGCGCGGTTCGTTCTTCCCCACGGCCACTCCCCCCAAATCCAACTCCTCCGCTGTCGCCGCCGCCGTCGCCCGTCGGCAACCGCGCACTCTCCCGTCACTCTCCGCACACCATCGACGCCACCCCCGACCCCGGATTCGACGCCGCCCCCGAACCCGACCTCGACGCCGCCCCCGACCCCAACCTCGACGCCGCCCTCCGCCGCGCGCCCGAGCCCCGACCCCGACCTCGACGCCGCCAGCCCCTCCCTCGCTGCAGGCACCCGAGGTGAGCACGCCTGCTCCTCCCCCTCCCCTACCTCTGCCTAGGGTTCTTCAAATTTTAGTTGCATCAAATTAGTTAGGGTTCATCTATGGGTGGAAACCAATCGGATGCAGATGTTATCAGATACGGATGCGGCTCCGATGTTTTCTTAGATGATGAATAAACACTATTGTAATGCATAATAAAACGAGTAAAATTTGACCACTTATTTCACTTTTAAGTTGGATAATTGGAATATCCGCTACCACTTTCCACCCCTAGGTTCATCAAATTAGATGGTAATTAGGGCAGTAGTTCCTAGGTACTAATTAGTTAGTAAGAACTAGGTACTAATTAGGTACTAGTTTATTTTTATTTATAGTAATTTTATTTTTAGTAAGAACTAGTTGAATTAATAGAACTAGTTGAACATGTCACATTTGTTGTTATTTTTTTAGTTAAAGAAATTTTTCCCGCATCTACGTCGACGATGCCTATCCCGCATCCTCGTCGTCGACTCGGCAGAGGACACCTGCTTGACCAGATGGGCCATGTTTGGGACTGGGCTCCGCCGGGCTGGTACTGGGAGGCGCTACCAACCGAGGGGCGCAGCTTGGTGAGGAGCCAGCCCATCGTTGACCCGAACCTTCTTGGGTGGCGGTCGCATGGGCCAGTGATGGTGCAGAGGCTTGAGGACCCCGCGGAGGTGGTACGTCACCGTGTGAGCGAGGAGAACGCGCACGTCCGTCGCTACTTGTTTGTGTAGGAGCACAGGTTCTCCAATACCTAGCAAGTTCTCCAGGGATCTCACTGGAGCTATGATCCTGTGATGGTTCCTTCTCTTTGGGTGTCCACCGCCCGCGCCGATACCCGTCGTGCGCTAGGGTTTTAGTTGTAATAGTGATGTTATATGTATGATACTATTCGGGATGTATTAGTGATAATATTCGACGATGTACGGACGCATGAGATGATTTACTTTTGCTTATTGAATGCATGCTAATTTGTATACTTATTTATTTTACGATTTGGTTTTGCTTATTGAATACTCATGTCAATATGAGTCCTATAAGATATTTTGAAATGTATATCTTGTGTTGCTCAAATAGGATATGTTCTTGCCCATGTGGCCGGTCATGTTTGCAGGTTACACCTCCGAGTGGCCTATGTTTTGCCGGGGTGTTGATTCATTTCCATTCCGGCAAATTTCAGGCGCTCGATATGTCCTATTTTAGCAAAGGTCATGCCGTATTTTTTCGTGAATTTTGGCATGACTTGTGCCAGAATATGTAGGAAATATCGAGTGCCCCGAATTTGTGTGTTGAGTATCCTGGTAGTTGCCTTCGGTCGATTTTCAATTAATGTTTCAACTATGATCATAGGAAATGTCTGACGACGAAAAGGATTTCGGTATTTGCGATACTGCGAAGACGAGTGCGGCCTTTGCGACAGAATCTTCCTAGATGATGACAGGCGCTTCAGCATCAAGCTGGATGAGAACTTCGAAGTGGATACAGTAAGTCACGATGACAAGTCTTTTTTCGTAATTAAGCATGACATCTGCTTCATTTGCTTCAACTTATAATCTAATTTGTTTGCTATTCTACTAGCGTATCCCTTGCCATGCAAGAGTTTTTGTCTTGGATAAGATAGGTTTCAGTCCTATGAAAACTACTATGGAGGTAAAGAGGGTTTACTTGAAGACCGAGCAGGGTTATACTTTCCACGCAAAATTATACAACGCAGACACCTACACCTATTTTGAATGCAAAACTGGGCAAGCACTATGCAAGACTTATGCATTTGAGGCTGATATGGTTATCACCTTTGATATTCGTCCGGAAGATGATATTGAAGGTAATATCGACATCTGGGTCGATGTGCAGATGGCTCCAGTTATACCATTATGTGAGTTTCTCAACCATATTTATGTCTTCGATATTGTTTATTCAAAAATAGTTGACAACTAATTTCTATTGACAGCTTATTTCCATTCAGGCAAACATGTCCTGCGCTTGGTAGACATGACCGTTCACTGTCCCGGGACTGAACTAAACTGTGAGGAGATAGGTCATTATGTTTCATGGCTTGAGGATCTTCATACTGTCAAGACAAATTATTTTCCTAGACTTAAAAATCTTAGTACTCAAAACGTGCGACCAATAGTGTTCATATTGAACTATGGTCACATCTATTTAGGAAAGATGGTAAAATGTTTACTATTTGTCCTCAGTACATCTTTTGCATACATTATGTTTTAAGCTAAACTTCATTGCTAAGTATGTTAATATACGATGTTCTTCAACAGGGACTCCCGATGAATGTTGTGCCTCATTGGATCGAGACTAAAGGTTGCATGAGAATGGTTAGCTTACGGCCAATATATCCTACAATGCACTTTAGTGCATTCAGGATTTCTAAAGGTGAGGAATGCTTAATAGTGAAAGACTGGAGCAAAATTGTGAACGATCGCAGAGAAGTACTAGGGGGCAGCAATCAGAAGTGTAGCCCACGATTAGGAGGCAGGTTCATCTGCATGGTCCAACATGATGAAGCAGGAGTGTTACACATGTTTTATGCTATTTTGCCTGAGAGAGAGCAGCAGGAGTGATTAGCTAGCTAGAAATGAGTTATGATGATTAAATAGCTAGTGTTGGTGGTAATCACTATGATGATTATTATTAGCTAGTGTTGGCGGTGATTAGATAGCTACCGCAGCTAGTGTTGGTGGTGATTAGCTAGCTAGAATGAGTTTGAAGATGACGATGTGTGCTACACTATGACTGTGATGATTAAATAGCTATTGTTGGTGGTAATGACTATGATGGTGATTAAATAGCTTGTGTTGGCGGATTAGATTCAAGTGGAGGAAACATGTGGTGCACATCGAAAGTACTACTAGTCCAAACTAGATCAAGTTTGGATTAGTAGTATACTTTTGACATGCACCACATGTTGCCTCCACTTGAACCTAATCCACCTTCATTTGACACACTGTTATGGACATATTGATATAACAACCTCATAATTGGTATTGTACCAAAATTTGTATAACGGCGTATAAATACACTAAAAATTAAAAAAATGAGAAAAAGAATACTAGTAGCGATGGAGAGTAAACACGCTACTACTAGCTATATTAGCAGTAGCGCGGGAGTGAACAAACCCTGCGGCTATATGTCTTAGCAGTAGCGTGTGTCGCACGCGCTACTGCTAAGGAATAGCTGTAGCGCCTTACTAGTAGCGCGGTGTCCCGCGCTACTAGTGGACATTAAACCCGCGCTAATACTAGGGTTTTCCCTAGTAGTGTGTGCCCACCCAGGTGCCCCTCTCCAGTAGGTCTTGGCTCCAGAAATTCTTATTTATTGTATAAAAATTTCTCACTAAGTTTTATTCCATTCCGAGAACATTTATTTCTTCACAAAAACAACACCATGGTAGTTCTGCTGAAAACAGCGTCAGTCCGGGGTTATTTTCATTCAAATCATGCAAATTAGAGTCCAAAACAAGAGAAAAAGCGTTAGGAAAAGTAGATACGTTGGAGACGTGTCAACTCCCCCATGCTTAAACCTTTGCTTGTCCTCAAGGAATTCAGTTGATAAACTGAAAGTGGAAAAGAAAAACTTTTACGAACTCTTTTGCTCTTGTTTGCATAAATAAGCTTAAACATCACCGAGGTTTTCAGCCAACGTTATAACTAACCATGCCGACAATAACTCTTAAAGATTATAATGACTCATATCAATGACATAATCAGTTAGCAAGCAATAATAAGATATCTCAAATGGCAACACGTTGTCAAAATAACCATGATATAATATGACTGTAGTGGTATCTCGCTAGCCCTTTCTGAGACCGCAAAACATAAATGCAGAGCACCTCCAAAGTTCAAGCAGTGACTAAACATTGTAATTCATGGTAGAAAAGATCCAGTCATGATGCACCCAACATTAGCTACACACAATGCATAAGTCATTACAGTTGTGCTCTCAGGTTCTAGCGCTTGTTTTAGAAGGTGATGACACAACATAAAAGTAAATAGATAGACCCTTCGCAGAGGGAAGCACTGATTTGCAGAGGTTCTAGAGCTCAATTTTTAAAACAGAGGTAAATGATATTTTGAGACATGCACCCTTCTCATTTACTTCACGACCATGAGTTATCAATATCTTCCATGCTAAGCACGCTAGTGGCGGTTCCCAAGCGATAAAAGTAAAGGTTTACTCCCCCTCCACCAACAATCACATTCCATGGCTTGTCCGAAACAACGGGTGCCATCCAAACTAACAACAGTCCCGGGGGAGTTCTGTTTAATTATTTGCATTTTTTAGTTCGGGACTGGGAATCCCTATTACCGCCCTTTTCTCGTGCGATAGCGAGTGAATAAACACTTGACCTGAGAATAACCCGCTTAGCATGGAAGATACCGACCACCTCCTGTCGTTCCATGAACGATCCAGGCACACAAAAGGGATATTTATTTAGAAGTCTTTTAGAGGTGGCACATGCAAATTTACTTAGGACGGCATGGTAATACCGCATATAGGTAGGTATAGTGGACTCATCTGGAATAACTTTTGGGTTCAAGGTTTTTGATGTACAAGCAGAATTCTCACTTAGTACAGATGAAGGCTAGCAATTAGATTGAGAAGCGGCCAGCTAGAGAGCAACAACGGTCATAACCATGCATTATGCATAAGTAACATTGGACACTAGCATGAGTAGGATATGAACACCATGAACATAAATATCATAGAGGCTATGTTGGTTTTGATTCAACTACATGCATGAACATGTGCCAAGTCAAGCCACTCGAACATTCAAAGGAGGATACCATATCATCATACTACATCACAATCATTTTAACACAATGTTGATATCCAAAATAAATCATTATTCACTCCCAGCTATTTATGCATGGCATGAGAAACTATAATCTCTAGTTGTCATTACAAACATGTTTAATCACAATGGGCTAAATCATGGATACTAGGTTAAACATATTTACACAAACAGAACAAGTCGAGTTCATACCAGTTTCTCTCTGCCACGGCCAGTTCATCGAATGTCGTCATTATTGCCTTTCACTTGCACGACCGAACAATATGAAAATAATAAAACTGCAAGAGTGCCGTGGACTAAGCTGGAATCTGCAAATATTTTATTCAACGGGAGAAGAAAAGGTAAAATGGGCTCTTTATTAGATCAACAATTATTCATATGAGAGCCACTCAACATCTTCATCGTGGACTTCTCCTCGGTACAACTTGAATAAAAGGAAAAGAAATTCAGAGAAACACATTGAAATATTTTTGGAGTTTTTGGTTTTCTTGAACAAGCAAATAAAACGGAAAAGCAAAAATGAGAAAAACTATTTACACGGGAAAGCTCCCAACAAGCAAAAGAAGAACAAGGAAATCTTTTTGGGTCTTCTTCTTAATATTACTACTAAGCATGCATAGAAAGTAAATTAGCTACAACTAATTTTTTGGTTTTTCTAAGGTTTTCAAACACACAAGAAGAAAGCAAGAAAAATAAATAAAAGCATGGATAATACAATGAAAAAGTGTGAACACCGACTAATGAAATATGTGGACATGAATGTAATGTCGGCGAGAAACACGTACTCCCCCAAGCTTAGGCTTTTGGCCTAACTTGGTAGTCGATCAATAGCCTGGAGGGTAGTAGTTGGCGTGGTAGCTCACGGAGGCTCTCGGTGCGGATGCCTCAGCCTGCTGTGCTGCTTCCACTGCTGTGTTGTGAGCTCTGGCCTCGCTCTTAAGGACAAAATATCTTCCTTTGTTGTGATAGTCAAAAAGAGCGGGCGCAGGCAAATATGTGTGCACAATAGATTTTTGGTTAAACAAAAGATTATAAGTGAAGTTATCAACCTTTCCCTTGAGAATCTTATGTTCCTTTAAGGTGTCAAAATCTAAATACTGCGAGGGTAGGATAGGGTCAAAGGGCAAAGGTGAGACACCCAACCCTCATGCTAAACGCGTGGCATAAATTCCACCATACAAATAGCCACTATTAGCGTTGTGCTGAAGTCTGTGTGCAACAATTGCTCCCAGGTTATAATTCCTTTCACCAGTGAGAGCGGTGTGTATGAGGCTCAAGTCCGGAGCAGAGAGCATACTACAGTCTTGCTTGCCTACTATACATTTCCCGTTAAATAATGCAAAGTACTGAATTGCGGGAAAATGAATACTCTTTATTCTGCCTTGTGTCACTCCCCTTGTCTCACCGTAGCAAAGACTAATTAAGAAAGATTGGTACTCAGCCCTCGCCGGTTCGTCAAGCGAACCCCAAAACGGGAGTTTGCAGTGGTAAGCAAAATTCTCTAGTGGGATGGTAAATGGATTGTCATAAAGCATAAACGAGACCCTAGACTCACGAGGAAGGAATTTAAATCCTTTGACAAATGAATCAGTAAGAAGATGGCGTTGTTCGCACTTATCTGAAAGGTAGGGACTGAGACCGACATTGTGAACATATTGCTCAAATTCCTCTTTAATACCCACATGCATCATATACTCATCGCAAGGCCATAAGCATGTTTTGGTGGCGGCATCTCGAGTAGAACCTTCACTTGGTTCAACATATGACCGGTGAGCGGAGCTGTCACTAGAAGATGCCCCCAACGATCTCCTCCTCGAAGAACTCCTTCCAAACAAGTTCATCATGTTCACGTACAATTTTCTGAAAAATTTTGGGTGACAAAAATTTGTCAACAAAACTTTATTAAATCGATAGCAACTACTCATAGGGATACATAGAGGCCATAGCAAGCATTCAAACTACTTAGAACTCTAAGAATTTAACATGCAAGCTCATCTACAGCAGCACCAAGAGTAGCTAATTATTCAAAATATAAACCACTGAAACAAAAATTAATTGGACAAACGGTGGAGTCACATACCAAGCAACAATCCCCCGAAACAGTTTCAGAAACGGAGCTTCGAGCAAAGAGATCGAAATCCGCGGGTTTGGGGGCAAGAACACGGGAGAGAGAGCTATGGAGATTTTTTTCTGGAGGTGAGTGATGAAGTGGGCTGAAGGGATAAGTGAGGGGGCCACGTGGGGACCACAACCCACCAAGTCGTGCCTGGGGGTCCTGGCGGGCCCAGGTGGGTTGTGCCCACCTGGTGCACCTCCCTCTGATATTATTTGCACAAGAAATTCAGAAATATTCAGAAAAAATCGTGTTAAATTTTCAGGGCATTCTGAGAACTTTTATTTTTGGGTCATTTTTTTATTGCACGGGAAATTCAGGACACAGACAAAACATGGCATTTTATTTTATTTAACTAATAAAAGCAAAAAAAAAAGAGACAGAAGGTAGTGCTTACTAAATTCATCAACTTCATACCGTTCAAAAATGATCCATCAATAAGGTTGATGAAGTCTTATTAACAACCACTTTCGATTAGCATATGAAACCGAAGAACTTTCGTAAAGCACTAAGTTACCTCAATGGATATATGCATTTCCCCAACAATAAGCATTTCATATTTATTTTTGACAGAAGGTAGAGGTATTTGAAAACTTTCAATAGTGATTGTCGGAGATTTTTCAATAACATTAATACCATTCACTTGGAATTGTTTCTTCAGAAAGTGCACCGTATGCTCATTACCATTGATATGGAAAGTGACCTTGCTTTTATTGCAATCAATAACAGCCCCTGCAGTATTCAAGAAGGGTCTACCAAGGATAATTGACATGTTGTCGTCCTCGGGCATCTCAAGTATAACAAAGTCAGTCAAAATAGTAACATTAGCAACAACAATGGGCACATCCTCACAAATACCGATAGGTATGGCAGTTGATTTGTCAGCCATTTGCAAATAAAATTTCAGTAGGTGTGAGTTTATTCAAGTCAAGTCTTTTATATAAAGAGAAAGGCATAACACGAACACTAGCTCCTAAATCACACAAAGCAGTTTTCACATAATTCTTTTTGATAGAGCAAGGTATAGTTGGTATTCCTGGATCTCCAAGTTTTTTAGGTACTCCATCTTTAAAAGTGTAATTACCAAGCATAGTGGAGATTTTAGCTTCCGGTATTTTTCTCTTATTTATGATGATGTCTTTCATATATATACTTTGCATAAGGAGGCATTTTCAAGATATCAGTCAAGCGAGTACGCAAAAAGACTGGCCTCAGCATTTCAGCAAAGCGTTCAAATTCTTCATCATCTTTCTTTTTAGTTGACTTGGGTGGAAAAGGCATAGGTTTTTGAACCCACGGTTCTCTTTCTTTACCGTGTTTTCTAGCAATGAAGTCTCTTTTATCATACCTTTTATTCTTAGGTTGTGGGTTATCAAGATCAACTGGAGGTTCTATCTCAACATCATTATCTGGTTCTTTATCATTGTATGGTTGAGAGTCTTCACAAACCTCATCATTATCTTTTTCATTATTAGAAGGTGAGTGTTCATTACCAGACTGAGTTTCAGCATCAGAGATAGAAGTTTCATTATCATTATCAGGAGGTTTTTCTATTTCAGGTTCACTAGAAGTATGCAAAGTCCTATCATTTTTCTTTTTCTTTCTAGAAGGACTACGTGCATCTGTGTTAACTCTTTGTGAATCTTGTTCAATTCTTTTAGGGTGTCCCTCAGGATAAAGTGGTTCCTGAGTCATTTTACCTCCTCTAGTTGCAACTCTAACAACAAAGTCATGTATATTATTATTCATTTCATCAAGTAATTCTCTTTGAGATTTAGCAACTTGTTCTAACCGAGTTTGAACCATAGAAGCATGTTTTCCAACACCTCTAACATCATTTGATATTCTAAATAAAAAGTCACTCAAGTGAGCAATCATATCAGAATTGTATTTCAATTGTTTCATAACATTTGCATTGAAGAAATCTTGTTTTCTAATATAGTTTTCAAACTCATAAAGGCATTGACTAGGATGCATATTGTGAGGATTGTCATTATCATTAAAATTCATTAGAGAATTTACCTTTACCACCTTAGGCAGTGGTGGTGTATTAAGCTCATGTATTTCTTCAATAGGAGGTAAATTTTTAACATCCTCAGCTTTAATACCTTTTTCCTTCATAGATTTCTTTGCCTCTTGCATATCTTCAGGACTGAGATATAATATATCCCTCTTCTTTGGAGTGGGTTTAGGCAGTGGTTCAGGAATAGTGCAATCATCATAATTTTTCAATATATTATTCAATAATTCTTCAGCTTGTCCAATAGTTCTTTCCCTGAAAACACAACCAGCACAACTATCTAGGAAGTCCCTAGAAGCATCGGTTAGTCCATTATAGAAGATATCAAGTATTTCATTTTTCTTAAGAGGATGATCAGGCAAAGCATTAAGTAACTGGCAAAGCCTCCCCCAAGCTTGTGGGAGACTCTCTTCTTTAGTTTGCACAAAGTTCAATATTTCCTGTAAGGCAACTTGTTTCTTATGAGCGGGAAAATATTTTTCAGAGAAGTAATAAATCATGTCTTGGGGACTACGCACACAACCAGGAGCAAGAGTATTGTACCAAGCTTTAGCATCACCCTTTAATGAGAAAGGAAATAATTTGAGAATAAGGTAGTAGCGAGTTTTCTCATCATGAGTAAAAAGCGTGACTATATCATTCAACTTAGTAAGATGTGCCACAACAGTTTTAGTTTCATAACCATGGAAAGGATCAGATTCAACCAAAGCAATTAACTCTGGGTCGACAGAGAATTCATAATCCTTATCATCAATAAATATAGGTGAAGTAGCAAACTTAGGATCACATTTCATTCTAGCATTCAGAGATTTTTCTTTATACTTGGGTAATAATTTCTCTAGATCATCTCTATCCTTACAAGCAAGACTATCTCTAGTTGTTTCTTCACTCATAACATAACCTTCCGGTACCTTAGGCAATTCATATCTAGGATGGCTAGTTCTAGCAGGTGTTTCAAGAGATTCAATTTCAAGCTCATCATCAGATTCTGTAAGTGCATCTAGTGCCCCTTAGTGATTTTGGTGTATTGAAGACTTATAGGTTAAGGGACTAATGTGTTTATGAGTGTACACAGGTCTATAAGTCTATGAGGAGTTTGATATTTACAGAGAAAGTCGAGCCCTAAAAATGAAGTTCTTCGACTGAAGACTTTGGATTTCTGAAGACTTTCTGAAGACTTTGAAAGTGAAGAAAATGGTGTGACCTTGAAGACTTGGTATTCATTTGAGGAACATGAAGCGTGAAGACTTTTGTTTTCGTAGTTTCATTTTCTCTTTCTTGAGTCATAGGAAACACCGTACTGTTAAAGAGGGTCGAGGAAATACTAAGGAGAAATTTCCATGTGATGCTCAACTCAAAATCCTACACCTACCAATCCCTTCGAGTGAAGCCATTGGAAATCTCATACAGTTCAGTCATATTCTTCAGTGACAGAGACGAAGTTCTTCTGGTCTCTGAGGAATTTGTTCTGACTGAGGAGTTAGGAACTCGCCGGTGCGGATTGCCTACACAGTGAGGAACATGATAGCCCTGAGGAATTTGATACTCAAATTTCCGACCGTTGTTGTGCTATGCGCCAGCTGTCCCAAAATATCTACCCACCTAACGGTCATATCATTGAAGGGCATTTATGTCTTATCATGTCGGGCTGCTCCCTAGGCTATAAATAGCCGCCCCCTACAACAACTAGCTGGTTGGCTGCTCCGAGAGAAACTGACATTTGTCATTTGAGAGCATCCCATCCTCATGATTTGCTATCCTGTGTTTACGCTTTCTATACTCTGTGTTTGTCTTCATTTCATCATGATGACCATGCCTATGTTCTGCTATGCTTATTCTTGAGTACTTATTCCGCTGCAAGTAGTTCTTCGCTAAGGAATTTCCTCACCCGCAAATTCCTCAGTGAATAATTCATAAAAATTGCCTATTCACTCCCCCTCTAGTTGATATAACGCACTTTCAATTGGTATCAGAGCAAGGTACTCCCTTGTTCTGTGTGATTTTGGTTTAACCGCCTGGAGTTTTAGTTATGTCGACCGCAGGTATGATCAAGGTCTCTGCTAGGTGTCCTACCTTCGATGGGACGGATTACCCCCTACTGGAAGAATAAGATGCGAATGCATCTTGAGGCAATTGATAACGATCTCTGGTATGTTGTGGAAAATGGTGTTCCCTCTGTCTCACCCTCACTGAACGCTACCGATGTGAAGAGATTCAAGCAACTCGATTCTCAAGCGAAGAATATCATATGTGGTCATCTGAGCAAAGGACAGTATGGAAGAGTGAGTGCTTTGGAAACTGCTAAGCTTATCTGGGATAGGCTGTCCAAAGTGAATGAAGGAGTCTCAACTCAGCGTGACTCTCGAGTTGATGTTCTTCGCAATCTCTTCAACCGCTTCAAAAGACTCGACAATGAAAATGTTCAACAAACCTTCGATCGCCTCACAGACATCTCAAATGAGCTTCAGCGCCTGGTGCCACTGACATCACCGACCATGAGGTGGTGAAGAAATTGTTGAGATCGCTTGATTCCTCATTTGATACTCTGGCATTGATGATACAAGAACGTGCTGATTACAAGTTATTTGATCCCGCTGATATCCTCGAAAGGCTAAATACTCATGAGTTCCAGCTTGCTGAAAAGAGAGACCTCTATGGTTCAAGCTATGGCAGATCACGTGCACTGAAGGCCAAGGCAGTTTCTGAGTCTGAAGATGAAGACTCTAGCAGCAGCCTTGGTGATCCTGAAGAACTGAGCCAGGAACTAGCACTGCTCGTGAAGAAATTTCAAAAGTTCTCAAGACGTGGTCGCTTTGGAAGATCCTCAAGGAGCAATGATTCCTCATCCAGTGACTACAAGAAGAGGCTTTGCCACAAATGCAAGAAACCTGGACACTACATTCAAGATTGTCCTCAGTGGGAAAAGGAATCAAAGAAGAAGAAATACAAGGATTACAGTTCTGATGATGCGAAGAAAAAGAAGAAATCCTCAAAATCTTCATCATCAAAATCCTCAAAGTCTTCATCTCACAAGAAGAGCAGCTCCAAGAAGGCTCGGGCATTCATTGGCAAGGAAATGGACTCTGAAGCTGAATCTGAGGAACATGAGGAAGAGGAAGCATCTGAGGAGTCCGAGTCTGGAGTAGCGAGTCTAGCTCTCGCTACTGCATTCGTCAGCAAGTCTATCTTCAACCCTGAAGAAAATGGCTTCACCAACAAGGCTGATGAAGGCAATGATGACTACGCTCCCACCAATTGCTTCATGGCAAAGGGTGCCAAGGTACTCAAATATACCTCCTCTGAATCTAGTGAGAATGAATCTGATGAAAACCTCAAGCCCAGCTACTCTAAACTTGCTAAGATTGCTGTGAAACAACAAAGGGCTTTTCAAAAGGTCCAAAACATGCTAGACAAAAGTGATGATATGTTGGGTGAAGAAATGGATCGCACTAAAACCTTGACTAAAAATCTTCAGAGACTTCAGACTAGGTTTGACAACCTTCAAGGTCATCATAACACTCTCTTATTTGATCATGAGAAGCTTTCTTATGAATTTCTTCAAAGAAAGCAAGATCTTGAGAAGCTAAGAGTGAGTTATGAAGATCTTCAGAAGGAGCGCGATTCTTTACTTGCTCAACAAATCAGCGCTGCTCAGGAAGAATTTGTTCCTCCATGTTTGAAATGCATTGAACGTGAATCTGCTAATTCTTCACCTGAATGTTCAAATGCTTCTAATGCTACAAATTCTTCAACTGTCTCTGCTATCACTAATTCCTCATCTGAGGACATTGCTAGTATCACTGACGATGCAGGGCTGAAGGAATTGTACATGACAGGCATGTACAAAAGCCTCAAAGGGCATCAGACTCTTTGTGATGTGCTTAAAAAGCAGATCCTCAACAGGAACCCTAGGAAAGAGGGTATTGCCTTTGAGAGGAAACTCAATGCTGATGGTACATATTGGAAGCCTGAGCAGTACCCCAAAACCTCATGGGTTGCTGCAAAGGCACCTCCAGTTGATCCTTCTAATTTATCTAGCTTTACATGTGAATCTTCTCATTCTTCTGATGAGTCATTTGACTCCAACTATAAACTGTTTAAAAATCAGAATGGTGAAATATTTGCTAGATATGTTGGAACTTACTGCAGGAACGGTTCTCCTATGAAGAAAATCTGGGTTCCCAAAAGGTGCCTTGAAAGTCGTCAGGTGAATGTCCTCATGACACCACCTGTGAAGAATAGGAACCCCAGATCAAATTCTTCATATGGACCAAATTCTTCATATGGATCCAAGTCCTCATACGGATCGAATTCCTCACGTGGATCATATTCCTCAAAAGGATCAAAATCCTCATATGAACATCACCGTGCTAACAACTCTCTTTCGCAGGGAAGAGCTAAGGGCTATGAATATGAGCATTATTCTTCTAATCATTATGTTCATAAGTCCTCAAAGAATTTCTCTGCTTATTCATATGCTTACCCTAACTCCTCTTATGTGAAATGGATTGGCTTCTATGCCACGTTTCTCGTATGGAGCTCGCAGAGTGATGAACTCTTTGCCACCCCTTCAGATGTGGGTGGTGAAGAAAAAGGACTAATCTCTTATGCAGGGTCAGGTCTCCAGACGTGCTCAAACGTCTGAAGAATTTGCTGGAGACCTGAAAAGTGCCTGAAAGGACGCAGGCTAATCATGAAGAAATGAACTTTAATTTCTCACGTCCTCATCTTGTTTTAACTATTGCATTGCTTGATGAAATTGGTCTGATGAATTGATGTCATATTCTTCACGGATGAAGTATATGAAGTTCGTAAGCTGCACTAATTCATCTGCAGGATGATCAACCCAAAGCCACTAAGTGGGTCCTCGATAGTGGATGTACAAATCACATGACTGGTGACAAGAATCTATTGATGGATGCTCCCTTATCACCATCGCATCTGAAGATTATCATCTTCGCTGACAAAGGCAAAAGTCAGGTATTGGGTCTAGGTAAGGTTGCGCTAACAAAGGATCGACACATGGACAAAGTCATGCTTGTCGTGTCCTTAGTATACAACCTCATGTCTGTCTCAATGCTTTGTGATCTTGATATGGTTGTGGTCTTTGGCAAGTATCGTTGTGTTGTGGTTATGGAAGCTGACAATTCCAAAGTATTCGAAGGCTTTAGGAGAGGAGACTTGTATATTGTTGATTTCTCTACAGGACCGCAACCAGCCGTGTGCCTACTTGCAAAAGCTTCAGAAGGCTGGCTATGGCATCGACGACTTGGTCATGCAGGCATGAGGAGTTTGCACACGCTTGCGAAGAAGAAGCACGTCATTGGCATTGAGAATGTCAAATTCCTCAAGGATCACTTATGCGGAGCCTGTGAAGCTGGAAAGATGACCAAGGCTAAGCATCCAGCAAAGACTATCATGACCACTACTCGACCATTTGAATTGCTTCATATGGATCTCTTCGGTCCTAACCATTACTCAGCAGTCACAAATGATGCATCTTTCTATGGCTTTGTTATTGTTGATGATTACTCTCGTTACACTTGGCTACATATTGTCACTTACAAACATGAAGTGCAGGAAGTCTTCAAACGATTTTCCTCGAGGGCTTCAACCAACTTCGGTGTGAAAATCAAGCACATCAGAAGTGACAATGGAACTGAGTTCAAGAATTCTGGTCTTGATGACTATCTTGATGAACTTGGTATTACTCATGAGTTATCTGCTCCTTACACTCCTCAGCGGAATGGCGTCGTGGAGCACAAGAACAGAACTCTTGTTGAGATGGCTCCCACTATGCTTGATGAGTACAAGACGCCTCGTCACTTCTAGATTGAGGCAATTTATACTGCGTGCCACATCATCAACAGGCACCTGAGGAAACTATCAAGTTCAAGGCTACTGAGGATGTCATTCCTACCAAAGAATCAGCTGAAGAATTCATTCCAGAACGTGAAGAACGTCGAGCTAATGCACCTGAAGAAAATGCTGAAGAAAATGGTGCTGAAGAAAATGCTGATCAAATTCCTCGACGACAACCAGCTCATCCTCGCGTTGCAAAAGAAGTGCAAGTTGAAAACATCATCGATGACATTGAAGCACCAGGTCCTCTCACACGCTCAAAAGCTTCACATTTATCTAACTTTTGTGGGCACTATGCTTTTGTCTCTATCACAGAGCCCACTAAGGTAGATGAAGCATTTCTGGAGCCTGAGTGGATTCAGGCCATGCAAGAAGAATTACATCAATTCGAGCTCAACAATGTCTGTGAACTAGTTAAACGTCCAGATCCTCGCAAGCACAATATCATTGGCACAAAGTGGATCTACCGCAACAAGCAAGATGAAAATGGCCTTGTGGTGAGGAATAAGGCACGGCTTGTAGCTCAAGGCTACACACAGGTTGAAGGAATTGATTTCAATGAAACTTTTGCACCTGTTGCTAGACTTGAAGCTATTCGCATATTACTTGCTTATGCTAACCATGATGATATCACTTTATATCAAATCGATGTGAAAAGTGCATTCCTCAATGGTAAGCTTGAGGAAGAAGTATATGTTGCTCAACCCCCAGGTTTTGAAGATCCAAAGCATCCTGACAAAGTCTTCAGACTCAATAAGGCCCTCTATGGCCTCAAGCAGGCCCCTCATGGAGAAAGGCTTCAAACCCGGTTCACTCGACCCTACTCTTTTCACTAAATCTTATGATGGTGAATTGTTTGTGTGCCAAATATATGTTGATGATATTATCTTTGGTTGTGCTGACCAACGTTATAGTGATGAATTTGCCTATATGATGAGTGAAGGATATCAAATGTCTATGATGGGAGAATTGAAATTCTTCTTAGGTCTTCAAATTCGTCAACAGCGCAATGGCATATTCATATCTCAGGAGAAATACCTCAAGGATGTACTGAGGAAATTCGGCATGCAAGATTGCAAAGGCGTCAAAATTCCGATGCCCACAAATGGCCATCTGTGCACTGATGAAAATGGTATTGACTTCGATCAAAAGGTATACCGCTCCATGATTGGTTCTTTATTGTATTTATGTGCATCTAGGCCAGATATTATGCTTAGTGTTTGCATGTGTGCCCGATTTCAAGCTACAACGAAGGAATCACACCATAAGGCTGTGAAGCATATTCTTCGATATCTAGCTCACACACCAACACTTGGATTATGGTACCCCAAGGGCTCGGCTTTTGATCTCATTGGATATTCTGACTCTGACTATGCTGGTGATCGTGTGGACCGCAAGTCAACATCTGGTACATGTCATTTCCTCGGACGATCTTTGGTCTGTTGGTCCTCGAAGAAACAGAACTGCGTATCACTGTCTACTGCTGAAGCTGAGTACATTGCTGCTGGTTCTTGCTGTGCTCAATTGCTGTGGATGAAGCAAACTCTCAAGGACTACGGCGTCAACATGAAGAATGTGCCTCTCTACTGTGACAATGAGAGTGCCATCAAGATTGCTCACAACCCAGTTCAGCACTCAAAGACAAAGCACATTCAGATTCGTCATCATTTTCTTCGTGATCATGTGTTGAAGGGCGACATTTCTATTGAGCATGTGAAGACTGAAGAACAGCTAGCCGATATCTTCACAAAACCCTTGGATGAGAAGAGATTTAGCAAGTTGCGGTGTGAGCTAAATATCTTAGAATCTTCAAATGTTCTTTGAAAAGGACACTCATCCTAACACTTATGCAAAATTGATGACTTAGATGTGCAACACATGAAGAAACGTTTTTCTTCAATCAATGAATAATAACACTCTTAAGTGTGAAGATATTAACGAAGAATTTGATTCTCAGAACCCTACGACAATTGTACGCGGTGTCTGAAATCATCATTCTTATACGGTGGGTCAGGCCACCACCAAAAGTTGAAAATCTTCAATTTGAGTTTTTCCTCAGTGAAATTCCTCAGTTGTTCATTTTCTTCAACTTTGCATTGTCTTCACTGTTTCCGTCGTTTTTCTCCATTGGCTATATATATATATATATATATATATATGTTTATGTCCTCTACAGCATTCACTTCTGGCTAATTCTTCAAGTTGATTTTTCTGCTAAGTGAATGTGATCGGACCCTTCGCCCTCTATGCTATACTCAACCCAATCTATTCACAAATTCTTCATGTGCGTTCTATTTGAAACTCGTTCAAAATCTTCACTGTGTCCTTGTCAGCTGAAGAATTTGCAAACGAAACTTTTAACTTATCTTATCCAAATTTTCGGCTTTGCGGCTCAAACCATTCCGCATCCCACGAAATACTTATCTATTCACCCATGATCTACCACGATCTCCACTTCTCAGTACGTGGGTGGCACATGTCAAGTGAATGAGAAGGGTCAGGGGCACGTTCGTCCAAAATCTTCGGGCGAACAGTTTTTCACCGTGGCTATAAATACCCCCTCTCCCCTTCCTCACTTCCTTTACTCCGCTCGACCTCTCTCCAGCTCGAGCTTCTCAAACCCTAGCGCCACCGCTACTTCATCGTCGCCGGTGAGGAAGAGCTTCACTGCCTCGACCTCGTCGCCGCCGTACTCGCGCCGGCCGCGGAAATCTTCACTCCGCCGCCGCCGTAGCCGTCTTCCTCCGCCGAGTTAGGGCATGGAAGATCTGCATAGACGAACTTCTCATCTCTACCTCACAGTTCATCGTGTTCTTCGTCCAGGGTAATTAAAAGTTACTTTTACTGCTCTCTTTGATTCAAATGATTTCTACAAAATCTTCAAAGGTGTTTATTCTTCAAATTCTTCACACACTAAACACCTCACATGTCATCTGTTCTTGATTCGTTTCTCTAAGCAATAATTTTTCTTCAAGATTCCTCAATTGTGTGGATCTTCGATCTATACAACTCTGGAACCTAAGACAAAGAACGCTTAGTGAAATTCTTCAAGACTCATCTGGTCAAATTCCTCAAACTTGTTCTTTTTGAAAAACCTTCTGAGAACGCATATGACCTCTCCAAATTCCTCGCAACTATACTCTGTTCACAGGTACTCATGTCCGCTGCTGAATCTCTAGGTTCTCATCAACTTAACTCATTTGCAGCGTTCCTCGAAGAAAAGTTGCATACTTCTTCAGAGAATTCAATTGTTCAAATTCCTCATCTGAAGAAAATGGCTGATGGAAAGAAGCCACAGAAAGGAGGAAAGAGGCCTGAGGTCAACACTGCATTTGAAATCCCTGAGGACATCTATGCTGGGTACTGCACACCCCCTGAGGAAGATAAAAATCAGCGCAAGGTGCGCATTCAGAAGATAGAGAGAGATGGGCAAGAGAGTGGAGGGAGTACAGGTATGTGACTCCCAAGTACATGAAGAAATTCGCACTCAATCCTCCATGCCCAAGACCTTCGTTGGCACCTGGGCAAGAAGCTGATCCCACCAGCCTCAAGCTTGGTGAGGATTATCCTGATGAAAGGGCCAAGCTGGCTAGACAAGCCAGAGAAGCAGTGAGGAAATTCAATGAAGACTCTGTTGCTGTTGCTGCTGCTGAGGCCTCTGTCAAGTCGAAGAAATCCATGGCAAAGAAGCCTGCGTGTAAGCCAAGTGCTTCACCTTCAATGCCCTCGAGGCCAAGTTCCTCAGCAATGCCCTCACGACCAAAATCCTCAAAGCCATCACGGCCAATTCCTCACGCTGCTCCTGCTCCTCCAAAATCCTCAGCTCCTCCGCATAAGTTCTCAGCTGCTCCGACCAAATCCTCAGCACCTGTGCATCTTGCCACGTGCCAAAGGACTACAGGCATCTCTATTGCCTCTGGAGCTTCAGCTAGTTCCTCAGCTGCTCCAAATTCTTCAACAGGACCCTCTCTGCTGAAGACAAAGACCACTGCTGGACGAGGTTCTCGCCCAAGTCCTCACAAGAAGCAGGTCGCCTTCCAAGTGCCGTCTGAAGAAGATGAAGCTGATGATGAAGAACTTGCTGAAATCATCAGAGATAGGCAAGTCAGGCCCGCTAGAGCCAAGGGCACAAATGTGCCTCTGCTTTTGGATCCAAAGTTGATCCTCGATTACATTGATCTCTGGCACAAGGACCCAAACACTCCTATGCCTGACTTCAAGCTGACTACTGGCCAAAATCATATGCTGACTGCCTTCATCCAAGAAGAGAAACGGAAATTTGAGAAGGCCAGGCAGATCAAGAAAGCACAGTACAGGAAGGAGAAATTCCTGAAGAACAACGTTGTCTCTATGACAACTGATGATCTTGTGAAGATCCAGTCTGAAATCAAAGTCCTCAGTGATGATTTCAATGCTTACTATGCTGATTGGCAAGGAGCCAAGGTCAGGTTTGTTAAACTGACTGAGAAGTTCACCTCCAATGTTGCAGCCCCATCGCAACAAGAAATTCCTCAGACTGAAGCATCTGCTCAGCCAACTGAAGAACATGCCAGCACCACTGATGACATTCAGGCTGGTGAAGAAAAATGTGAGTTCCAGGGCTAATGACTGCATTCCAGCCGCTGATGAAATTGCCAGGGCATCCACTAGTGGTGCGCCTGAAGAAAATGAAGAGGTCAGGGCAACTGCATCAGTTGTGCCTGAAGAAAATCAACCACATTCCTCTGCTCCTCCTGCGCCTACCCCAACTCCAATTCTTCCATCTGCATCAGATGTGAAGAAGACCAAGGCTGCAGAGTGTGCAGCTGTGAAGAAAAGGAGAGCATCAGCTTCATCAGATTCTTCAGCTCCGAAGAAGATGAAGAAATTGACCAGCTCAGTTGCAAACCCCATTGATGCTGTTCCGATCTCAACCATGCCATCAAAGGACCTTGTTCCTTTTGATGAAGAATATGTGATCCCTAGCGGATCTGATGAAGAAAATCCTTCTGCTGCTTCGTCAGAGCAGATGGATGAAGAAATTGAAGTGGATGAAATCCCTTCAACTCCAGCTGTTTCCTCGCCTATGCCTCAGTTTACTGCTGAAGAGGCCGGCGTTGAAGAAATAGAAGATGAAGACGTGGACATTGGCTGTACCACACCAGTGATGAATGATGACTTTTGGGAAAGTCAGCACCCCAACTCTCCACTCTTCACACCTTTACAGCAAATTCCTCAGTCCCCTGTTGCTACTGAAGTACAAATGGGATCTGAAGAACCTCGTGCAACCCCATCTGTCCATGAAGAAATTCCAGCCACTAGTGCTGAAGAAAATGTACATGAAGAATTGAAGACCCAGGCTGTCACTGGAGTAGAAGCTGAAATTCCTCAGCCTGAAGAACCTGAGATTGCGATTCCTGAGGTGATAATGCAATTGACTGACACTCCTCAGCCCAAGCCAAAGGATCCATTCTCAAAGAAGCAGAAATTCAAGGCTGATGATTTCTTTGGCGAGCACGTGTTCTTCACTGACTACAATCCCTATGATTCTGCTCGTCTTAGAAGGAAGCGCTTCTGGACCGCCAGCCAGGCCAACTTCTATTCTTCACTGCTCTTCAACAAGGACAAAGTCTTCGACCACGAGCATATTCCTCATGTGGACATGGAATCACTGCCATGCTTCACTCCTGTCCTCAGTGTGCTTCATGACACAGGCCTCCTCAACTTTTGCACAGACATAGTTGATTGGAATGAAGAACTCATTCTTCAATTCTACGCAACTTTGCACATCACAGGAGATCCTGACGATGTGAACTCCTGGGTTTTGGACTGGATGACTGAAAATACTCACTATAAGGCACCGGCCACTGAATTACTTCACGCCCTGCCCATCAGTTCTCCACCTGAAGGAGCTCGTTGCATGTACCAAGAACCTGAGCTTACTAATCACTATATGCAAGTGCTGATGAAGCCATTGAAACCAGGTCAAGCCTCAAGGACAAAATTCCTCGTGAAGGAATTGCAGTATGTACCAAGGACAGTCTATCGCATTCTGACGAAGACTATGAGTCCAATCAAAGGCCACGACTCATCTGATGAAGAAATTGTTGGCATCATGAAGAATCTGGTTTTCAACATCATTCATGTCATTCCTGTCAATTATCACGATTTCTTCATGAGGACTCTGGCAAATGTTGCACTTTCATCGTTTGAGCTGAAGCCTTATGCACCGTGGATTATGAGATTCATCAGAACAAGGTCTTCACTCAACTACAAAGCTGATTTTCAGAATCACCTCAGCTACTTGCCCCCGATTGAAGTCCTCAAGCGGACCTATTCCTCAGCTGACGAAAAGGGCAAGGCACCAGCTGTTATAGATGAAGGCATTCGTCCATTGGATGGTCAATTTCGCAAGGTTGCATCTTATTCCACCAATGATGACTCTGCCACTCATGATTCTGCTGCCCATGCCTCCAAGCCAAATCCTCAAGCTACTGCTCCTCGTGTGATGACTGACCGTGAACTTCTGCTAAGTCTTCAGCAGAAGGTGGATCGAAACTATAAATGGGTTAAGCGTCAGTTTGGTTCAATTCTTCACAACATGACTGCTACACATAATGCAGTGAAGAAAAACCATTACTACCTCCATGAAGTCTTCGGTCGCACCTGGGCTGTTCTGTCTCACATTTACAGCGAGGAAGATCTGAAGAACATGGGTCTCAAGGAGGACTTTGCCTTGGTGGCCAGCTCCTATTCTTCATCGCGCGAAACTGATGAGCATGAAGACTTGGACGACACTGCGGCAAGCCCTACATCAACAAACGACCCCAACAACGCTGGCGCTCCTTCATCAACTTGATATTCTTCAGGGGCGTTAGTCCTCATTTCGGACCTTTGGTCATTCGATGACAAAGGGGGAGAACTTTGAGTTAGTCTTCAAGCGGGTCTATCTTTTATGGGCGTTTTTTTCTAAGTTACAACTCTCGTTCTTCTGATGACTTTGTTGGATCGAGTTGTAAACTTAAAAGTCTATGGTGGCCTGATACTTTTGCTGTTTCTTCTGCATGCTTATTCCTTGTTAATGTTATTGCACGCATGCTGAATCACATTAGTCACCATATTTCATCATGCATTTCAAATTCTTCATATATTATGCCAAATGCGTGTATGAATTACAAGATATAGGGAGATCTCCATGATTCAACTCTTCAAGTGTGCATTGCTTCAAAAGCAAATTCCTCACTATGCACATCTTTAGGGGGAGTTCTTCTATATCTTGCAATCAAATTCCTCAATATCAGTATTTACACTTCATATGTTTATCCCTGTTGAAAACATAACCTATATTGTCATGAATCACCAAAAAGGGGGAGATTGTAAGTGCATCTAGTGCCCCTTAGTGATTTTGGTGTATTGAAGACTTATAGGTTAAGGGACTAATGTGTTTATGAGTGTACACAGGTTTATAAGTCTACGAGGAGTTTGATATTACAGAGAAAGGCGGCCCCTAAAAATGAAGTTCTTCGACTGAAGACTTTGGATTTCTGAAGACTTTGAAAGTGAAGAAATTGGTGTGACCTTGAAGACTTGGTATTCATTTGAGGAACATGAAGCGTGAAGACTTTTGTTTTCGTAGTTTCATTTTCTCTTTCTTGAGTCATAGGAAACACCGTACTGTTAAAGGGGGTCGAGGAAATACTAAGGAAAAAATTTCATGTGATGCTCAACTCAAAATCCTAGACCTACCAATCCCTTCGAGTGAAGCCATTGGAAATCTCATACAGTTCAGTCATATTCTTCAGTGACAGAGACGAAGTTCTTCTGGTCTCTGAGGAATTTGTTCTGACTGAGGAGTTAGGAATTTGCTAGTGCGGATTGCCTACACAGTGAGGAACATGATAGCCCTAAGGAATTTGATACTCAAATTTCCGACCGTTGCTCTGCTATGCGCCAGCTGTCCCAAAATATCTACCCACCTAACTGTCATATCATTGAAGGGCATTTATGTCTTATCATGTCGGGCTGCTCCCTAGGCTATAAATAGCCGCCCCCTACAACCACTAGCTAGTTGGCTGCTCCGAGAGAAACTGACGTTTGTCATTTGAGAGCATCCCATCCTCCGAGGACTTTGAGCGAAAATCATCAAGTGAGGAAAACCCAAACCCAAACACCTACAAACCTAAAGTGATTGAGCATCACTGAAGAGATTGATCCTGCTTGGATCCGGCGCTTGTTACCTTTGAAGATTGTGCTTCTTCCAGACGGTTAGGCGTCATGGTCTAGAGCATCCAAGAGGAATTGTGGATTGCCGAGTGACCGAGTTTGTGAAGGTTTGGAAGTCACCTGAAGACTTACCATGAGTGATTGGACGAGGTCTGTGTGACCTTAGTTCAAGGAGAATACGGTGAGGACTGTGTGTCCTCAGGTTTAAATACCTAGCCGCTCGAACCAGATGTACAACTGAGACAACAGTTAGAACTGGTTTACCAAATCATTGTCTTCACCAAGCTTACTGGTTCTATTTCCTCAACTCTTTCATTTCCTCATTACTGTGTTGTGTGCTTGTCATATCTGTGTTTGAAGACTTTGACAGAAGACTTTCTCAATTTCCTCGGTTCAATTTCTTCAGTCTGTTTGTCTTCATCCTGTGCTATCCTGTGTTTATGCTTTCTGTACTCTGTGTTTGTCTTCATTTCATCATGATGACCATGCCTATGTTCTGCTATGCTTACTCTTGAGTACTTATTCCGCTGCAAGTAGTTCTTCGCTAAGGAATTTCCTCACCCGCAAATTCCTCAGTGAAGAATTCATAAAAATTGCCTATTCACCCCCCTCTAGTCGATATAACGCACTTTCAGATTCAATAACATCATGTTGTATTACTCTAGCAATTTGTTCATCAAGAAATTCACCAAGTGGCACATCATCATTAACAAGCAAGGTACTAGCATCATCATAAGCATTATCCATAGCAGAATTAGCATCATCAATAACTTGCAACATATCAGACTTAATAGCTTGTGGTGGTGTTGCAAGTTTACTCATAACAGAAGGTGAATATAAAGCAGAACTGGATGGCAGTTCCTTACCTCCCCTCGTCCTTGAGGGAAATATCTTAGACTTAGGATCCTTGAGATTCTTCATAGTATTAATATGATAATAATCCAAAGTGACTCAACAAATATAGCTATGCTCCCCGGCAACGGCGCCAGAAAAAGGTCTTGATAAGCCACAAGTATAGGGGATCGCAAGAGTTTTCGAGGGTAGAGTATTCAACCCAAATTTATAGATTCTACACAAGGGGAACCAAAGAATATTTGAAGGTATTAGCAGCTAAGTTGTCAATTCAACCACACTCGGAGATTAATTATCCGTAGCCAAGTGATCGGTAGCAAAGTAGTTTGATAGTTTTGATAGTAGTGACAGTAGCAATAGTAACGGTAACAGTGATTGCAGTAGTTTTGTAACAAGTGCAACAGTAATGATAGCAGTAACTTAGCAAGAACAATATAAGATAAATTCGTAGGCATTGGATCAGTGACTTGTTGGATGATATTCATCATGAGACAGTTATAACCTAGGGCGATACAGCACTAGCTCCAGTTCATCAATATAATGTAGGCATGTATTCCGTAAACAGTCATACGTGCTTATGGAAAGAACTTGCATGACATCTTTTGTCCTACCCTCCCGTGGCAGCGGGTCCAATTGGAAACTAAGGGATATTAAGGCCTCCTTTTAATAGAGAACCGGAACAAAGTACTAACACACGGTGAATATATGAACTCCTCAAACTACAGTCATCACCGGGAGTGGTCCCAACTATTATCACTCCTGGGTTGCCGGATCATAACACGTAGTAGGTGACTATAACTTGCAAGATCGGATCTAGAACATGGATATAATGGTGATAACATAAACGGTTCAGATCTGAAATCATGGCACCCGGGCCCAAAGTGACAAGCATTAAGCATGGCAAAGTCATAGCAACATAAATCCTGGAACATACTGGATACTAGGGATCAGGCCCTAAAAATTTTTACTCGATTACATGATGAATCTCATCCAACTCCTCACCGACCAGCGAGCCTACGAAGGAATAACTCACTCCCGGTGGGGAGCATCATGGAATTGGCAATGGAGAAGGGTTGGTGATGACGAAGAACGAAGATCCCCCTCTCCTGAGCCCCGAATTGACTTCAGATCTGCCCTCCCGAGGAAGAACAGGGCTTGGCGGCGGCTCCGTCTCGTGGATTGCGATAATTCTTTCTCCCTGATTTTTTCTGGAATAATGTGATTTTATAGCGTCGGAATCAGGGTCTGCGGGGCCACCAGGTGGGCACAACCCACCTAGGCGCGCCAGGAGAGGGGGGCCCGCCCTGGTGGGTTGTGCCCACCCAGGTGCCCCTCTCCGGTAGGTCTTGGCTCCAGAAATTCTTATGTATTGTATAAAATTCCTCGCAAAGTTTCGTTCCTTTCCGAGAACTTTTATTTTTGCACAAAAACAACACCATGGTAGTTCTGCTGAAAACAACGTCAGTACGTGGTTAGTTTCATTCAAATCATGCAAATTAGAGTCCAAAACAAGAGGAAAAGCGTTAGGAAAAGTAGATACGTTGGAGACGTATCACAGAGGGCATGCGGTCGCCAGGGCACCGCCAGCGTCCCCCTTGCCCATTGGTCTCGTCCTGGTTTCCGGACGCCCCATCGGTGGTCGGGGGAGGCGCAGGGCGGGGCCCCGTCAGGCGCCATGGAAATACTTGAAGGTCTCCACTCATGGCACTCTCACATAATAATGAGTTGGGGCTGTACACACCCCGGAGTCTCCTGAGTACCGCCCTCGGGCCTCACTGGGGCTCCCACCCACGTCCAAGTGGAAGCACCATGCTCCGTGCTGGCCGTCGACACTGTCCCCCAATGACTATGCCCATGCCCAGTGGAAGCACTTAGCTCCACGCTGGTGAGAAGACTAGCTAGGTGCCAGACGCGGATGTTTGCCTTTTGCCCTCTTTTTGTAACCCAATTCGCTATCTTCTGGAGTGAGCAGGTTTGGAGTTTCTTGTGCTTATCGAAAGAAAACGGGGGGATTTTCTCTTGACTCGTAGCGATTTCTTGCTTTCTGGCTTTGTGTCTAAAAGTGAGGCTCACGCCGGCTACCCTCCTGCAAGCGCCCCGCGTGCGGGGGCTGGGCGTGGTATGCGCGCGTCGAACACGCTTGGGCTAGCCCAGGCGACGCCAAGGCCCCCCCGGGGTCAGGAACGCAACCGCTGCAGGATCACCGCGCGCATACCATGCCGTAATCCGGCAATCGGCTCCTCGCGAGGCTCTCTTGGACGGGCCGGCAGGCTCCTCGGGAGGGTTAAAACCTCATGAGCCCTTGGAGGGATCACCTCAGGAGAAGGGCGCTTCTACAACGATAGGGCCGCTCGGGACCCACGAGACCAAAGATAAGTCGCAACAACTACTCCCCCCAGGTCCACGGCGACGCGTCCCAAATCCTATTTTCAAAGGCATAACGTCATTTCATACATTATAAGGGGCTCCCCCTTCAAAAATGCTTTCATGCCCCGCAGGGCCGTGTTCGAAGGTTTTTGCATACAAGTCAAAGCAAAAGGGAAATGCAGGCCTAGCTGGATGCGCTGCCTCCGGCGCTGTCCTCGTCGTCTTCATCCGTGCCACCTGCGTTGTCATTGGCATCGTCCTCAACATCATCATCCGCACCGCCTTCTTCGGCCGCGATCACGACCGCGTCATCCTCGGGAGCGAACTCTGTGGCCAGGGCGTCCACGTGGTCGTCCACCCAGTTTGCCAGGTTGTCCTGGATGACCATAGGCACGGGGGCTATGGCAGCGTCGAAGTCAAAATGAGGGTCAAGGTTGAGGAGGTGACTGAAGACGCGTGGGAACGCATGCCCGAGAAGGCCCGGCTTCTCTCTTCAACGAGTTCGCGAGCCCTCGCGGCCCGGTCCTCCAGATGGGTCACGATCTAGGTGAAGAAGGGAGGTGGCTGGCGTCGTCTTCCTCATGCGGGTGAGAGACGCTCTCCTCGCAGATGGTTTCCAGTGCCCGGTTGGCCCTGACCCTGAGGCCCTGGAGCATCGAGGAATGCACGTGTTGCAGCGTCCGACGACGATGCGCTTCATCTGCGTTCTTCTCTGTGGGAGATGCAGCGCCCTCAATTTGCTGCTGAAGAAAGGACAGGTCGGTGCGAGCGGAGGCCAAGTCGGCTTGAGAGGAGGCCTGAGCTTCCTTGGCGGCCCTCTCGCGCTACTCTGACGCGTCTAGCTTCATCTTGAGGGAGGTGGTCCTGCCTTTAAGCTCGGCCTCCAGGAGCTCCAACTTCAGGCGGTACTCTTCGGCAAGAGCCGCGCGAACCTTCACCACCCTCTAGTCGACCTCCTGCTAGATCCTGGCCTGCCGAGCGGCGACGGTGTCCTCAGCCATGGCCACCCGGCGCTCCCTCACCCACAGCCGCTCAAGGTGTAGGCTGCGCTCCAAGACCTCCAGCGCCAGCACCTCCTCGCGTTCCTGGATCTCCTTCTCATCGGAGGGGGCCTCGCTCAGTGATGCTTCCAGGGCAGCCCTACGCGCTTCAATCTGCCGTTCGAGGGCGACGGTCGAAGCTTGAAGCTCCCGCTCCCGCTCCTCGACCGCCTCTGGACGGCGGTCGGCAGCCCTGGCGCTCGCGTGGGTGCGCTCGTGCTGAAGATGCCCAAGGTTGGTGGCGACCTTCAGCCAGCGCGACTCATGCGCCAAGCGGAGGCCCTCCATCTCAAGGTGGGCGTCGACATCGGCAAGCTCTCCTCCAAGCCGGCTCAGCGCGGCCATCGCCTCCCAGAAAAGCTCATGGCGGACGGTGTTGCGCCCGCGCGTGAGCTCCAGTGCGCGGCCAAGCCCATCTACGCGCGGGGGACTGCCGGAGAGGCGCGGAGTGGCTCGCCTGCCTCTGGCAGGGGGCTGAAGGCTGGCGCCTTCCCAGCCGTTCTCCGGGCCTCGGTGAGGGTGCTGGGAGGCATGGTCTCGCTGCTCAAAGATGAAGCCGACACTGGGGTTGCCCGGCCACTTGTGATGACCCATAGAGGAGCCCTCGGCACGCCTCCTGCACCCCAGGACTGAGTGTGAAGAAAGGATGCTGGGAGCAAGGTTCATGGCCTCCCAGCTGTGCACCCACCTCGCGGACTGGCCCCGTGCCTCGCGCGGGTGTCTGTTGCAGGGGGGTTGGAACCATGAGTGGACCGTGGGCCTCCGGAGGTTGCTTCGCAGGAGGTTTCGCTGCCACAGCTGGAGGGATCCTGAAGAGCCAGGGTCAGAAAGGGAAGCGACACGAGGAAAACCACAAAGACAAGCAACTTACTTGTCTATGGCTTTGCACTTCCTCTGTTTCAGGGGCCGGTAGGTGTCGCCACTATAGCTCGGGAGCCCTTTCCTCTTCTGGAGTGCTGCAAGGCCCGGACCAAGTGAGCCAGGGCTCAGAGCATGACCCTTTGCGGCTGGGCAACACGCTCCCACCTCTGGAGTACTGGCCTGGGCTTCGGGGGAGGCGGCCTCAGGAGTATCAGGCCGCATCAGCTCACCAGCCTCGGCCTCAGGAGCGCCGGGTCGCACCGGTTCTCAGGCGGCCGCCTCGGGGGCCTCCGGCGGATCCTCAGGAGCGGCTATCTCAGGTGCACCGGATGATGCCCGCTTCCCGGCTATCGCCTCAAGGGCACCCGGCGGTGTTCACCCCCTGCATCCTTGTCTGGGGCGTGCGCCGCGGGGTCAACAAGCATGGGAGCCACGAATATGGGATTCTCGCGGGGCTCGTCAAGGCCCCCTAGGCGTAGCCCCCACACGTCAAAGAGGGGCATCTGCTTTCGGAAGTCCCCTTTGTTCGAGCAAAGCCACAAGAGGCATCCATCCTCTGGAAGTGCGACATGCACTGGGTCGCCCGTCAGGAGCCCGAGCACGGAGCACAGCGTCCTGGAAGGAAGCGAAGGAACCTGGAGCCTTATGGGGTCCTTGGGGCCAGTGAAGGTCCACATTGGGCGAGGATGGCGCTGGAGCGAGGCGATGCGCTGCCGGACGAACTCCCTCACCACCATCGTTGCAGTCACCCCGACCTTCTTCAACTTGGCTAGCCTGGGCCATACATGGGCAAGCTGATGGTCGACGAGCTCCATGTGCCCCCAGCCGGAGCTGGGTACCACTAGCACTCGCGGGAGCAGGAGCAGGGGGCTGAGCGTGCCG
Source organism: Triticum aestivum (assembly GCF_018294505.1). Lineage (NCBI taxonomy): Eukaryota > Viridiplantae > Streptophyta > Magnoliopsida > Poales > Poaceae > Triticum > Triticum aestivum. The sequence goes on along the minus strand of NC_057814.1, from coordinate 257,280,377 downwards.
GCGTCCACATACACCCACTGCTTCCAGAATCCCCTCACATCCGAGCATAGCATGAAGTCAATGCACGAGCCAGCCGTCGCCGCCATGGCCTGGAAGGCCACGCACCCGAGCGCTAGCGGGCGTCGACCAGGTGGAGCGAGAAGAAATGGCGAAACAAGGCGACGGAGGGAGCAATGCCCACCATAGCCTCGCACAGGAAGGCGAAGACGACGAGGAGGATGATGGATTGGGGGTCCAGATGCAACGCCTGGATCTGGTAGTGGGAGATTATGGCGTTGAAGAAATTAGAGAAAGGGGGGATCAGGCCAGCCAAGAGAGCATGAAGATAGATGGGGATCTCGATGGCCTCCATGTCGACCATGGCCCGGGAGGTGGGCCTGTCGGCGTTCTGGGACCGGGGGTGCCCAGACTTGCCTGCCTGCGGCCCGTGGCGTGGCTCCATCAGCGGCCTGGTATGGCCCAGCTCCAGCAGCAACAGCTCAAGACCCTCCGAGGGGCCAAGCCTCACGAGGTGGATGACACCAAGACCCCCCTGGGGGACAGCCTCATTGGGCTGGCTCCCGAGGAGCGGAGGTATTTATGCAATGTGCACCTCGCGAGATTCACATGACTTGAGCCATGACGACCAAGGCCAGGCGGGCGCCAGCGGGTGAAGTGTACCAGCTTCCTATTTGGTGCTAATGAGGCAAGCACAGGCGCGGGGTCCTGAGGTTTCAGGCAAAGGTTTCCATATCGGTGCAGCAAGACCAAGACCGCCAGGACGACAAGACGGAGTTCATCGCAGAGCTCACGGAAGCGTCACCACCAGAGCCTTTGCAGGCGAAGACTACTTTTGTCAGGATAGCTTGTACTAGTTGTCCCCCTTCAAACTTGGCCGTTGTGGTATCCCTTCCCACCTAACATTTGGGAAGAGGACCAAGGCCACTATAAATAGGACTTAGCCATCACCATATCGGGGGACGGATCATTTAGATCATCCTCACACCCACCAGCTCATCAAGCTCAACAATCCTCACCTCCCGAGGTTGTTCATCCTCTGTACTAGTTCATCCTCAGCCCCTCGAGGCAATCCACCACAAAGCTGGAGTAGGGTGTTACGCCACAAGGTGGCCCGAACCAGGACAAAATATCTGTGACTTCTTGTTCTCCGGGGTGCTCAAGCTAGGCCGTGGGGTCTTTAGCGAGCGAGCTAGGGAGAGAGTGTTCTTCGTGCATGCCACAGAGTTCGAACCTCTCAAGGGTTTGTCCGAACCCGTAATCCGACAGGGCCAGGCCGTCGTCGCCTTCCACTCGTTGGAATCGGCGGCAAGGGACGGCTGGACCTTGTCCAACCCCTCCCGATTGATTACCGTCGACTCGAATAAAGCCGGCTCCAAGACCGGCGGGGGCATGGCGGGAGCGCAGGCCTTCCCCTTCTTCCTCGACCTCGGGGCCATGGCGGCAAGGAAAGAATTGGCGTCGGCGCCGGATCCGGGAGAAGGGCTGCTAGTTCGTGGGAGAGAGGAGGAGCCAAGGGCAAGCATAGCGGGCAATGATGGGAAAGCTGCGCTGGCAACAGGCGGTCGCCAAGCCAAGTAGTTACCGACGCTGTGTGGGGAAGTGGGGGCACCCACGACCCATCAAGCACCATGCTCGACCAAGGCCGCAGGCGGTTAGGGCCCACGGTGCTCCGCACTTGCCCTTTGGCTTTACCTTGAAGCCAAGTTCGAGCGCGCCTTGGGCCCAGGGGCTACTGTCGGTGTTCTGGGAATGGGGGTACCCAGATTTTCCTACCTGCGGCCCGTGGCGTGGCTCCATCGGCGGCCTGGTATGGACCACCTTCAGCATCGACAACTCAAGACCCTCGCGAGGGGCCAAGCCTCGCGAGGCAGACGACACCAAGACCTCCAGAAGGAGCAGCCTCCTCAGGCTGGCTCCAGAGGAGCGGAGATTTCTATGCAAGCCTCACCTCGTGAGGTTCAGATGATGTGAGCCATCACGACCAAGGCCAGGCGGGCGCCAGCGGGCGCAGGACAGTAGTTTCCTCTTAGGTGCTAAGGAGGCAAGCGCAGGCGTGGAGTCCCGAGGAATCAGCCAAAGGTTTCCATTCCCATGCAACAAGACAAAGACCGCCAGGACGGAGGTCATGGTCGAGCCCACCACGGCGTCATGACCAGAAGCTTTGTAGGCGAAGACTACTTTTGTCAGGATAAGATGTACTAGTTGTCTCCCTTCGAATTTGGCCGTTGTGGGATCCCTTCCCGCCTTCATTTGGGAAGAGGACCGAAGCCACTATAAATAGGGCAGCACCACCACCATAGAGAGGATCGGATCCATTTCCATCCTCACCTTCACTGTCTCACAGGAGCACAAGTACACACCTCCTGAGGTTGTTCCCCCACTGTAGTAGTTCGTCATCACCCCCTCGAGGCCAATCCACCACAAAGCAGGAGTAGGGTTTTACACTGCAAGGTGGCCCGAACCTAGGTAAACTGTTGTGTCCCATTTCCTTCCTGTTCATCGAGCTAGGCCGTGAGATTGGCGGGTAGGCAGGATGGGGAGGTTGAGTTCTTCGCACGCACCCCAGAGTTCGAATCTATCCAGGGTCTGCGAAGCCCAAAATCCGACATCGGCGCGCTTCTAACTCTCTGTTCCTCAGGAAAGGTGACCGATAAGCTTATCTCATAACAGTGTGCAAGTGTGAAGCATCTCGACGGTAGGTCGTGGAAACCAGTGTTGTTCATGGAGTAAATCAGATTGGAGCAGCGTGAATTTTTTTGATCTAGCAACATCAATGGCAAAGGAATTAGCAAAGATGACCAAAAGGTAAGTTTGTCGCCTGATCCTTACTTGGACCTTCTAAGGGGTATGTTTTGTTCCAAGCCACAACTTGCCACATGTCAACTTAGGCAAGTTTGACAAAAGTTCTAGTTAGGCATGAATCCTATGGGTAGATCTGAATATCTTTGAAACTTGTACTCCCGATCATACATTACATCAGACTGTGTGCACGAGCCTCTTTGGACACTGGTTGCACTAATCATTGCGCGCATCCAGTCATATTAAATCATGATGTTGCTCCCATATGAAAGTGTCAACACCTGAATCATTTCTTACTACCACATTCTTACGCTATACACGTATCGTCCCTCGAAATTTCATCGATGTTTTAATGCAGATGCAAACATCAGGTGCATCGGCAAGACCCTCTGTTAACTGATATCTCTTTGTTCCACCTAGGTTCAGTGACTCTCTCCAATACAACCATTTTGCCATAAGGATTCGCTATGTCCCTTCATTGCATTCGACCGCTGTGGACAGTGACAAAGGTCGCCACTACTAGGAAAAACCTTATACACAGAACCTTAGCAGTAGCGCTGGATAAAAACAGGCGCTACTGCTACTTAGCCGTAGCGCGTGTCTGAACAAGGCGCTACTGCTATCGACTTAGTAGTAGCGCGGCACGAAAAAACAAACACTACTACTAAAATTGCCCCACCGTTCCCGCCACGCTAGATTTAGCAGTACCGCTCCTCATATAACTGCGCTACTACTAATTCGATAGTAGTAGAGCATTTTTTGTGCATGGCGCTACTGCTAAGTTTGAACCTGGCCACATGGCGGGCCCCACTTAGCAGTAGTGCCTCTCACAGGGGCGTGCTACTGCTATCTTCTTAGCAGCAATGCATTTTACACCCAGCACTATTGCTAAACCGCAGCCACCATCTTTCCCCTCATCCTTTCTAGCTTCCTTCACTTTCCACTAGCTCCACCTCCTCTCTCCCTCACTTTGCTTCTTCCTCACTACTTCTCCCCCATTACTCTCCTTGTTCTACCTCTCTTTCTCTCTCTTTATTGCTCCTAGCTAACTACACCACCTCCATTAATGCATCTCCTTTCTCTTTTTCCTTCCCCCTCCACTAGTTAAACTTATCTCCTTCCCAAACTAGCTAGGTAGATCTAGAATTTAGTGAAGTGACCTATGTACCTCCCTAACTAGATCTATCCTTGTCAAGAAGTAAGCTTTGTCCACTTTTGATCATTCCATAGGTGTGTGGCGACACCGATCGACATCATCACCGTGCTCGATCTCGAGATAGGTGATTAAAATTATGTGCTTTTGCAAGAATGGAAATATGTCTATGTGTGCGATATGACATAATTGGGCGATATGATGGAAATTGTGTGTGTGGCATGAGTTGCCACTGAATTGTGCTTGAGTTGCCTATGTTTTGCCGAAATGTCGATTTATTTCCATTTCGGCGTATTTCGGGCAAACTCTATATGTCCTATTGTTAGGGAAGGTCGTGCCAAATTTTTGTATGACTTTGATGCATACATGCATTTTTATAATCAATTTGTTTTTATTACCTCGCACGCGTTCATGTTGGTCAGTGGAACAATGGTGGAAAGGTGGTTGCGGTCGGCGATGCGGGACATGAATGAAAATAACCAAACAGAGATTCTATGTCCATGTCAAAGAAGCAAAGGAGGAGTTTGGCTCGACCCCTATGAGGATGTCGTGTGATGGCGCACCTGCTCATGACTGGTTTCATGGATGGCTATACTCGGTGGATAATTGAAGATGAGGATGACGATGATGAGGACACGGACAGGGCAGGCAATGATGACACGGGGCAAGACGAAGAGATGACCGATAATGGTGGCGGAGAAGTGGCCGGACATGGCAGTGGGAAGAGGCCGAACATGGCGGCGGTGAAGAGGCCGGACAGGGCGGCGGAGAAGGGGCCAGACATGGCGGTGGAGAAAACATGGACTCCATGCTGCAGACTTCGTCGGTACTAAGTTCAATCATGCGGGATCCTCATGTTCAAGAATTGCTTCGCAAGGAGGCGAGTACTGACAGAGCTGCTTCTAGAAAGGAGGCCAAGCTGTAGCTACTGGTGGTAGACTCGAACACTCCATTGTATGGTGGTAGACTCGAACTTCTGAAGACGAAGGCTAAAAACAAATGGACCGACACTAGCCTCGATGAGCTTCTTTAGTACCTAAAGGATGTTCTTCTCGCGGGGAATCTATGTCCTGCTAGTGTGGATGAGGCCAAGAAGATCGTGTGTCCTCTTGATCTGCCGCACGTTAAATATCATGCATGCATCAACGATTGCATAATTTATCGGAAGGGGCACGCGGAAAAAACCAGCTGTCCGGTGTGCAATGCTTCTTGATACAAGAAGGCCGAGAAGAAATCTCCCTAGAAAGTTGTATGGTACTTACTGATCACTCCCCGTCTGCAATGGTATTTTGTAGATCCCTAGGAAGCAAAGCTCATGTGTTGGCACGCGGAGAGGAAAAATCCCGACGATGGAGATGATCCGGAGCTGAGACACGTCGCGGATGGAAGCCAGTGGAGAGCGTCCAACGGTGAATATCGGTATTTCGCGTGTGATGCAAGGAACATCATGCTTGGCGGGTGTACCAATGGCATGAATCCGTTTGGCAACCAGAACACCAACCATAGCACATGGCCCATGTTTGTATGGATATACAACACCCCCTGGTTGTGCATGAAGCGAAGTACATACACATGAGCATGTTGATTCAAGGGCCAAAACAACCGGGAAATAATATTAATCTGTATCTAGGGCAACTTCAAGAGGAGTTAGGCACTTTATAGAAAACACCGGCCAAGACATGGGACGCCAGCAAAGGCGAGTATTTCTATATGAGAGTCGCGCTGATCACGGCGGTGCACGACTATCTCGGTTACGGATATGTCGCAGGCCAGGTATGCCATGGATATTGCGGATGCATGCGGTGCATGGATGATATGACATCTCAGAAGCTAACGCCAACCAAAGATGGTGGGTCTGGGAAAATCGTGTACATGAAGCTTCGAAGATGGCTTGAGAAGGACGACCCATGGAGAAACCATGGAGATCTATTCAATAGTGAGGCTGAGCATCAAGGACCTCCACGTAAGCAGAGCGACGCCAGAATCGATGAGCTGTTGAAAAACTGGGAATAGGGCCCCGCGCCGGGAAAGGCGATGAAAAAGGCGCTGGAGCCGCCACTAAAGGTATGGAAGACAAGGTCTATTTTCTGGGACTTGGAGTACTGGCACAAACTCAACACGCCTCATTGCCTTGATCAAATGCATATATGTAACAATGTCCTTGAGAGCTTGCTTGCGACACTGATGAACATGCCGGATAAGACCAAGGATGGGGCGTAGGCAAGAACAGACTTGCAAAGATTTGAAAATCAGGGCAGATCTTCACATGCCGCCCCGTAAAAAGTCAAAGGAGACAGAGACGGAGACAGAGGCACGGGAGAAGAAGGGAAAAAAGTGAAGGACGAGGATTATTGCCCCCCTTCTTGCTTCACCTTAAGTCCGGCTGAGATCGATCAATTCTTCAAGTGCCTTACCGGAATCAAAGTTAGTTCCGGTTACTGTGGGAAGATAAGCAGATTTCTAGAAATGAAGAAGAAAAGGTTCAGCGGGATGAAGTCCCATGACTGTCATGTGATGATCATGTAGATACTACCTGTTGCCCTTAGAGGGATAATGGACAAGCACGTCTGTGACATGCTTATTTGTCTCTGCAACCTTTTCGACGTCATCTCTCGAAAGTCGATCAGTGTGAAGCAGCCCCGAAGGCTACAGGAAGAGATCGTTGTGATACTAAATGAGCTTGAGATGTACTTCCCGCCCGCGTTCTTTGACGTCATGGTGCATCTATGTGTCCATATTGTGGACGACATAATAGACCTGGGGCCGTCATTCCTGCACAACATGTCGTTCGAGAGGATGAATGGGATCATCAAAGGATTTGCTCGTAACATTTCCCGTCCGGATGGAAGCATCGTCCAGGGCTATCTAACACAAGAGTGCATCTCTTTCTGCGAGAATTTTCTATATGACGGAGACCGGCCTAGTGTTGGTTTGCCCGTTAAGAAGCACGTTGGGAGGCTCGAAGGAGAAGGTCACTCCAACGGTCGCAGGGAACTGCATGTGGCCTACTCAGATCGACGCAATGACTTTGACAGAGCAGACTTAGTAGTGCTACAACACCTAGGTGAGGTAGATCCTTTCGTGACACTGCACAAAGAAACCATCACAAAGAAGTATCATGACTGGGGGCAGTGCAGGACGGACGCCAAAGTTACTAGAGAGCACAACTCCACTTTCCTGCATATTCTTGCTAATCCCCTGGAAGAGGGCTCGACGGATTGCTCATATACGCCTTAGCACATGGCCCCTCGCCCAACCTCATGACCTATCGGGCATACGATATCAATGGATACCCATTCTACACGAAGGCCAAAGATATGAACAGTGATTTTCAGAACTCAGGGGTGACGATGGAATGCATGACCGACAACGACAACTGCGCAACTGAGAGATTTTACGGAAGGGTCGAGGAGGTTTGGGAGATTGACTACTCTGGACTGCATAACACGACGATGTTCTGTGTCAGATGGGCTAAGAATGTCGAAAGAAAAACCGGTATTTCACTACCATGACTATACCCGACACCAAGAGCGCTACCGTGAACACCATCGCAAAAAACAAGCCATGGGTACACGCTAAACACGTGACACAATGCTTCTTCATAACCGACCCGAGCAATCCCTGCCGTGTTGTGTTACTTCTTGAGGTTGCGTTGGTTTTCCCTTGAAGAGGAAAGGGCGATGCAGCAAAGTAGAGATAAGTAGTTCCCTCAATTTGAGAACCAAGGTATCAATCCAGTAGGAGACAATGCACCAATAACCTAATACCTACACAAAAAATCAAACAACTTGCACTCAACTCGATAAAGGGGTTGTGAATCCCTTCACGGTTACTTGCAAAAGTGAGATCTGACAGAGATAGATAAATGATAATGTAAATATTTTTAGTATTTTTGGTTTACAGACCGGAAAGTAAAAGATCGCAAAAATAGTAGATCGGAATCAATACTGTAGATCGGAAACTTATATGATGGAAAATAGACCCGGGGGCCATAGGTTTCACTAGAGGCTTCTCTCAAGATAGCAAATAATACGGTGGGTGAACAAATTACTGCCAAGCAATTGATAGAAAAGCGCAAAGTTATGACGATATCTAAGGCAATGATTATGAAATATAGGCATCACGTCTGTGTCAAGTAGGCCGAAACGATTTTGCATCTACTACTATTACTCCACACATCGACCGACTCCTTCTTGCATCTAGAGTATTAAGTTCATGAAGAACAGAGTAACACATTAAGTAAGATGACATGATGTAGAGGAATTTAATCAAGCAATATGATGAAAACCCCATCTTTTTATCCTCGATGGAAACAATACAATACATGCCTTGCTGCCCCTACTGTCACTGGGAAAGGACACCGCAAGATTTAACCCAAAGCTAAGCCAATCTAGTTGGCCAACCTAAACCGACAGTCCAAAGAGAATTACAAAGATATCAAATCATGCATAAAATAATTCAGAGAAGATTCAAATAATATTTATAGATAAGCTGATCATAATCCACAATTCATCGGATCTCGGCAAACACACCGCAATAGAATATTACATCGGATAGATCTCCAAGAACATCGAGGAGAACATGGTATTGAGAATCAAAGAGAGAGAGAAGCCATCTAGCTACTAGCTATGGATCCGTAGGTCTGGGGTAAACTACTCACGCTTCATCGGAAGGGCAATAGAGTTGATGTAGAAGCCCTCCGTGATCTAATCCCCCTCCGGTAGGGTGTCGGAAAAGGTCCCTAGATGGGATCTCACATGTAGAGAAGGTTGCGGCAGTGGAAAAGTGTTTTTGTGGCTCTCTCTGGTGGTTTGGGAATATATGTGAATATATAGGCGCAGGAATTAGGTGAGGTGAGTCACGAGGGCCCCACAAGCATGGGGGGCACGCCCTCCGTCCTTGTGGCTGCCTCGTGGCTCTTCCGACTTGATCTGCAAGTCTCCTGGGTGTCTTCTGGTCCAAGAAAAATCATCAAGAAGGTTTCATTCCGTTTGGACTCCGTTTGGTATTCCTTCTCTGCGAAACTCAAAAACAAGGAAAAAAACATAAACTTGCACTGGGCTCTAGGTTAATAGGTTAGTCCCAAAAATAATTTAAAATAGCATATTAATGCATATAAAACATGCAATATAGATAATATAATAGCATGGACCAATCAAAAATTATTGATACAGTGGAGACGTATCAAGCATCCCCAGTCTTAATTCCTGCTCGTCCTCGAGTAGGTAAATGATAAAAACAGAATTTTTGATGTGGAATGCTACGTAAAGTATTTATCCATGTAATTTTTCTTTATTGTGGCATGAATGTTCAGATCCATAAGATCCAAAACAAAATTTTAATATTGACATAAAAAAATAATACTTCAAGCATACTAACAAGGCAATTATGTCTTCTCAAAATAGCATGGCCAAAGAAAGCTTATCCCTACAAAATTATATAGTCTGGCTACGCTCCATCTTCATCACACAAAATATTCAAATCATGCAAAACCCCGATGACAAGCCAAGCAATTGTTTCATACTTTTGATGTTCTCAAACTTTTTCAACTTTCACGCAATACATGAGCGTGAGCTATGGACATAGCATGTCGGTGCAACAAACCCCGGGTCTGTTGCCCAGACTGTGCAGAGGCACGGGAACAAGATTGAAGCACCAGCCCAAATCAGAGCGCAAGAGATCAAGGGATTCGAAGGACCAACATGCAGATCAGAGGGACCAAGATCAAGCCGAAGAAGCAGGATTTCGTCAAGAGAAAAGCCTCCCTTGCCGGGTAGGCGAGCCCGGCAAGGGGCGAGGCCACCCCCAAAAACAGACAACCAAAGCACCCGACAGGGCCTGCCGGGGCTCACGAAGGCAAAACAACCTCACCAACCACTCTACCACGACCCACGTCATCAATCAGCGCGGTGTCAAGCCGCGAAGTGATTAAGTGGCAGCCATTCGCCACATGGCAGCCATTTCCTATAGGGGAAACCCTTAGACGACACCCGTCCTGCAACGTGTCAAGCAAGTAGGCGAGGAGCTGGTGAGATAGCCCGGCAAGCCTTGCCGGGCAACCAGCGATGTGACATTGAGCGGCGCATTTAATGCACCCTGTCAGCCCGCAGAGTTAGGTATGATAGCACTGTTTGATATCTTATCAGTGCATAATGACTACTTTGGCACTGTGGTAACCCCTTGATCTATAAAAGGAGGCCCATGGCAACCGTAGAAAGGGTTAGAAGATTGGATAACTAACACCCCTATACACGCGTAGTCGCTGCTCCCCTAAGGAAACCCCTGCCGGGCAAGTGTACTGCGCTCCGCCACCACCTTTCCACCATCAATCCACCAAAGCAGGAGTAGGGTTTTACGCCTCACGGCGGCTCGAACCTGGGTAAAATTGCCTGTGTGATCACTGTCGTGCTGCCCCACGCTTGTTTGCTCTTTGTGCAACGCGTCACCCCCCTGCCGAACCAGCAAGGGACCCCCAGGTCCCATAGGTGGCCGTGGTTTCCCGCGACATCTTTGGCGTGCCAGGTAGGGGGCTCGCTTGCGCGAACCTGAAGGCGTGCGCATCGCGTCGAATTCATCACCATCTTCATCTTCGACGACGCCATCGACCATGGCGCCCAAGAAGAAGCCCGGTCCTTCGGCTCACCCATCACCTTGAAGGCTCCGCCGCCCACGGCCTTCGGCGCTACAGGGGGTGCGGAGGCACATGAGGATGTGGACACTGCTGGGGGAGTGGTCGGAGCAGGCGGCACCGTCACCACTTCCCCGGCAGCCGGCGCAGGAGCATGAGGCGTCGGAGGAGAGCAGCATCAACAACACCCCGACAGCCAAGCTCCCCAAGGTACGGGTGAAGGATTTACTCCATCTGCACCCCTTCCCCCCATCGACGGGCACAGCCGCAGCAACGGCGCCTGGACCGGGGCGAATCGCTGCCCTCCGGCCGCTCCCACCACGGGTGCAGCCATCGTGTGTGCACCCCCTCTGGGACGGGTCGACCAAGCCTCTGCGCCCGACGGAGCCGCTGGCGCTCGAGCGCCTTCGCCGCACCACGTCCAAGTCGTCGCCCCGCAGCAGCAGCGGGGGCGCAGTGCCACCGCCGTTGGCACCGTCAGGAGCCGAGCGACGGTGCGACCGACTTCAAATCGTCCATGCCAAGTAAGGCTTTGGAGGCCATGGCGCGAGCTCAACTGCTGTTGAGGTTTCCGCCAGCGGCTAAGCAGATGTACGAATGGCGTGCTACCATCCAAAGCCTGCTCGGTTTCGCTGAAGCTAGGGGCTCACAGCGAGCTGACCCGCCGCGACCTCCCCAGGCGACAGCAACAGCTCATGCTATTGACCGTACGGAAGCGGCCATCCCCATGGTGCAGTCCCCGCCACGGCAGCAAGGGCGAGCGCAACAGAATCAAGACCCCGAGAACGTCTTGATGGCCTCTTCTGACCCTCGAGCACGTCCAGGCCAACGATGAGCCCCAGAGGATAGGCGGAGAGGAGACATGCACGCCGTCGTCGAGCAACACCGTGACGACCTCCGCCGGACCGACGGCTGCGACGGTCCTGACGTCGACGAGCCCGCGCTCAATGTTAGCGGGTGCTTACCTTTCGAGATTGGCTGCCCTGCATTTACTCATGAGCTGCGACAAGTCCGTTGCTCGTCCGTTCGCATGTTCAAGCCAGAGATACCTGAGAAGTGCGATGGGAGGCTGAACCCGGCAGAGTTCCTGAGCATCTACACCATCGTTGTTCAGGCTACCGGGGCAAGAGATGAGAAGGTGTTTGCCAACTACTTCACTTTGGCCCTCAAGTCCAATCTAAGGTCTTGTCTGATGCACCTACCGGAGAACTCCATTTCGTCATGGGCTGACCTGTGCCACGAGTTCACTGGAGCCTTCACTGGCGGTCATCAAGAACCCGGCAGGCCCGGCAACTTGCAGCTTCTCCAGTAGAAGGAAGGAGAAACCCTCCGTAAGTATTACAGAGATTTAGCAAAGTTCGTAGAAATATTCCAAATATCCATCCGGCAGCCGTAATAGCTGCCTTCCAGTCCAATGTGCACAACCTCGTATTCGTTCGAAGATGAACGTACATTTTCCCAAGACTATGAAGGAGCTTTACACACTGGTGGATAAGTGTGCTCGGATGGAGGAGGGAAGGAAGTTGCCTGGAGAGGAAGATTGCATCAATGTTGATTCAGAGGATGATGATGAATCAACCAGTCAGAAGAAGAGCAAGAAGTGCAGTAAGAAGTGGAGGGATAAGGCAGTAATGACTTTTGAAGGGTCGGGTATGCCTAGTACCGGCAAGAAGGCCAAAGCTGAGACCCCCGGCAAGGAAGCTGTCGTGTGCACTTACTGGCGGGAAGCCACTGCTACCGAGAAAGCCGGGAAAGGTGATAGGCCGAACTGCAAGATTCATCGGACCAAGGGCCACGACCTTCAAGAGTGTTATCAGGTTGAGCAGCTTGTCAAGAAACAGAGAGCAGAGTATGAGAAGTGTGATAACGAAAAAGGTCAGAATGGTGCTGGCGGTAAGGGCCGAGGTGGTGAAGCAAATCGCCCTGGCAAACCCTTTCAGAACCAAGGAAAGCCCGCCAGAGGTCGAGAGAAGGAAGCCTGTGATGATGAGAGTGATGTAGGGGATGAACAGGAAACCAGTGAGCAGGAGTTTCAGAAGGCCACGGACACCCCATGCATTGACGAAGGTGCATCTCTGCACACTTCTCACTGCCAGCTCAAACGGTGGGCGCGGGAAGTCAATATCGTGGAACCAGTGCCAGAGGCCCGGAAGCCGCTCAAATGGTTCCGTACGCCCATCATCTTTGACGAGGAGGACCACCCTAGCCGTACCACTGCGGTAGGGTGTTTGCTGTTGTTGGTCTCCCCAACAATCCGCAACCTTAAGGTCACAAAGATGCTGATGGATGGTTGGGCCGGGTTGAATCTGATTTCCCCGGCAGTTATTAGCAAGCTTCAGATAGGAGAGGAAGAGCTAAAGGTTACTAGCACGTTTCAAGGAGTTAATCCCGGCAGGAGCCATCCTAAGGGAAAGATCATGTTGCCGGTAATGTTTTGGGGAGAACTGAACTACTGGACTGAGAGGATTGTGTTTTACGTGGTTGATCTCCCCCTGCCGTACAATGGGATTCTTGGACGCCGGCCCTGGCTAAGTTCATGGCGGCATCCCACTATGCCTACAAGACCTTGAAGATGCCTGGGCCACTGGGGGTCATCACCATCCCATCAGATGAGAGAGATGCAATCATTTGTGTGGACAAGATGTACCGGGATACGGTCGCGACAGAGACAGTGGCAGTGACAGCTCCCGCCAAGGGAAGTAAAGGAAAGAAGAGAGACTGTAGGGACTCTGGCCAAGAGACCGAGAAGCGTGCCCCCACCGGGTGCACGACACCCGTTGATGACGTGCCGGAGTATTCTACCAGCAAGAGATCCAAGGTCGCTGCACCCCAAGTGAAGAAGGTCCCGGCAGGGCTGGCTGGCGTTGATGCTACTTTCACTATCAGCGCCACCCTCGATGACAAATAGGAAAGCGTGCTCATTGCCTTCCTGTAGGCGAATATCGATGTGTTTGCCTGGCAACCATCTGATATCCCCGGTGTTCCTAGGGAGGTAATCGAGCACCACCTTGCTGTTTGCCCACATGCCTGACCTGTCAAGCAGAATGTCCGGAAGCAAGCCTTGGAGAGGCAGTAGTTCATTGCAGAAGAGATCAAGAAACTTGAGGCAGCTGATTCGGTTAGAGGAGTACCGCACCCCACATGGTTGGCAAATCCATTGGTGGTCCGGAAGGCTAATGGGAAGTGGAGGCTTTGCATAGATTTCACAGATCTCAACAAGGCTTGCCCGAAAGACCCATTTCCCTTGTCGCGCATCGACCAGATTGTGGATTCCACTTCAGGTTGTGATTTGCTCTCCTTTCTAGACGCATACTCTGGGTATCACCAAATCTTCATGTCCAAGGAAGATGAAGAGAAGACGTCGTTCATCACTCCATGTGGTACGAACTGGTTTGTCTGCATGCTATTCGGATTAAAGAGTGTCGTGTCCACTTTTGCAAGGGCAATCCAGATTGGTTTTGAGCCACAGTTGCACAGAAACATAGAAGCCTATATGGATGATATTGTGGTTAAGACCAAGGATAAGGCCACCATTATTTAGGATTTGGAGGAGACATTTGCTAATCTGCGCAAGATCAATCTGAAGCTCAACCCGGAGAAGTGTGTATTTGGTGTTCCCTCTGGAACTTGCTTGTGTTCTTTGTATCCCGTCGCGGGGTCGAAGCCAACCCCGACAAGATCAAGGCCATTGAGCAGATCCAAGCGCCAAGGACAGTTAAGGATGTTAGGCGCCTGACAGGATGTGTTGCCGCGCTAAGCAGATTCATCTCCAAGTCTGCCGAGCGCGCCCTGCCGTTCTTCAAAATTTTGAAGAAGGCCGGTCCTATGAAGTGGACCCCAGAAGCAGATGCAGCTTTGCAAGAGTTGATGGCCTACTTGTCCTCTATGCCTACCTTGGTTGCTCCCAAACCACAGGAGCCATTGTTGCTTTACTTGGTGGCAACCAACCAAGTGGTCAGTGCGGCCTTGGTAGCATAGCGAGAAGTGGATGAGGCAGAAAGTGAGCACAGACCAGCAGAGTCAGAGAAGGATCAGGACAGCAATGAGCACGACAACGAGAGCAACCCCAAGGATGCGGCAAGGAAGAAAGTGGTGCAACGCCCAGTGTACTTCGTCAGCTCTTTGTTACAGGGGGCTAGATCGAGGTACTCTGGCGTGCAGAAGTTTATCTTTGGTCTCATTATGGCCTCAAGGAAACTTCGCCACTACTTTCAAGCCCATGAGATCACAGTTGTTACTCGTTTTCCCTTGCAAAGGATACTCCGAAACCCTGAGGCTACCGGCAGAATAGTGGAGTGGGCTTTGGAGTTATTCAGCTTTGGTTTGAAGTTTGAGAGCACATCAACTGTTCAGAGCAAGGCGTTGGCAGAGTTTATTGCAGAATGGACGCCAACCCCTGATGAGGAAGTGACAGAGACAGTTATCCCCAGCAAGGGATTTCCCTAAGAATGGAGTATGTATTTTTGATGGAGCTTTTTCCCTACAAGGTGCAGAGGTTGGCGTGCTTCTCGTCGCCCCCTCCGGGGAGCACTTGAAGTATGTCGTCCAAATGCATTTTGCCTGGGAAGAAAGGACCAACAATACAGCTGAGTATGAAGGGCTCCTTGCCGAGCTCAGGATTGCAGCTGAATTGGGAATTAAGAAGCTGATCATTCGAGGAGATTCACAGCTTGTGGTGATACAAGTCAACAAGGATTATCAAAGTCCATTGATGGAGGCATACGTCGAGGAAGTAAGGAGGTTGGAGGAGCGCTTTGACGGATTGCAAACACAGCACGTACCCCGTGCGGAAAATAGCATAGCTGATCATCTGTCAAAATGCCGGAAAGGTACGAAGTTGGACTAATTTGGAAACATTGGGCAATTTGCTTTATACCTACTATTCCGTCTGGTTTTTGGTTTCTAGTCTGATTTTATTAGTAGCTATGATTGGGGCTATAGTACTTACTAGTGCTACGCAGAAGCTTCCTATGGAACCAGGGACTTTTGTTGTCCATCTCACTCAGCCCTACGTATCCCCAGCAGCAATAGCTCAGAAGAGGAGAAAGTTGGACTACGGTAAGCCTCTCCCGGTAGAGCCGTCCGCTTTTGGCAGAGACCCTGCCGAAAACAACTCCTCACAGCCTGCCGGACCACCCCCTCCAGCCGGGTCCACGAACCCCGCGAATGAGGCTGGTGCTCCCACAGCAGAGGAGGTGCTGCTAGTCCTTATTGTCGAGCCTCGGGCTCCAACTTGGGAAAGGCTCATTGTCCACTTCCTCCAAACCAGAGAGCTTCCCGGCGACCAAGATGAAGCTGAAAAAGTAGCCCGGAGGGCCAGTATGTATTAGTTTGTCGATGACACTCTGTACAGAAGGAGGCCCAAGGGTGTGAAATTGAAGTGTGTCTGCCGGGAAGAAGGAAAGGAACTGCTAGCTGAGATTCACACAGGAATGTGCGGCTCCCACATTGGATCAAGGGCATTAATTAGTTGGGAAAGCATTCCAGCAAGCATTCTATTAGCCCACAGCCCTCCAAGATGCGGTTGAGCTAGTCACGACATGTGAAGCCTTCCAGTTCCATTCCAAGAAAACACACCGCCTACCCAAGCTCTTCAAACAATCCCTCTATCATGGTCATTTTCGGTCTGGGAGCAATCGGGGGCTTTGAATTCTTGTTCGTTGCCGTCGACAAGTTTACAAAGTGGCCGGAAGTGACTGTCGTGAGAAAGGTGACTGCTCAGTCAGCTATCAAGTTCTTGAAAGAATTGGCGTGTCGTTTTGGAGTTCCGGCAAGGATCATCACCGATAAGGGCACCCAGTTCACGAGACGCGCCTTCATGCAATATGTTCATGCCCTCGTATGCAAGATCTCATTTCCCTCGGTGGCACACCCCCGGAGAAATGGACGAGCTGAGAGGGCGAACGCTGAAGTGCTGCGTGGACTCAAGACAAGAACTATTGATACGCTGCAGAAGCACAACAGGTGGTGGATCGAGGAGCTGCCGATAGTTCTCTGGTCCCTCCGAACGACACCAAACCGAGCTACCGGGCAGACTCCCTTCTCCCTGGTCTACGGGGTAGAAGCAGTTATCCCCACGGAACTCATTTACGGGTTGCCTCGAGTGCTTGCCTACGATGAAGTAGTGCAAGATCAGCACCGGCGTGACGACGCTATGCTACTCGAGGAGAACCGTCTCCGGGCTGCTAAGCGTGCTGCATGCTACCAGCAAGCCCTGCACCGCTATCATAGCCGTAGGCTTCATACCCGGTGTTTTGAGGAAGGTGACCTTGTCCTTAGGCGCGTTCAGTCCGCCAAGGGTACAAACAAGTTGTCACCGAAGTGGGAAGGCCCTTACTGGGTAGTACGAGTCACCAGACCTGGCACAGTCCGTCTGGAGACCGGAGATGGCACTTAGTTGCAAAACTCATGGAATATTGAGCATCTCCGCAAGTTCTACCCATAAGGCGCGGCTGTCGGGCCCTGCCCGGCTGCCACCCTTTTGTACAGCCCTTGCCTCAGCTTCATGTAACCCCTTGTACAAAGCCGGGGCGATGACCCCGTGCAAGAGAAAATTAAGAAGCGTTGTGGGGGGCCCCGACCAAGATTTCATGCATGCGTGAGCATTCCAAGATCACCGCATAAGCATTTCATGAGCATTTGCATATGCATATAGATAGGATCGCATCCTGCATTCATTCTCATCTACATGAAGCTGCAGGTTCCTGCCGTGAACTTGGCTTCGACAAGGAGTTGAGAAGATTGCCCGGCACAACTGTCCCCGGCAGATAAGTTTTACCTCCTGTCCGTTAGTGTTCTATAAGCTATAACTTGTGCATAGGGAAGCCTCGCCGCTCTTTTGAGACTTAGGGGCTCCCATCCATGACTCGAACGTTGCTTCGGTCAGGATGGTCACAGTGGCCTTTGGTAAAAAGAAGTTGGCGAGGGGTTGGTACCATTGTCTGTTCCCTGGCAGACGCAGCTCTCCGGCAGTCAAAAGGGGTACCGGCAGCATAGCCTACCGGGGAAAACTCGTTTATTTATATTAAAGAGGCATCTCGCCTCTGCATGAACATACACATGCACGGGTTCCCGACATGGTTTATCTTTTTATTAATATGCTAATACAAGTACAAGCATTACAGAGCACAAACATGGACTTGAGAGATTACATTATTTGAATTAAAATTTGCCAACTACCGACGGATTTAAGATTGAAAAAACAAAAGTGCTTCGTAATGCCCTTTCTTGTCCCTCTCCTCCTAGGCACGACCGCCGAAGGCGAGGAGGGCAAAAGGAGCGCCTGGGCAGGAGCCCAGCCCACTCCCCTCGGGCTCCAGGGGAGGTAGCCTGGTGTAAACGGGAGCGCGAGGGAACGCCTCGATGGAGAGCACGGCGGAGGCAGCCCCGTCGCTCACCGCCACCAGGGCCAGCAAGACTCGGCAGGGCTAACGGAGCTGCAGCCCGAGAGGAAGCCTGCCGGGATCCAGCTGGAGGACTGCTGGAGGAGCCCGGGAGCACCATCCGCACCTCTGCATCCAACTCCCCGGCAAATCACATTGCCAGGGAGGTGATGCAGATGCAGATGATGGTGCTGCCGCCTGATGAAGATGGTGCGGGCGGCGATCAGCCGGAGTCAGAGTCGTCGCTCCCCCGCCCGCTATCGTCATCATCGCCGTCACTATCCTCCTCGTCGCTTTCGCTCGAGGAGGAGCTTTCGTCGTTGCTCGAGCTCTCCGCGCAGCACCCTAAGCGACCTCCCGAGCGCCCGAAGATCTTGACAGAGAGCACGCCGTTCTCCATTAATTTGAACTGGAGAACGTGCCCCTCCGAGAAGCCGTGAGCACGGGCAAAGGTCTTCGAACCACGGCGAAGGTACATTACATGAGGGACAGGGAAGTCGACATCAACCCTCATACCTCCGTTCCCATAGCCCCTCATGTGCAGCCGCAGAGCGCGTGGTTGCTCGAGCTCCATCTCCCGCGCGAAGGGAGTTGGGAGGCGAAGATGACCACACAAGGGCTTGTATAGCCTGATGATGAACTCCCAAGGTTGGTCCCCGGCGTGGCCTTCCATCTGAGGAGGAGCTACCGGTGGAGGCGCAGCCAAGGCGCCACCCCGCCCTCCTCCTCCTCGAGCGACGCGCCGCAGCGACCTCGACCTCGCCCCCTCCCTCCTCCCCTCGTGGCCGGTTCCACCACCATAGGGTCCGGGGAGGAGGGACGTGCTGTCGAGCAGAAGCCCTCGTCACCGCCGCTGAGGCACCGCCATGCCCTCACCCTCTCACCATGGCTAGAAGGGAAGGGTTGCGGAGAAGAAGAAGAAGAAGAAGAAGTGTGTGCAGAGAAGCGCCACCCCCGCCCCTTTTTATAGGGAAACGGGGCAGGGGGTTGGCTCCTCATACGGGAAATGGCCGCCCCGCTCCTCCAATACAGCCTCTCTGCACCTCTGTGGCTCTGAAAGTCGAGGCCGACCCTCTGCTCCAACCATCGGCGCTCGGTTTTCAACCATGGCACTCCTCCCCGTGCCCTCCACATCCACCACCTAACACGCCCAATGCATGCGGAACATGTGGCAGGTGCGTGCGAAATGGGAGGCAAGTGGGATGGCAGTTTTCGTCCCGTGATCATGGGGTGAGGAGAATCCGCATGCCACGATCGAAGTTCTTCCGCAATGTTGCGCACGACGCGCGGGAAAACCGGAAACTGGCCCGGGATCAAGGCTAATGAAGAAGCAACGAAGACCTCAAGAGACCAGCCCCTTCAGCAACCCTCGCCTATGCACTTATTAGGCCCTACCCCGACGATGCTCGGCTGCGCGTTCGGGGCAGCCCGGGCGCTTCTGTCGGTGCAACAAACCCTGGGTCTGCTGCCCAGACTGTGCACAGGCACGGGAACAAGATTGAAGCACCAGCCCAAATCAGAGTTCAAGAGACCAAGAGATTCGAAGGACCAACATACAGATCAAAGGGACCAAGATCAAGCTAGAGAAGAAGGATTTCGTCAAGAGAAAAAGCCTCCCTTGCTAGGCAGGCGAGCCCGGCAAGGGGCTAGGCCACCCCCAGAAACAGTCAACCAAAGCACCCCGGCAGGGCCTACCGGGGGTCACGAAGGCAAAACCACCTCACCAACCACTCTACCATGACCCACGTCGTCAATCTGTGTGGTGTCAAGCCGCGAAGTGATTAAGTGGCAGCCATTCGCCACATGGCAACTATTTTCTACAGGGGAAACCCACAGATGACACCCATCCTGCGACGTGTCAAGCGAGCAGGCGCGGAGCTGGCAAGATAGCCCGATAAGCCTTGCCTGGCAACCAGCAATGTGACATTGAGCGGCGCATTTAATGCACCCTGTCAGCCCACGGTGTTAGATATGATAGCACTGTTTGCTATCTTATCAATGCATAATGACTACTTTGCCATGGTGGTAACCCCTTGATCTATAAAAGGAGGCCCATGGCAACCATAGAAAGGGTTAGAAGAATGGATAACTCACACCCCCATATGCGCGTAGTCGCAGCTGCCCTAAGGCAACCCCTGCCGGGCAAGTGTACTGCGCTCCGCCACCACCTTTCCCCCATCAATCCACCAAACAAGGAGTTGGGTTTTATGCCTCACGGCGGCCCAAACCTGGGTAAAATTGCCTATGTCATCTCTGTCGTGCTGCCCCACGCTTGTCTACTCTTTGTGCAACGCGTCGCCCCCCTGTCGAACCAGCAAGGGACCCCCAGGTCCCATAGGTGGCCGTGGTTTCCCGCGACATAGCACTATAGGTGGAATAGAATATAGTGGTTGTGGAGAAGACAAAAAGAGGGAGATAGTCTCACATCAACTAGGTGCATCAACGGGCTATGGAGATGCCCATCAATAGATATCAATGTGAGTGAGTAGGGATTGCCATGCAACGGATGCACTCGAGCTATAAGTTTATGAAAGCTCAAAAAGAAAACCGAGTGGGTGTGCATCCAACTGGCTTGCTCATGAAGACCTATGGAAATGTGAGGAAGCCCATCGTTGGAATATACAAACCAAGTTCTATAATGAAAAATTCCCACTAGCATATGAAAGTGACAACATAGGAGACTCTCTATCCTGAAGATCATGGTCCTACTTTGAAGCACAAGTGTGGAAAAAAGGAGTGTAACATTACCCCTTCTCTCTTTTTCTCTCATTTTTTCCTTTTTTGGGCCTTTTCTATTTTTATTTTGGGCCTTCTCCCCTTTTTTCCCTCACATGGGACAATGCTCTAATAATGAAGATCATCACACTTTTATTTACTTACAACTCAAAAATTACAACTCGATACTAGAACAAAATATAACTCTATATGAATGCCTCCGGCGGTGTACCGGGAAGTGCAATGACTCAAGATCGACATGTATAAAGATGATGAAAGGTGGCTATGCCACAAATACTATGTCAACTACATGATCATGCAAAGCAACATGACAATGATGAAGCATGTCATAATAAATGGAACGGTGGAAAGTTGCATGGTAATATATCTCGGAATGGATATGGAAATGCCACAATAGGTAGGTATGGTGGGAGTATGGTACTGGCGAAAGTTGCGCGACACTAGAGAGGCTAGCAATGGTGGGAGGGTGAGAGTGCGTATAATCCATGGACTCAACATTAGTCATAAAGAACTCACATACTTACTGAAAAATCTATTAGTCATCAAAACAAAGTACTACGCGCATGCTCCTAGGGGATAGATTGGTAGGGAATACCATCGCTCGTCCCCGACCACCACTCATAAGGAAGACAATCAAAAAATACTTCATGCTCCAACTTCGTTACATAATGGTTCACCATACGTGCATGCTACGAGACTCACAAACCTTAACACAAGTATTTCTCAAATTCACAATTACTCACTAGCATGACTCTAATATCACCATCTTTATATCTCAAAACAATCATAAGGAATCAAACTTCTCATAGTATTCAATGCACTTTATATGGAAGTTTTTATTATATCCCTCTTGGATGTCTATCATATTAGGACTAAATTCATAACCCAAGAAAATTACCATGTTGATTAGTGACTCTCAAAATAATATAAGTGAAGCATGAGAGTTCAATAATTTCTATAAAATAAAGCCACCGCCGTGCTCTAAGAATATATAAGTGAAGCAATAGACCAAAATTGCCTAGCTCAAAATATATAAGTGAAGCACATAGAGTATTCTAATAAATCATGATTCATGCATGTATCTCTCAAAAGGTGTGTACGGCAAGTATGATTGTGGCAAACTAAAAAGCAAAGACTCATATCATACAAGATTCTCCAAGCAAAACACCTATCATGCGGTGAATAAAATATAGCCTCAAGTAAAGTTATCGATAGATGAAGACGAAAGAGGGGATGCCTTCCGGGGCATCCCCAAGCTTAGGCTCTTGGTTCTCCTTGAATATTACCTTGGGGTGCCTTGGGCATCCCCAATCTTAGGCTCTTGCCACTCCTTATTCCATAGTCCATCAAATCCTTACCCAAAACTTGAAAACTTCACAACACAAAACTCAACAAAAAATCTCATAAGCTTCGTTAGTATAAGAAAATAAATCACCACTTTTGGTATTGTTGTGAACTCATTCTTTATTTATATTGGTGTAATATCTAATGTATTCCAACTTTTCCATGGTTCATACCGCCCGATACTACCCATAGATTCATCAAAATAGGCAAACAACACATAGAAAACATAATCTATCAAAAACAGAACAGTCTGTAGTAATCTGTAACACTTGAATACTTCTATAACTCCAAAAATTCTAAATAATTGGGACAACCTAGGAAATTTGCTTATAAATCCTCTGCAAAAAGAATCAGTATTTTATCATGCTTTTGTTAAAAATGATAATTGTTTTCCTGAGCGCAAAAATTTCTGTTTTTCAGCAAGATCAAATCAACTATCACCGTAAGCCATCCCAAAGGTCTTACTTGGCACAAATACTAATTAAAACACAAAACCACATCTAAGCAGAAGCTATATGAATTATTTATTTCAAAACAGCAAGGTAAAATATTGGGTTGTCTCCCAACAAGCGCTTTTCTTTAAAGCCTTTTAGCTAGGTATTGATAATTTTAATGATGCTCACATGAAAGATAGCAATTGAAACCCGAAGAGAGCATCATGTAGCATGTGAAAAGCACATCGAAGTCTAACATACTTACTATGCATAGGCATATTATAAGTAAACAAATTATCAAGGAAATCACAAACTAGCATATGCTAGAAAAAGAAAGGAACAATAGCAATCTCAACATAACGAGAGGTAATTTAGTAACATGAAAATTCCAACAACCATATTTTCCTCTCTCATAATAATTACATGTAGGATCATAATCAAACTCAACAATATAATTGTCACTTAAAATATTATCAACATGATCCACATGCATGCAAAGTTGACACTCTTCCAAAATAAGGGGATTATCATCAAATAAAGTCATGACCTCTCCAAACCCACTTTTATCAAAAAATTCATAAGATTTATCAATCTCCAAAGTAGAGGGATAATTATTTCCTGAAGTTGAGACTCTTAAAAACCCACTTTCAATATTGTAGCAAACATATTCATCATGAGGCTTAAATAAGTTTTCAAGATCACAAGAAGCATTATCACCCCAATCATGATCATTGCAATAAGTAGAGGACATAGCAAAACTAGCATCCCCAATCTTGGGGTTTTGCATATCATTAGCACAATTGACATTAATAGAATTTATAGTATCATCATTGCAATCATGCTCTTGATTCAAGGAACTATCAAGTATGGGTGCAATAGCAATAATCTCATGTTTAACATAAGGAACTATAACAAATTCACCTCCATAAATATTGGCATCATGGCCACAAGAATAGCAAGCATAATGTTCATCAAGGAATATTTCAATCAAATCACAGAATCATAATTATCTATAGATTCATGCATATCATTATTTTCTTCCAAAGCAATAGTCATTCTCTCAATAAATTCTTTGATATAGGCCTTATGAGCATAGTTTTCATAGCAATATTTAAGGATGTCAAAATTTTCAGATTTGTAGAGTAATATCATACTTTTCAATCAAAGAAGCAACTTCATAAGCACCCTTAAAAGCAACAAATTCTTCAATTTGTTCGACATCATAGTAACTGTAAACACCCTTTTCATAAGTAGATAAGATTTCATTATCATTAAACTCATATAGGTAGGGAAGGTATTTTTTAGGGTTCTTGCAGCAACAAGTAAAATAACAAATTTCACAAAGATTCGAAGCATAGCATAGCAAAAAATTTATTTGATTCCATAAGAGTTTCCCTTTTCAGACAAACGATGACACACAAAATGAGCATACTCATCTAAAGATTTTCCCTCAACTAAAGTAGTTAGGGTTTCAGCACGAGCACATATGGATCGAAGATGATCCAGGTAGAAAACCTTGAGTGGATCCATATCAATAGATTTTAAGCAAGCAAAGATGCATGCAAAATAGAAGGCGCATGGAAACACAAGCAAACATAAGATCGAACGAAAGGAGGGCGAAGAAAAGGGCAAATCTTTTCGAAAATCATTTTAGAAGTGGGGGAGAGGAAAACGAGAGGCGAATGGCGAATAATGTAATGCAAGAGATGAGAGTTTATGATGGGTACTTGGTATGTCTTGACTTGGCGTAGATCCCCTCGGCACGGCGCCAGAAATTCGACCCAGCAACGGCGCCAGAAATTCTTCCTGCAACTTCTTGAGCTTGTGTTGGTTTTTCCCTTGAAGAGAAAAGGGTGATGCAGCAAAGTAGAGATAAGTATTTCCCTTAATTTGAGAACCAAGGTATCAATCTAGTAGGAGACAATATACAAATAACCTAATACCTGCACAAACAATCAAACAACTTGCACCCAACGCGATAAAGGGGTTGTCAATCCCTTCACAGTAACTTGCAAAAGTGAGATCTGCTAGAGATAGATAAACGATAAAGTAAATATTTTTGGTACTTTGGTTTATAGATCGAAAAGTAAAAGATTGCAAAAATAGTAGATCGGAAACTAATATTGTAGATCGGAAACTTATATGATGGAAAATAGACCCCGGGGCCATAGGTTTCACTAGAGGCTTCTCTCAAGATAGCAAATAATACGATGTGTGAACAAATTACTGCCAAGCAATTGATAGAAAAGCGCAAAGTTATGACAATATCTAAGGCAATGATTATGAAATATAGGCATCACGTCCGTGTCAAGTAGACCGAAACGATTTTGCATCTACTATTATTACTCCACACATCCACTGACTCCTGCCTGCATCTTGAGTATTAAGTTCATGAAGAACAGAGTTACGCATTAAGTAAGATGACATGATGTAGAGGAATTAACTCAAGGAATATGATGAAAACCCAATCTTTTTATCCTCGATGGCAATAATACAATACGTGCCTTGCTGCCCCTACTGTCACTGGGAAAGGACACCGCAAGATTGAATCCAAAGCTAAACACTTCTCCCATTGCAAGAAAAACCAATCTAGTTGGCCAAACCAAACGGATAGTTCGAAGAGAATTACAAAGATATAAAATCATGCATAAAAGAATTCAGAGAAGATTCAAATAATATTCATAGATAAGTTGATCATAAATCCAAAATTCATCGGATCTTGGCAAACACACCGCAAAAGAATATTACATCGGATAGATCTCCAGGAGCATCGAGTAGAACATGGTATTGAGAATCAAAGAGAGAGAAGAAGCCATCTAGCTACTAGCTATGGACATGTAGGTCTGAGGTAAACTACTCACGCTTAATCGGAAGGGCAATAGAGTTGATGTAGAAGCCCTCCGTGATCGAATCCCCCTCCAGAAGGGTGCCGCAAAAGGTCCCTGGATGGGATCTCACGGGTACAGAAGGTTGCGGCGGTGGAAAAGTGTTTTCGTGGCTTTCTCTGGTGGTTTGGGAATATATGTGAATATATAGGCGCAAGAATTAGGTCAGGGGAGTCACGAGGGGCCCACAAGGGTGGGGGCACGCCCGTCGTCCTTGTGGATGCCTCGTGGCTCTTCCGACTTGATCACCAAGTCTCCTGGGTGTCTCCTGGTCCAAGAAAAATCACCACGAAGGTTTCATTCGGTTTGGTATTACTTTTTTGCGAAACTCAAAAACAAGGAAAAAAATAGAAACTGGCACTGGCACTAGGCTCTAGGTTAATAGGTTAGTCCCAAAAAATAATATAAAATAGCATATTAATGCATATAAAACATCCAAAATAGATAATATAATAGCATGGAACAATCGAGAATTATAGATACGTTGGAGACGTATCATGTTGTCATGAGGAGAGGCAAAAGGAACATCTTTGGAATGGATGGAGTCGCCAACGAGGAAGACTACGACCAGTAGGGCAACCCGATGAGGGAAGATGACGATGAAGGTGAAGTATACGTCAAAAGAAGAATCAATACTACATTACCTAAGAAAGATCATACTCCATGAAAAAGGAAAAATCACAATGAGGGGCTCAATTATTCGTCAATGAACAAGAAGGGAAAGAAGCCCACTGAAAAACGAAAACGTCGACGCCGAGAAACCGTTATCGGTCAAATGATGTAATATATATGATCCTATTTTTTGTACACACTTAACCGTTATGGGTCAAATGATGTAATATATATGTTCCTATTTTGTATGCACACTTACCATTATGGGTCAAATGATGCAATATATATCGCCTTAGTTATATACATTGTACCACCTTCCCTTCATTCCGGCTCTCAGAAAAAAAGAAAAAGAAAAGAAAAGAAAGAAAGCAAAAAAGAAAGAAAAGAAAAGAAAATAAAGAAAGCAAAAAAAGATAAAGGAAAGGAAAAAAAGAAGAAGCAAGATGAAAAGAAAACAAAAAAGTAAGCAAAAAAGAAAAGGAAAAGGAAAAATGAAAATAGTAGCACGCGCGCTGGTTTAATAGAAGCACTATAGCTACGTTATGTACATTTGCGCCATCCTAGAAGCACACTATAGCTACTTCATATAGCAGTAGCGCTGTTCGCGGAAACGCGCTATAGCTACCTTAGCCATAGCGCGTTTTCCAAAACAGCGCTACTGCTATTTTCACATAACCCCCCGCGCGGGCTTCCCTCCTCTACTTCCTCCCCCAATTCCCACACTCTCTCCCCCCTCGTCACCAGTGCCCCAGCCCTCGCCCTCGCCGGAGCCCGAGCGCTGACGCGGACCCCGACATCACACGCCTCCTCCCTCGGCCCTGGCCCCGACCCCGATGCCACGCGCCTCCTCCCTCGACCCCGATGCCGCGCGCCTCCTCCCTTGCCCCCGACCCCGACGCGGCATGCCTCCTACCTCGGTCGTCGTCAGGCCTGCCTCCTCGCCCTGCACCCTCTGCAAGCCCCCCACCGCTCCTCTCTCTCTGCCATTAGGGTTCTAGCTATGGTTCTTAGGTTAATTTACTTAGATTTTATTTAGGGCAGTAGGTTAATTAGGTTATCTATTTAGTTAGGGCGGTAGGTTAATTAGGTTCTTATGTTAAATTACTTAGATATTAGTTATGTGAGTATGAAACCTAGGTTTTAGTTATGAACCCTAGGTAGTTATTTTTTTGAAGTGACGAATTTAGTTTTGAACCCTAGCTAGGTATCAAATTTAGTTATGAATTTAGCTAGGTATGAACCCTAGTTATGAATTTTGCGGTGATGAGTTTATCATATTTAGTTATGAACCCTAGGTATCAAATTTAGTTATGAATTTAGCTAGGTATCAAACTAGGAGAGAAATTTTATTCAAGGAATTTTTATTGGAATTTAGCTAGGTATCAAATTTTATTTTAGGAATTTTTATTGGTATTTAAAGAAAAAAAATAGAATTGTTGCTATTTGATTTTTTAGTTAACGCTATTGTTGGTATATGAACCCTATATGATATGTGGACATGTGATTCAAACTGGGCCATGGTGGAACAACCCCCCACTAGCTAGCTTATATTTGAAGTGGACATGTGATATTTTATAAATGATGGTTATGTGCAGGGTAAATGATCCGAGTGGCCTATGTTTCGCCGGAATGTTGATTCGTGTCCGTTTTGATGAATTTTAGGCGCTCGATATGTCAACTTTTTAGCAAAGGTCGTGCCAAAATTTCCCGTGAATTTTGGCATGACTTGTGCTAGAAAGTAGGCATATCAATTGCCAGGATTTGCTGTGACGGGAATGAAATGGCATTCCAGCAAACCATAGACCTTTTTTTATGTCATTTCTCATTTATTATAGTGTAAGAATTAAACGAGGAGACTTAATCATGGGAAACATGTCGAACAACGAAGAAACCAAGCCTTCTAACCATGATGCAGATGAGATGGATTATGAGGGTGAACAACAGTACCTCGAATTTTTGTCTGCTAAGCACAGTCAAGGTTTGCAGGGTGGCCTCGATGATGGTACTGACACCAACGTCGACACCGACGGCGCCGGCACTGATGGCGGCGCCGAGACCAACGGGGAAGGTACCGACGCCGAAGCCGCTATCGAAAAGAAGAAGCAGAAGAAGCAGAGGATACGAAAACTAACAAACTCGGCATCGGACGACTAGTGATCACAAAGATGGCCCCTGGAAAGTTTGAGCCATTAGAGCAGGAAGAACCTCGCAAGTGCTACGTAACCAAGTCGGATGCATCCTACGGGAATGCACAAGCATCAACGACGATGACTTAAGGGGTAAAGAACATTTGAGGCAGTTGCTCCTGACGAAGTTGCACAAGAGATTCAAGTTCCCCGACCGGGATGATGGCATAGAACACCCGTGGGAAGATCCGAAGAAGAAAAATATTAACAATCAAGCCATGGGCATGTTCAGCAATGATTTGGCCCTTGAAAGGGAGGATGAAACGAGCTATTGAGGCTGAGGAACCCCTGTCCGAGATTCTGGAGGAAAATCTGACACTTAAGGATGAGGAGTTCCAAAAGTTCAACGACACTTGCGCTACCAAGGCAGCCAAGGCTAAGGCTGCGAAATTCAAGAGCCTTCAGCAAAGGAACATGGGGAACCAACGCCTCGGAAGCCGTGGCTACCTTGGCAAATGGCCCATATGGGATAAGGATGACATGAAACGTGAAGCGGCGGGACTCCCTGACCCCTTCACGAAGTTCACCAACCCAATGGAGCGTGACTTCATCAGGGCCCGCTAGAAGTGGGACAAGGAAAGGAAGGTTTTCTACACGGACCCAATCATGAGGAAATTGATTAGAATACTGGTAATTATTCTTTTACCACCTTACATTTAGCTTCTGATCAAGTCGACTACACATTCATAAATGGTTCACGTTCCTTCTCCTGGACAAGCAACACAAGCTTGCAGCCGAAAGCCAGTCTTCGTCAAAGAGGCCCAAGTGGGACACCCCTCTCAACCGGGCCTTGAAGGAACTTAAGGGACTCCTTTTGGACCAGCGGCCGCAATATGGGCGTGTGCACGGCACCGGAGATGGCGCCACATGGAAGGTCTTTTACAACGAGGGCCCAGAGGCCAAGAAGCAAAAGAAGAAGTTTAGTCAGGCGGACATAGATGAGAAGGTGAAGCTTGCATTCGAGAAAAAAGCAGCCGAGCACACGAAAAAAGTAGCTGAGGAGAAAAATGAGTTGCTACAGCAGGCAGTCGCTGCAGCTGTAGATGCCTGCAGAAATGATTTTGCTACTAACTTGATCCCGGCTATCATCAGCTAGACGAAGGAAAATCCAGACAAGACTGTAGATGATTTCCCCATGCCTAGCTTCGTCGGGAGCAACTCGGTGAACAACACAACCGCACCATCACCTGCTCACGCAACCGCGCCCGCTCCCGCACTTGCTCATAGCAGCCCGTCCTCAGTCTCTGGCGCGCTAGGCGGGCCTTCGTCTTTGGGTGAGCTCGACACCCTCACGGTAATTACATGTCGCACCAACATATATCTAGAATATTCTGTTCTCGTTGCCTTTCGGATGTTTTATGCCGCAGACATGTGTTTGCAGGTCGACGAAACCGCGTGCACCGTTCTCTACTTGATCAAAGGCCAGAAGGTGGACATGGTAAAGGCGGTGATAACGAAGCCCTTGGAACTCACGTTCCACGGCCAACCGATGCCCGGTGGGCACTTTAGGGTTACCTTGTCGAGTGTGAAATTGGGGCACGAGGATTTGCCTCCTCCAGTACGGCTAGGGGGAGAGGACGACGAGACCCCGCCGCAGCTTGGAAACTGCACGGGTTGGGTGCTGCTATGGCCGAAGAATCTTCTTCATTTGGAGTCGGCCAAGAGCTCACAAATAACCACACATCAGCAAGCAGGTATGAACACCACCACCTCGCCTACGCAATTACCAGCGCCTGTAGTGCCGGGTGAGAGCGACGGACGACGCGAGGAAGGGGGTCCAATAGTGGCTGATGTAATCGCTCCCGTAGAACAAAGAATGGATGATGAGATGGACGAGGATGACCCTTTTCGCTTCCTCAATACAGATGCCTATGACGATGACTTGGATATGATGAGTCAGCCATATGACGACTCCGGCTATCAGCATGCTGATGAGGAGATGGGTGATCTGACCGGGCAGGAATGTCCTAGCAGGGTTGATTGCAAGAAGTCTCTCTTCATGCAATCCTCACAGGACACGCCTGAAGATGCCGCCTCAATAGATGCTCAACTAGCCGAGGGTCGTACAGTGCTTAGCCCGACAACATTGGGGCAGGGGTTAATGAAGGGTCTGGAAGGTTAGCCCAAGAAAAAGGAGAGGAGGAAACCGGCGAAGAAGGCTCTGCTGCCTACAAACAAGCCAAAGCACATAGCTGTCAGACGGCGGATTTTGAAGAGCGTGTACCCGTTAAAGGTGCCGCCATGTTCCATGTGACGAGCGAGCCGATGCTACCGTCGAAACCGCTGGAGGCAATATGAGGGGATCTCAACAGACTGCACGACCATGTGCTGTGGATTGAGAAAAACCTACTAGCCACGAAGGATCCAGGATATCTGACATACGTGGCTCGTGTGCTTGAGGGGAAGTGCTATGTCGACACACGGCCAGGGGAGGTGTTCTTCCTACGGTTTGAGCATATCTTCGAGATGTTTCTGACAAGGCGGCTCGATTTTACAATCGTCCGCATTTTTGCGCTACATATGAGATCCGTCATGAAGTGAGAAGAAGGGTCACAAATCTGTGTGGCAGATCCATACTACATGCACGAGTCCTTTTGAGTCTCGGTGACTTTAAGCGTAAAACTACTATGGAGTACCTCGAAAACTTCATGGTACAGAATAAGGACCAGGAAATTTTCCTCCTGCCTTATCATCCAAAGTAAGTCAGTGTCGGACAACCCTTTCGTACATTTCAATCATTCCTTCTCCCTCATATGGAGAATAATTTGAGGTGTTCTTTTTCCCGCAGCAATGGGCGCGCCATCCTTATCGTTCTTTACCCGCGATTCTCCCACGCCGTGTATTTCGACCCTACCAGAAACTACGAGATGGACGATCAGCCACCGCCATCGCCGCGCACTAGGAACGACGACTGGCACTCGCGTGATGACGTGGGTCGCCCTTCGGGTGGCGGGGCTAGCAGCAATGGTGGCTCGGGTGGCTCTGGTGGAGGTGCGGCTTCCACGGCCGGGTCATCGACGGCGGCGCAACCGCCGGCCAGGCACTTCGTTCAAACGGCCGCCTTGGGTGTTCGTCAGCATGGCAGTGTCAGCAGCTGCGTGGCTGCCGTCACGGGATCAGAGTTGGTGGTTGGGCCATGCATGGCTTGGGGCGCGTGCGGCAAACAGCTGGTCGCGTGCGACCGCATGCAGCCAAGCGTGGGGATTGGCTAGAAGGATCTGGAGGATGAGGCTAACCCCACAGCCCCTTGTCCGCTACTGGCGCATCGTTCAAGGCCAGAGGCGGCAGGGCCCGCCGATTCCCCCGCGTCGGTGCAGCTTTCCAGGTGGAGCCTGTGGGATGGGCACCGGGGCTTGGACCAGATGACTACAGGAGTGGACAAACGCACGGATTGGATGCTAAGCGAGGGCCTGGATCATGTCTGGCCGATACACATGGGATCTGTGCTGCTCGACTTGTCGGGCATGACTGGCGAGGAGGCAAATACTCTGGGAGGTGGGCCCATAGTGGGGGGATCCCACCCTTGGGATATGTTCCAGGTTAGCCTATCGAAAGATGGGGTTTTGCATGTAGATGGGACGTGCCCATGCACGCCACCACGTGACGAGACTGCCGGATCGGCTCCAGACGAGCGGTTGGCTGTGACCCAACCTGACACCGCATGTGACCAGCAGGTGGAGATGGTGCCATGCACTCCATTAGCTCAGGCATATCTATGCCCGATGCAGGCTGGTTGAGCTCTGCGCGGAGATGCGGCGGTCGGTTTCGCCCATTCTGCCAAAGTCGGAGAGTCGGGATCCAGCCATGAAGGGTGGCAAACCAACAAAGAAGAGGAAAATAAACATGGCACCGACACGGAGGAGTGCGAGGATTGCTAAGCACGCGACCACCAAACAACAGCAAGTTCTCATTAGAAAGTTGTGTCTCGCGCATGAGGGTGAGGTGATCTCAAAGGAAGCCCTTCGCATGTTCGTTGACCTATTCTCCCGCCCCCTCTCGGACGCGCACATTGCCGCCGTATTGGCTCTGTTTGGTTGGGAGTCGCCGGCTATGCCACTAGTGGAGGAGGCAGTTGAGGCTGCAGCGTAGCTCGTATGCGGGAGGTCAGGTGGTTCGGTTGCATACTATCAATGAATGTACAACCCCTCAAAGTGATCGTGTTGAATGTTCGGGGCCTCAATGCTCCGGCTCATAGGAGTGCAGTCTATCAAGTGATTGCGTCGGCAAACCCGGCTATTGTATGCCTACAGGAAACAAAGCTACAAGATGTATCTGTGACCGTTCTACAACAGTGCCTTGGAAATAAATTTGGGAAGTTTTTCTACTTGCCGGCGATAGGGACTCATGGAGGAATCCTGGCGGCTTGGGATGACTCGATAACCCAATTGTCAAACCCACACTACACGGATAATACACTAACTACGATTGTGAAGACCGTGGGTGAGCAGGAATGGTGGCTCACGTGTGTCTATGCCCCCCATGAAGAGAGGGAGAAGGTGGATTTTCTTCAGGAGCTTGTGGATATTAGAGACCTCCATGTCGGTCCGTGGCTTGTGGCTGGTGATTTCAACTTGCTGGTAAATCAGGAGGATAAGAGCAATGCGTTGATCAATCAAAGAATGATGAGTAGATTTCGGGCAAAACTAAATCTGCTAGAGTTGAAGGAGCTGTACCTAAATGGTAGGTGCTATACTTGGTCCAATGAAAGGCGGCATGCAACGCTGGAGAAGATTGATCATGTTTTCGTTTCTAATGAGTGGGATGAGGTATTCCCACTTGTTTCCTCTCGGCTTTGGGAACGACCATCTCAGACCATTGCCCGTTGATGCTGGACATGAACATGGAGGTGCACACGCGTAAGAGGTTCAAGTTTGATTCATTCTGGGTGAAGGCGGATGGTTTCATGGATACAGTGCAGGAAGCATGGAACTCAGTTCCGGTGGCGTCGAATGCATATCTTATGTTGCATGAAAAGTTGAAAGCCACGGCTATGGCTCTTCAGAAGTAGAGAAATAGATGGATTGGTAATGTGAAGCTGCAAATACGCGTAGCACTGGAAGTGATAAATCGTCTGGACATTGCCATGGATGCTCGACAACTATCAGAGGCTAAGATGGAGCTCCGTAAGTGCTTGAAAAGAAAACCGTTGGGCTTGTGCTCTCTTGAAAGATCTATTGCTCGGCAGAGGTCGTGTTTGCTACAACTGCGGGAAGGGGATGGCAACACTAGGTTGTTCCATCAACAAGCAAGTCATCGGCAGAGGAAGAACACCATTCGAACAGTGCGGCATAATGGGAATATGTACACAGGCCAAGAAAAGGTGGCAGCTGCGGTGGATGACTATTATGGAGAGGCTTTTGGATCGTGTGAAATGAGGAGGCACGCACTCAACTTGGAGGCTTTGGGATTGCCACGACTGGACCTAGCACACCTCGAGGAGCCCTTTTCCATGGTGGAAGTTGAGAAGGTTATTAAGTCCATGCCTCCGAATAAAGCACCAGGGCCAGACGGATTCACGAGCCGCTTTTACGCCACATGCTGGATATCATAGGAGAGGATTTCATGGCAGCAATGACATGCTTCTACAATGGTGACGTGAGAGGATTGGCGACAATTAACAAATCCCTTGTGTCCCTCTTACCGAAGGAGGGTGCCTTGGATGTGGGGGATTTTAGGCTCATAAACCTTGTACATGGAGCAGTGAAGATTTTTGAGAAGGTGCTTGCTTCTAGGCTTGTGGTGGAGTTACCGAACCTGGTTGGGAATCACCAAAGTGCTTTTGTCAAAGGATGATCACTGCACGACAACTTCATGTTACTTCAGAGCATGGCCAGGCGTTTGTGCATGCTCTAAAAAACACTGCAGTGCTTTTGAAGCTGGATATGTCAAAAGCTTTTGACTCCGTCCAATGGCCATTTCTTCTGGAAGTTATGGAGCAGCTCGGCTTTGGCGCAAGGTGCAGATCATGGTGTGTGGAATCTTAGCAACTTCACAACAAGAATTATGGTGAATGGAGACCCGGATGAAACTATCTATAACTGCAAGGGTTTGCGACAAGGTGACCCCGTCTCACCGATGCTCTTTATTCTCACCATGGAGCCGCTGCATCGGCTCTTCGAGTGGGCTGAGCATGGGTTCTTGCAGCAGTTGGCGACAACAGGATTGAAGAAAAGGATCTTGATCTTTGCTGATGGTGTTGTCTTGTTCACCAAGCTGGAACCAATGGATCTTGCTATCTGCAAATGCATCTTTGACCTATTTGGGGAGGCATCGGGCCTGCACATAAACATGAGCAAATCGGTCGCGCTGCCGATACGGTGTTCAGATCAGAGTATAGCCTTGGCCAGTCAGGAGCTTGGATGTCCGGTGGGATCTATCCTGGTTAAGTATCTTGGGTTGCCCCTGTCTCTAAGGAAGCATTCAGTGGCTCAGCTTTAGTACCTGGTGGATCAGATGGCAAACCGCTTGCCAAGGTGGAAGGCAGCGCTTATGCCTAAAAGTGGAAGGCTCACGTTGGTGCTTTCCGTTCTGTGTGCAATGCCAATCCATGTGATGATGGCTTTGGACCTTCCTGTCAAAATGCTTGCGACCATGAACAAGATTTGTCGTGGGTTTCTCTGGTGCCGGAAAGCGGAGGCAAATGGAGGCAATTGTGCGGTGGCGTGGGAGACTGTGTGTGCCCCGAAATGGGCAGGAGGTTTAGGACTCCCTAACTTGAGGTGGATGAATGTGGCAATGTAGGCCAAATGGGCATGGTTGCAGAGGACGGACATCAGTAGACCATGGAGTGAATTCAAAATCAAAGTACCAGCCGATGCGATGCAAATCTTCCAAGCGGCCACAAGGTGCATGGCAAATAATGGGCTAAACACCTTATTTTGGGAAGACTGGTGGCTGGACGGGACGAGGATTCAGGAGATTGCCCCGGCTGTTTATGACATGGTGCTACGCCGGGTTAGATCGACGTGCATGCTTGGCCATGTGGTGACTGATGGGTCCTGGGCAGCATGCCTCGGCCCCAACATGAGTATGGTGGCACTGCGGCAGTTCCTACAGCTCCGGCAGAGGGTATAGGATTGGGAACCTGTTGAGAATGTCTCGGACATGATAGCTTGGTCTTGCGAGACGACGGGGCAGCTCACAGTGAGATCGGCGTACGCAGCGAACTTTTGGGGGCGGGAGGTTATTCCCTGCGCGGAGTTAACTTGGAAATCGCGAGCTCCATCACAATGCAAATTCTTTGCATGGCTGGCACTACGAAACAGATGTTGGACATCTGACCGGCTTGCTAGGAGGGGGCTGCCGCATCAGGATAAATGCCCTCTTTGTGACCAAGAGCAGGAAACAATTGACCATGTCTTACTAACATGTGTCTTCGCTAGGACGATTTGGATGGTGATTTGTACGGCATTAGGGAAGCCATCCACGCAGTGCCCTCATTCCATGGTTATGTGGAAAACAAGCGGCTGGCACCATGGCAAGGAAGGATTTGCACACTATACTGCTACTGACACTGTGGGAGTTGTGGAAGCATAGAAATGCAGTTGTGTTCAACGGTGCTTCGCCATCGACAGGTCGCCTCATGCAGAAAATTGAAACGAAAGGACGAAGTTGGTCGGTGTCTAGACTCATGAAAGGAAACATAGATTTTGTGTTTGCAGGCTTAGCTAGGTGGATTAGTGGCGAGGAGTAGTCCAGTTAGCGTACGTGGTGTGGAGTTGTACATACGGTCGTGAGAAATCACACCTTTTGTAAATGACCGGTGGAGGCATTCTATGCCTTTCCTTCTATAATATGTGATATGCACACTCGTGCATATTCGAGAAAAAGAAACTATGATAAGAAGGACTACTCCCACGTAATGAATATTCTAGATGATGCTCTCCTAGGCTTCAGCTTGAGGGGTGGCCACCTGTAGATCAGAAAACAAAGGAACTGCAAGATGGGTTCCTCGCATAAAACTAACTTCTGCTGCATCTATGTTCCGAAACCAAGCAGGAACGATGGATTCTACCTCCTCCATGTCATGATGGAGTTCAGAAGGGATCACCAAAAGCTTCGCATGACAACCAGAAACGATGATCATATCCAGAAGTGGGTAGAATCTCAAGGAGAAGCGGACTATAAACTTAGAGATGACTTCTTTCGCATCCAGAGGGACATTGCGACGATCATCATGAAAGAAGTCGTCGAAGAGAAGGGGATGTTCCACCACGGCCCTATATCACGAGCTGACGTCCGAACTCGCATAGGCAAGCAAGGTCAGGACCTCACGCTGTTCAATAAGCTAGGGTGCATCCTCAATGATACGGAAGGATGGAAGTTCTAGTGATTTACGATGCCGATGCTGATGATATGTGTCGGTTGAACTTGTATACTTTCTGTCACGATGAAACTATGTGATGTCCATGGTCCCTACCGAACTTGCGTAACGCTACTTTGTTAGTTTGGGTATGATGACATGTGCACCTCTAGTTAATTAGTTTGCGTACGATAAAACTACATTGACTATTTATGTTTACTATATGTTGCATCTAGTTGCTAACCCTTTCTTTTTCGTGTTGCTCAAGTATATTTTGTTGCATATGATTGTACATTCTCTTGATGAAGATGCATCTCTAACAGGTACCTAGATTCTTGATGGCAATGAAGCAGTGCGATGTTGTGTACAAAGGGAAGGTTCCAGGAGTGTACGATGACTGGCCCGAGTGTCAGGCGCAAGTGGAGCGGGTCTCGGGCGCCAGCCATAAAGGCTTCAAAAGCAGACAAGAAGCAGAAGCTATTTACTTGAGGTTCACCCTAGCGCGAGAGAGGACTCATAACCGCTGCCTCATGTACTGCATAGTTCCGCTCTCACTCATAGTGATAGCTCTTCTCGTGTATATCATTGTTTAGATGGATGACGATGTAGTTGCAAGTATTCAGGACTTGTATCACTATTTTCGAGATGATGACGAGAGACCACTTTTTGTTGGATGATGATTATGATGATGGCATGATATGATGAGACTATTTGTATGTGTATGCTATGATTACATTTGTATGTGTATGATATGCTAGAGATTATTGTATAAAGCATGTTCAAATACAAAACAAATATGCAGGGAAAAATCAGAAACTAATAAAATTAGCAGTAGCGAGGGGAATAAAGTTAGCAGGAGTGCGCACTTACCAGTAGCGCGACTTATTTTAAAGTTCTACAGTTATTACCAGTAGCGTGTTCCTGTAAAGCCCACTACTGATACCCATGTAGAGCAGTGTTGTGGGTCAACACGTGCTACTGCTACAAGTTAGCTGTAGCATCGTATTAGTAGCGAGGGTCCCCGCTCTACTGATACACCGAAGACCCGCGCTATTGCTTGGCTGTTCCCTAGTAGTGCGCCCTTGAAGCTCGAAAATTATGTCGGTGTTCATACTCATAAGCGGTTCAGCATTCATATTGGGATCAGTGCCCTGCATGTCCTGCATGTGCCTACTGCATTCCATCATCACCTGAAAGGTCCATTGCCGCTTCCCGTGAGACTGATGGCAACCCAGCATTGAAGCTGGAACATTCAAATAAAGCAATGGCATGAGACCGTCATGTTTGGAGATAGGTGGCCCCTTGTCATCGAGGCCAATTATATTCGAATCCGTGACATAATCACCTTCATCTTCCAATCTGAATCCAAGATCAAGTTGAGGATTTAAGTTGCAAAGGACTTGATGGAGAAGAACATCAAATGCCCTATTCATGTGTTGATCGAGGTAATTCTTCTAGTAAATTCATCCTTGATTATGTATTCCATCATGTATGCTAAGCTTGCAAGCATGTCAGATAGAACTAGGT
This sequence comes from Triticum aestivum, assembly GCF_018294505.1. Taxonomy (NCBI): domain Eukaryota; kingdom Viridiplantae; phylum Streptophyta; class Magnoliopsida; order Poales; family Poaceae; genus Triticum; species Triticum aestivum. Next base: position 257,242,389 of record NC_057814.1, on the reverse strand, counting down.
ACTTTACACGAGCATTATAACTCGAAGTAGCCTCCAAGGTGTTTTGTGAGGATCATGCATAGTGTGTTCGAGAGGGCGATGCCCATTCCTACATCGGCCCACATTCCTGTACCTAGACCACTTCCAAGGGAAAACAAAATGGACACGAGCACCGGTTTCACATGGACGGTTGTTATGAAGGCGAAGGTTTTTGACGCGCACCCTAACTGATGTAGAGCACCCTAGGGACATCACCATGTCAAGAGCTCCTTTGCCCAGAGACACGCACCAAATCTACTTCAAACATACAAAGATGAATATTCCCCTATACGTGTGACTACTTGTGCCCTTCGAGGATGGTATACTACTTGACCCCTCTCTCGTGTACATGCATAGGTGTGAGTGGAGCTACACATTCGTTGAGCGGCAGTCCAAGCTCAAGAGTACAACTACACCATCCAGAAATTTTCGCTTTCCCTGGAAGATCTGACCACATCCAACCTCCATGAGGCGCAGAGTGCAAACTCTCTGGATACTCTAGACTCTACCCGAAAATTTGTTCGGAACATTCAGTGCCCAGAAGTTTTGGTCGTTCCCGAAACTTTCGGCCCTGCCTGTGAGCAGTGTATCGGGTGCAACCCATGTACCCATTTTCCCCCTCACTTACCCCTTCATAGATTGCACTATATATACTCCTCTCCCACCTCCATTCTAGAGATAGCTAGGAATAGATCTCATATCATAGAGCTTAGCTCATGTAATTCCCGTGTGGGATTCCTCTTGTGAGAGAGAGACTCCATTGGAGATCTAGGCCCCCATTGGAGAAGGATCCCTAGGGAATATCAAGACCTCCACTTCTGGATAAGGATTCCCATCATAGAATCATCAAGCCCTCCTTGTTCTAGGACTTGGGGAAGAACTATCGTGTTCCATCTCACTGTCTGGATGATTTGGATCATGGATCTATCTATGTGTGTGTTTATTTTGTTTGAATGGGTATGTGTGTGTTTATTTTGCATCTATGTGTGTTGATTTTCATGTTTCCCCTCATGTTCTTCATTTTCTTCCTTGAATCCCCTCTGATTAATGAAGAATGGGCCACCCTAGAGGCTTGCCCTACATCATCTTGGAACAGAGCAAGGTTGCCACGAGTTTGGAGCCCTACAACACACTTTTCTAGCCTTTTGTTCGAATTTTTCTTCCCAATTTAACAAAATGCCAAAAAATAGGCCCAAAAAATTTTCTTGTGATTTGATGTTCTAGTGAGTTTTCATTGATTTCTTTCTATGGATATAGTGTTTGGCAAGTGGATCTACCTCCCTTGGCGTTCACTAGCCCCAAATTTTCCTTTACCCCCTTCAATTTTTCCCTCATATTGTGTTTTTACGCCCCCATTCTCAGATATGAAATTCGGGGTTCCTCCCGGACGTATTTCCGTGAACCCCGAAACTTCCAAGCATTCCCGGAACTTCCAGACCCAGGAACTTCCGCCCTACCCGTAACTTCTCGGCTAAATAGAGAGTTGACACCGAAATTTCTTGGTCAACCCCGGACTTCATACGTGACCCCCAGAACTTCCTCCCCTACCCCAGAACTTCCCCCAAAATTTCCACGCTAAACAAAGAGTGTGAACAAAATTTCAACATTGCCCTTCTTCACCATTTATGCCCTAACTTTTCGCTCCAGACTCTAATTTGAGTGCTTAATGACCCACAAGTATAGGGGATCAATTGTAGTCCTTTCGATAAGTAAGAGTGTCGAACCCAACGAGGAGCGGAAGGAAATGACAAGTGGTTTTCAGCAAGGTAATGTCTGCAAGCGCTGAAATTGTAAGTAACAGATAATTTGGTAGCAGGATAATTTGTAACGAGCATGTAACGGTAACGGCAAATAATATGCAGCAAGATATCCCAATCCTTTTGTGGCAAAGGACATGCCAAAACGGTTTCTGATAATAAGCAAAGTGTTCTTGAGGGCACACATTTCATCTCGTCACTTTCACCATGTTGGCTTGATTTGTGTTCACTACTTTGATAATTTGATATGTGGGTGGATCGGTGCTTTGGTGTTGTTCTTACTTGAACAAACCTCCTAATTATGATTAACCCCCTCACAAGCATCCGCAACTATGAGAAATATTAAGATAGAATCTAACCATAGCATTAAACTTTTGGATCCGAATCGGTCCCTTACGAAATAGCGCATAAACTAGGGTTTATGCTTCTGTCACTCTAGCAACCCATCATCTAATAACTACTCCACAATGCATTCCCTTAGGCCCAAATATGGTGGAGTGTCATGTAGTCGACATGCACATGACACCACTAAGGGAATCACAACATACATATTATAAAAATATCGAGCACATATCAAGTTCACATGATTACTTGCAACATGATTTCTCCCGCGACCTCAAGAACAAAAGTAACTACTCACAAGTGATAAACATTTTCATGATCAGAGGGATATTAAATAGCATAATGGATCCGAACATATAATCTTCCACCAAATAAACCATATAGTGATCAACTATAAGATGTAATCAACACTACTAGTCACCCACAGGTACCAATCCGAGGTTCCGGTACAAAGATTGAACACAAGAGATGTACTAGGGTTTGAGAGGAGATGGTGCTGGTGAAGATGTTGATGAAGATTGGCCTCCCCAAGATGAGAGGGTTGTTGGTGATGATGATGATGATTTTCCCCTCCGGGAGGGAAGTTCCCCCGGCGGAATCGCTCCACTGGAGGGCAAAAGTGCTCCTCCCAAGTTCTGCCTCGAGAGGGTGGTGCTCCGTCCCGAAAGTCTTCTCCTTATTTTTTCTAGTTCAAAATGACTTATATACCAGAAGATGGGCACCGGAGGTGGGCCAAGGAGGGAACAACCCACCAAGGCGCGCATGGGCTCCCTGGCGTGCCCTGGTGGGTTGTGTCCACCAGGTGGGCCCCTATGGTAGTTATTTGCTCCAATAATTCTTATTTATCCATAAAAATTCCTCGTGAAGTTTCAGCTCATTTGGAGTTGTGCAGAATAGGTAGCTTGACGTAGCTTTTCCAAGTCTGGATTTCCAGCTGCCAGAATTCTCCCTCTTTGTGTAAACCTGGCATATTATGAGAGAAAAAGGCATTAGAATTACTCCAACAAGCATTACTATGCATAAAACATTATAAATAACAGTAGGTAAACATGATGCAAAATGGACGTATCAACTTCCCAAAGTTTAGACCTCGGTTGTCCTGAAGCGAAAGCCGAAATTGGAAAACATGTCCACATGCTTAGAGAGAGGTGTCGATAAAATCAAAATTCGGACATAGAAGCATCATGTAAATTATTATAACAGGAACAAACTTTAAGATAAAACTTTGATCATAGACTTCTCATGTATAAGTAACAATTGATGACAACATCAAAGTATAAAGCATAAACTCTATTGGAAAGCAACAAACTATGTTCTCAGTCAACTTTGCAACTACAATTCATCATCTTTTCACGAAGGGTCGCGTATCGGAGCCTTTAGGCAAGTCCACATACTCAACCATCATATAGTCTTCTATGATTGCTAACACTCACCGCATACACATGAGCAAAACGTTTCAACCGGACACATAGAAAGATAGGGGCTTATAATTTCGCATCCCAGCGTATTCACCTCAAGGGTGATGTCAACAATAATAACTCTTGCTACCCATATCCAACTGGATATATGTGCCTAGATCTTTCCTCGCCACATGATGCTTGCCAAAAGAGAAAAATAAAAAGGAATAGAGAGAAAAACTTTGACTCTTGCATGAAAGTAAATACATAAAAGTAAAAGATAGGCCCTTTGCAGAGGGAAGCAGAGGTTGCCATCCACTTTTTGTTTGTATGCTCAATCCCTTAGTGCAAAAGAATGTCATGTTTTATTGCCCCTTATGATAGCAACCCTTATTATGCAGTCTGTCGCTTTTATTCTTTGCCATCACAATTTCGTACAACGCTCAATTTTCTCTTACACTAAATGATCTAACACTTTTAGAAGCAACTTTTATTGCCTTATTGCACCGATCACAACTTACCTGAAGGATCTTACTCAATCCTTAGGTAGGTATGGTGGACTCTTGAAAATAAGATTTGGGTTTAAGGGTGTTTGGATGCACAAGTAGTATCTCTACTTGGTGCGGAATTTTTGGCTAGCAGAGATGGGGGGCAAGCACCACATGTTGAAGGATCTATGACAATATAACTTCTATGTGAATATGAACAAACATTAATCACTATGTTGTTTTCCTTGTCCAACGTCAACAATTTTGGCATATAATATTTTGATGGGGGCTCACAATCACAAAAGATTTCCAAGATAGTGTATTTGCATGTGAATATTCTCCTCCCTTATTAATTCTTTCATGAATTGCATCATTGACCAATGCTATGTTTGTCAATCTCCAATAAAATTTTCTACTTATACTTTTCCTTATGTGGTGTCATTACTTACCATAAGATTAGCATATCATCTTTTTCATTTATTTCCTTTTTTGATGAACATGAAAGTAAAGAAAACAAAACTCCAACTAGACTTTATTATATATCTCGCATACGATTACAAAGATAGATCGCTAAGAAAACTCTCAAAAAGAAAGGATCAAACTAAACTTTTATTCATCTAAAGAAAAAGATAACTATGGATCGAACTAAGGTAAATGAAGGCAAAAGATAGTGGAGGTGATACGATACCGGGGCACCTCCCCCAAGCTTGGCGCAAGCCAAGGGGAGTGCCATACCCGATACTCAATTTTCTTTTGGTGATGAAGAAGGAGGTGGTGGTGATGAAGTGGTAGCGATCTTGTCCTCGGTTTCCAAGGCAGAGGCTCACCATCAGAAGAAGAGGAGTGAGTCTCGCAGGTCCTGTAACTGGTAGCCAAACTCATACCTTTAAACCTTGCCTCATATTCAAAGCACTGCAAAAAAAGACACATCCGTGACATTTTGGGCCGAACGAAATTTTTTTCTGTCATACTTATGACACTTCTATGACGATAATTGTGACAAAACACGGTATCATCATAGATGTGGTGGGATCCTACTTCTATGACAAAAAATCATGACATAAAATGGGCTTTTTGCCCTGGGCGGGCCGGAGACGCGGCTGCATGCCATTCATTGGGCCGTCCATGACGGAAAAAACCGTGGTAGAAGCAAGGGCGAGGAAAATATCGGGGTGTTCCCGGTTAGGGTGGGTGGTCGGGGCCGAGCGATGCGCGTTTCTCTCATACACGCACGCCCATGGGTGCGAGGCATTGGGCTCTAACTGAACTCGAGCGATTGCACTGCAGGCTATGCATTACTGAACCCGAGCGATTGATCGATGGCTGTTAACTGAACCCGATCGAGCGATTCCTTTGCTACTGCTGCTAACTGGAGCCGATCGATGCTGCCTCTGGATGAACAGTGAGCGTTGCTGGAGGGTTTGGATGAACAGTTCCCGTTGGTGGTGGATGAACAGGACCCCGTGGTGTTGCCTTTGGATGAACAGGACCCCGATCGATTGAGCCGATTGGGGCTGGATGAACAGGACCCCATGGAGGGCAGGATGAACAGGACCACCCCGTGGAGGTTAGGATGAACAGTAGACGGTGGTGGGCTGGATGAACAGTAGCCCGTGGAGGGGTGGTTGAACAGGAGCCCGTGGAGAGGGCTGGTTGAACAGTAGCCGATGGAGTAGTTGTAGCGACCCGACCTCAGACGGTCAAGTCTCTGTGTTTTTGTGCCATCCCTGGATCAGTATGCTGGCACACACAGTACATCAATGTATATATCAAAGTGCAATCACATGTAAAAATAACGTAAAACTGATATATACCTCATAAGTCACAGCGGAAACAAATAGTCGGGTGTGGAGTCCCATCAACGCCATCGGCAGGTTGAGTGTAGACCGTAACCCTGTACCGTACTCTTACTCGTTGGAAGAAAGTATCTGCAACATGATACGTTGCAGCCGTGTAGGTCAGTACATTGAATGTACCGGCAAGATCACAACATGAGAAAACAGATGATAAAACTATACTATATGCAATATGGCTTTGTGGCTCTGTATCTAAGTTTTGTTTTGCATAAAAGCTGGTTTTATTTTCCCTACATCAAAGAAATTCAGGAGTCTATACTACGGAGTTTCCTATCATGACATGGTTCCGCCAACCGATGTCTCATGGCCCAAATCATCATAAGTTGCCCACAATTATGTTATCAGTCCGGTGTTGAGAGTTCCGAGATAAATCCAAGTCCAGAGGCTCAAATTGTCCGTAACCGGGGACACGGCTAATCGATTAGGTTTAAACCCTCTGCAGAGGTTTGTACACTTTACCCGCAAGATTCGATCCCTCTTTTTACGTTCTCGCACTTCAGGGTGTTTGAGAACAAGATGACCGAAACATGGTCTTCCAAAGAGTTCCTCTGACCACTGTCCGGTGCTCATCCAATCCTACCGTAGTTCTACATCTGCTAGCACCGTCCCAGCCAGAGTCACAACTAAGGTCAACCAAGCCAGAGCCCATAGTGACTTGCGGTTGCACAGGTAAGCTTCCGGGCATGAAGTATTCTTCCGTCTCTTTGAGTCTGGGTGAAGCTTTCCGCAAGATGTCATGGCGCTTCTCCATGCATCCCGGCCATCCACTGGTTTCTCCAGGGTGCCCGTCAACCGTCCTTCACCCAGTAGTGTGTATTGAATTCTTGTCTCGAGTCTCGAAAAGTCTTGAAGTCCTGAAGATGCAGTCCTTGCCGATGCCATCATGAATTTGTTGTCATTGACGTAGAGTCCTCCATTCTCACACCACTCCCGAGCATTCATACCAAACCCCGTCTACTATAGCGTAGCATTAAGATAAATAACGTCCCGGGCTTGGTAACAGGGTGATGGGTTCCTACCTCATGCATACTACTCAACTACAAGAATTCAATATCACTACTGGAGGGTTGTTGAAAGGGTGCTACTACATGCAAATAAAACATAGGTATGAAAAACATGGTCAAAGTGAACTTGCCTGGTATTACTTGATGAAGATAACAAAGCTCTCAGAATAATGACTTGGTAGAACTATTCGTCACTCTGTTGAAAATCTATATAGTCAAACATAGCATTCATATAAGCAAACATACTAGCAAGCAATTCTAACACTCATAATAAAACCAACAAATAAAATGCAAATCAACAAGGGACACCAAATAAAAACAAAGGAAAACTACACAACAAAACTACTAAAGAAAACTCTAAGACATAACACAAAACAGTTTTGTCCTAAGTAAAAATTAACAACAATTAAAACACTAAACTAATAAATTAACAGAAAATACAAAGTAAAACAACTAATTTAACAGAAGGTATTTTTCATAAAATTTTATTTGCAAAAAGAAACAAATAAAAAGCTTTTATGAAACACTAACTATGACCTAAACAAGTTTTCCTACAAAACTAAGTAAAATAAGTTTTTAAAACAAAAACAAAATTTTCTTTTGTTGACTAACAGAAACTAAACTAAATTTTTCAAGAGTGACAAAAAGAAATAATTTAAAACTAATAAAAGCAATAAAGAAAAGACTTAAAACAAAACTATAACTAAAACAGTACTGTTTTGCTAAAACATTAATTTAAAATAAACTAAAAATAAATCACTATATGCTACTGGATAGACAAAACTATAACAAAACAGTAGCAAAAAGAATCAATCAAAAATATTTTATAAAACCCAAGATACGACCAAATTGGTGATTTGAACAAATTTCATCAAATTCAATTTTAAACAACTCAAATATGAAATCCAATTGCACTAGCAGAAACTTCAAGAAATCATAAAACTAATGCAAAAAGAAACACTAAATTTGGATCTAAAACATAAAAGTTATAAGCAATATAGAATCAGAACTATTCTGTTTTTAAAACAGAAACGAAAAATCAAAACAAAAAAAATCGGCCACTAGCTACGTGGCCTACTGCTATCGGGCCAGGGAGGTGGGCGATCTGAACTATCTAGCGCTCGGTCGTAAAATAACACAAACGTGTACGGGCTAAAACAGAAAGACCGGTTGGCTAAACCGACTAGACTTGAACCGATCTAAACCGAATAAAAACCGTAACAAACCGGAACTAAACCGATCTAATTAAAAAAACGTAACCGTTCGTTAGATCTAATCTATGCCGTCAATAACAGATCGGACGGTGGAGGTTGCTTACAGCGGTGGTGGCGTCTCCGACGAGGTCGTCGTCGGCGGTGGCGGCTCGGACGTCGGTGGCGGTGGCGCTCCGGTCGTCCGCGATGAAGGTGGAGGGGTCGGCGCGATGTAGCGGGCGACGACGAGTCCAACGGTGGTCGTGGAGTCGGAGGAGATGGTCGGAGGTGGTTGACGGCGAGCTCGAGGCGGCGGATGGCGTCGGTGATCAACGACGATGGCAATCCGGTGGTTTTGCGGCTCAGGCGAGTTGTTGGGAAGGTGTAGTCGAGGGAGGGGATCACGATGGTGGTGGCTGCGGGTCTCGGGGAGGTCGGAGGCGGGCTCTAGGGCATCAATGGTGCGGTGGCGGTGCTCGGCTCCGGCGAGAGATTACGGGCGAGGCAAGGGGTTTCGGTGAGGGGAAAGGAGGGGAACGGGTCGAGGGAGAGGGGTATTTATAGGGGGAGGAGTTCTTGGAGGAGGGGGCGAGGGGATTCGTGATCCCGAGAAGATCGGGATTCCGGCGGCGGCGGCGCGACTTGGCGTGGGGAGGAAGAAGACGGCGGGCGAGGGCGATCGGGCAGTGGGGCCCAGCGGTCAGTGGCACAAGGGCGAGAGGGAGAGGAGCGGGCGACCGAGGCGGAGGCGTTTCGGGCGTGCGCGCAGCTGTGGGCTGAAAGGCCAGTGGGCCGTGCGGTGCGGGAAGAGAGAGAGAGAGAGAGGAACAGTGCTGGGCTTCGGCCTGGTACTGTTCGAGGATTTTCTTTTTATTCTTTTCACGGACAACAAAATAAAAAGAAAGAACAAATAATAATAAAAAGTATATAGGCATATAATATATCAAAATTTTCAGAAAAACATTTCCTAAAACATGAACTATTTTCCAGGTTCAAATAAAATACACAAAAAATCAAATAAAGCAAACAGTGCTACTGTTGCATTAAAATCCAACAAAAATCATTTTTAAAATACCAAAATTATTTCAAAATTATTGTCTCCTAATTTTCCATTGAAGGGAATCATTTTACCCTTATTTCCATTTATTTATTTTTAGGAGAAAAATAATTTGAATAAAATCCAAATAATTCCAAATTTGAAAGGGAGTTTCAAAATACTTTCAAATGACTTTCAATTTGATTCTTTTTGACTTCCAACTCATATTTCATATAATTGAAGAAGTCATTTTATCTTCTCTCATGAAAATCATTGAGTTGCATAAAGTTTTTTTAGAATTTGAAATATTTCCAACTGGAATTCAAATCTTTTCAAAAACCCTTTGGATTTTTCAAATGGAAGAAGTCATGTCATCTTCACTCTAGGGTTTTGTGTTGAAATGAATTTGAATTCATTGAGATAAAATGCAAGGATGAAAGTTTGGGAAAGTCATTTCGTTCCCTCTCATCCAACTTCAAAAGTTTCAAATTTCACTCACTTTCAGTCAATCAATCAAACAAACAATCATAATAATTTATTTTATATAACAATCCAAAATTTAGAATTTTGGGATGTTACAAACCTACCACACTTAAAATGAATCTCGTCCTCGAGATTCGAAGCGGCTAGCAAGAAAAGGTTAGGGTTTGGAGGTCTTCCAGCAAATCCTTCGACCAGAGAGGTCTGGGGTGCTACCACACTTAAAAGCAAGGCTATGGTTCTGACAAAATTCATGTACTCCATCCTTTGGGTTGATGGTGTCGGTCTTCTCATATTCTTCGGGATAACTCTTTCAGTGGTGCTCTTCCGGTCGGGGCATGACTTTTCTCAAAATCTCGTGTCCTCTCAATCCTGATGAGGTTCTTCCGAAGAGTGGATCTTCATATCTGACATGTCTGTCGTCAATACTAAGAAACTATCGGAACCTCCTGGCGGTCAACAATTTATGGCTTCTCCTGCAGGAAAATGGCCGGGGTTGAATCTCACCGTATATCCTACGATTGGCAACGGTTGCCTGTAAAGGGTTCCATCGTCCTACCATTCTATGGTTTTATGGCTTATCGCGCCGACACTCTTCTAAGGTTTTCAAGTCTCTCTGATTTTCCATCAACATATGATAGTTCATGATAGAAGTCTCCGGTATGGGGGCCAATCCATCCCGTACTTGAACCATTACTACATACGCAGACAGTGAATCACGTAGTCTAACACTTGGGCATCCTCACAAGCATTGCAGAATTTCTCTTGTCAACGAACTTAGTTCGGATAATTCCATTGATTCTGCAAGCTGAATGAAACATCTATCGTTCTTCACAACTCTTGGGTTTTCGTAACCTCCTAAGGAAATGTCTGCTGATGGAATCATAGCTTCTTCCAATTTTCTTCCTTCATCAAAGTTATGTCTGTTCCTTTTCAAACCCTGGGCCTGTGGGTTATGGCCCACTTCAACACTTGTACAACTCATCCTTGGAGTTACAATTGTTCCATATTCCAACATTACACCTCCTTAAATTCCAATATTGCTTCATTCCTTCATATTCTTGGGGTAACCAACATATCGAAACAAAACTCATACCTATTTTGTCCAAACTTCACTCCCTGAAATATCATTATCCTTTCCATGGGTCAAGTGTTCTTCACAGGGTACTACCACCCTTAAATGAAATTCACAAATCCATCCATAGACCATATTTCTCATATCCTCGAAACTGGTCCAAAATCTTTGTTCATAGGGTAAAAACTCACATAATACAACATATGAAATCATAACACATTAACTTTATTGATTTCATGAATTCATTACAATCTCTGAGCACCCATTACATAACTCAACTCATCGAACTTATGAAAATAGGATTGCTTTCTACCACTCTTATTATCCATATCAAAATCTCAACTACTCAGCTCCAGCTTTCTTCTGATTTGAACATTCCCTAGCAAAATGTCCTGCTTCCTTGCAGCGAAAACAAATGACTTCCGACATGTCTCGGGGCTTCTTTGTGATTATGTAGGCTCCTTGGATTCTTGGCTTCTTTTCTGGACATTGACTAGCGTAATGACCTAAATCCTTGCACCTGTAACAAATGATATGACTCAGGTCCTTCTTTGCAGAAGTTGGGTTGTTCTGGGGTTGCCTTCGTTTTCTCTTCCTGGATTTCTCTGTAATGATCAGAGCTTCTATTTCCTGAGGGTCAAACTTCATTTCTGCTGTCGGGATGTCTCCCAGATACCCTTGGCTTTGCTTCGTGCAATACAGTGAAAAATGTCCTTCTTTCCCACATGAATAGCAGGCATTGGAGTAAAATCTGTTTAGGCCTTCTCCATTAGGGTCGTCAACATCTTCCTTCATCACAGGTTCTTTCAAACTTTCCCTGAGGGCTTCTTTCATTGCTTTCTTCTGCTGCTTGGTAATTTCTTGTACCTTGGGGTAAATATGACACTGACCAGGGTAGTGTGTAGTTCCTTCACACAGGAAACAAGTAACTTGCCCAGTCGGGCACTCTTCGGTTGGGTGATTCTCCTCACAATGAGGGCATCCATCCTTGTGTTCCTCCTGGGTGTGTCCTATTTCTCCGCAAATCTTGCAAGCACAAGGTTTCTTCTTCGGGTTATCATCGTTCTTCCGAATGAGACGGGATCTTAACAGAGTCTTCTTGAATTCCTCCCAAATTCTTGCTCCATTACATCCCTGTATGGCATGATGCATTTTCCACCAGGTTGCAGCACTTTCTATAAAGTACCAAAGAGCATATTGAACCTCATACTTCCTTGCAATCAAATTTTTCCTGAAGTGATCCTCCATGTTTTGAATCCATAGCTCTGCGTCCAACTGAATCATCGGTCCAGAGAATACCAGTCCATCTTCCTTCCTCATCTATTGGGTCCAAGGGCTTTGGGGTGAGATAAGAGAGATAGAGATAGATACACACAACACAAACAATAATTTTGAAAAATGGATTTTATTTGTGGTTGTCGAGAAACATCACACAACTGACAGCTCACAAATCGTTGCATCTAACGTAAGTATATAACAGGGATTTGGTCTTCTAAAGGTCAAATAATTCTTCAGATTCTCCAAATTCTTCAAGTCTTCGCAGTCTTCAACTGGTGTAGCTTCTTTCTTCGAAATGTATCATGAAATCTTCTTTACTCTGAAGAGGTCATCGGTTGTCCGATATCTTGTCCTTCTTGGAGCGGCTTCAGTTGATCCTCCGTGTGGTCAAAAGGGAAAGGGTATATTCTAACTATTTGAGGTAAGTGAAGATATTTGTTAAAATCAGAAAAGATGAGAAGTAATGGATTCTTTTGAAAATAAAGTTTTAGAGATTTCCTATCCTAGGGGCTTTCCGATTTCTAGGGTCACGTCCTACAGTCAACATGTGCTCTGATACCATATCTGTAGCGACCCGACCTCAGACGGTCAAGTCTCTGTGTTTCTGTGCCATCCCTGGATCAGTATGCTGGCACACACAGTACATCAATGTATATATCAAAGTGCAATCACATGTATAAATAACGTAAAACTGATATATACCTCATAAGTCACAGCGGAAACAAATAGTCGGGTGTGGAGTCCCATCAACGCCATCGGCAGGTTGAGTGTAGACCGTAACCCTGTACCGTACTCTTACTCGTTGGAAGAAAGTATCTGCAACATGATACGTTGCAGCCGTGTAGGTCAGTACATTGAATGTACCGGCAAGATCACAACATGAGAAAACAGATGATAAAACTATACTATATGCAATATGGCTTTGTGGCTCTGTATCTGAGTTTTGTTTTGCATAAAAGCTGGTTTTATTTTCCCTACATCAAAGAAATTCAGGAGTCTATACTACGGAGTTTCCTATCATGACATGGTTCCGCCAACCGATGTCTCATGGCCCAAATCATCATAAGTTGCCCACAATTATGTTATCAGTCCGGTGTTGAGAGTTCCGAGATAGATCCAAGTCCAGAGGCTCAAATTGTCCGTAACCGGGGACACGGCTAATCGATTAGGTTTTAAACCCTCTGCAGAGGTTTGTACACTTTACCCGCAAGATTCGATCCCTCTTTTTACGTTCTCGCACTTCAGGGTGTTTGAGAACAAGATGACCGAAACATGGTCTTCCAAAGAGTTCCTCTGACCACTGTCCGGTGCTCATCCAATCCTACCGTAGTTCTACATCTGCTAGCACCGTCCCAGCCAGAGTCACAACTAAGGTCAACCAAGCCAGAGCCCATAGTGACTTGCGGTTGCACAGGTAAGCTTCCGGGCATGAAGTATTCTTCCGTCTCTTTGAGTCTGGGTGAAGCTTTCCGCAAGATGTCATGGCGCTTCTCCATGCATCCCGGCCATCCACTGGTTTCTCCAGGGTGCCCGTCAACCGTCCTTCACCCAGTAGTGTGTATTGAATTCTTGTCTCGAGTCTTGAAGTCTTGAGGCCTTGAAGATGCAGTCCTTGCAGATGCCATCATGGAGTTGTCGTCATTGACGTAGAGTCCTCCTTCTTCACACCACTCGCGAGCACTCATACCAAACCCCGTCTACTATAGCGTAGCATTAAAATAAATAACGTCCCGGGCTTGGTAACAGGGTGATGGGTTCCTACCTCATGCATACTACTCAACTACAAGAATTCAATATCACTACTGGAGGGTTGTTGCAAAGATGCACTAAATGCAATAAAAACATAGGTATGAAAACATGGTCAAAGTGAACTTGCCTGGTATTACTTGATGAAGATAACAAAGCTCTCAGAATAATGACTTGGTAGAACTATTCGTCACTCCGTTGAAAATCTATATAGTCAAACATAGCATTCATATAAGCAAACATACTAGCAAGCAATTCTAACACTCATAATAAAACCAACAAATAAAATGCAAATCAACAAGGGACACCAAATAAAAACAAAGGAAAACTACACAACAAAACTACTAAAGAAAACTCTAAGACATAACACAAAACAGTTTTGTCCTAAGTAAAAACTTAACAACAATTAAAACACTAAACTAATAAATTAACAGAAAATACAAAGTAAAACAACTAATTTAACAGAAGGTATTTTTCATAAAATTTTATTTGCAAAAAGAAACAAATAAAAAGCTTTTATGAAACACTAACTATGACCTAAACAAGTTTTCCTACAAAACTAAGTAAAATAATTTTTAAAACAAAAACAAAATTTTCTTTGTTGACTAACAGAAACTAAACTAAATTTTTCAAGAGTGACAAAAAGAAATAATTTAAAACTAATAAAAGCAATAAAGAAAAGACTTAAAACAAAACTATAACTAAAACAGTACTGTTTTGCTAAAACATTAATTTAAAATAAACTAAAAATAAATCACTATATGCTACTGGATAGACAAAACTATAACAAAACAGTAGCAAAAAGAATCAATCAAAAATATTTTATAAAACCCAAGATACGACCAAATTGGTGATTTGAACAAATTTCATCAAATTCAATTTTAAACAACTCAAATATGAAATCCAATTGCACTAGCAGAAACTTCAAGAAATTATAAAACTAATGCAAAAAGAAACACTAAATTTGGATCTAAAACATAAAAGTTATAAGCAATATAGAATCAGAACTATTCTGTTTTTAAAACAGAAACGAAAATCAAAACAAAAAAAATCGGCCACTAGCTACGTGGCCTACTGCTATCGGGCCAGGGAGGTGGGCGATCTGAACTATCTAGCGCTCGGTCGTAAAATAACACAAACGTGTACGGGCTAAAACAGAAAGACCGGTCGGCTAAACCGACTAGACTTGAACCGATCTAAACCGAATAAAAACCGTAACAAACCGGAACTAAACCGATCTAATTAAAAAAACATAACCGTTCGTTAGATCTAATCTATGCCGTCAATAACAGATCGGACGGTGGAGGTTGCTTACAGCGGTGGTGGCGTCTCCGACGAGGTCGTCGTCGGCGGTGGCGGCTCGGACGTCGGTGGCGGTGGCGCTCCGGTCGTCCGCGATGAAGGTGGAGGGGTCGGCGCGATGTAGCGGGCGACGACGAGTCCAACGGTGGTCGTGAGTCGGAGGAGATGGTCGGAGGTGGTTGACGGCGAGCTCGAGGCGGCGGATGGCGTCGGTGATCAACGACGATGGCAATCCGGTGGTTTTGCGGCTCAGGCGAGTTGTTGGGAAGGTGTAGTCGAGGGAGGGGATCACGATGGTGGTGGCTGCGGGTCTCGGGGAGGTCGAGGCGGGCTCTAGGGCATAATGGTGCGGTGGCGGTGCTCGGCTCCGGCGAGAGATTACGGGCGAGGCAAGGGTTTCGTGAGGGGAAAGGAGGGGAACGGGTCGAGGGAGAGGGGTATTTATAGGGGGAGGAGTTCTTGGAGGAGGGGGCGAGGGATTCGTGATCCCGAGAAGAATCGGGATCCGGCGGCGGCGGCGCGACTTGGCGTGGGAGGAAGAAGACGGCGGGCGAGGGCGATCGGCAGTGGGGCCCAGCGGTCAGTGGCACAAGGGCGAGAGAGAGAGGAGCGGGCGACCGAGGCGGAGGCGTTTCGGGCGTGCGCGCAGCTGTGGGCTGAAAGGCCAGTGGGCCGTGCGGTGCGGGAAGAGAGAGAGAGAGGAACAGTGCTGGGCTTCGGCCTGGTACTGTTCGAGGATTTTCTTTTTATTCTTTTCACAGACAACAAAATAAAAAGAAACAACAAATAATAATAAAAAGTATATAGGCATATAATATATCAAATTTTCAGAAAAACATTTCCTAAAACATGAACTATTTTCCAGGTTCAAATAAAATACACAAAAATCAAATAAAGCAAACAGTGCTACTGTTGCATTAAAATCCAACAAAAATCATTTTTAAATACCAAAATTATTTCAAAATTATTTTCTCCTAATTTTCCATTGAAGGGAATCATTTTACCCTTATTTCCATTTATTTATTTTTAGGAGAAAAATAATTTGAATAAAATCCAAATAATTCCAAATTTGAAAGGGAGTTTCAAAATACTTTCAAATGACTTTCAATTTGATTCTTTTTGACTTCCAACTCATATTTCATATAATTGAAGAAGTCATTTTATCTTCTCTCATGAAAATCATTGAGTTGCATAAAGTTTTTTTTAGAATTTGAAATATTTCCAACTGGAATTCAAATCTTTTCAAAAACCCTTTGGATTTTTCAAATGGAAGAAGTCATGTCATCTTCACTCTAGGGTTTTGTGTTGAAATGAATTTGAATTCATTGAGATAAAATGCAAGGATGAAAGTTTGGGAAAGTCATTTCGTTCCCTCTCATCCAACTTCAAAAGTTTCAAATTTCACTCACTTTCAGTCAATCAATCAAACAAACAATCATAATAATTTATTTTATATAACAATCCAAAATTTAGAATTTTGGGATGTTACAGTAGTGCGCGGTCGAGGCTGGATGAGCAGGTGCCCGTGGATGAATAGTCACAGGTGGAGGCTGGAGAAGGTCGAAGGTGGATGAACAGTAGCCCGTGGAGGCTGGAGGGGGTCGATGGTGGAGATGAACAGTATCCCGTGGAGTCCCGTTTTGTGGTACGCCACACCCCTCCCGATGAACAGGGCCCCTGTTTCGATCGTAGAGCTCCAACGCAAGTCCGTTTCCTCTGTTTTGCGGTACGCCACACCCCTCCCGATCAACAGGATCCCCGTTTCGACCGTAGGAGGTCCGTTTCCTACGTTTTGCGGTACGCCAGACCCCTCCCGATGAACAGGATCCCGTTTCGAACGTGGCCGGTCGAACACAAGGCTATTTCCTCCGTTCTGCGGTACGCCAGGCCTCGTTTCCATCAGCTGTTCCATCCAAGCCCTCCCGATGAACACGACGATGCATTCCGTTCCGACCCAGCCGGTTGGCTCCCCATGAACACGACGATGACGCAGTTTCTCCGTTCCGACCCAGCCACATACACGAGCCCTGGCTGTACGTATGCGCGAGTAGGCGTTCGAGACCCTGCCCGTATGTACGTACGTGGCCGTATTTTCTTTCTTGCACACTGGCCGTTGTACGTACGTGTACATGTTACGTGCGCGCCTCTACTACGACACGTGTGTGCCTCTACATCGACCAGTATGTACGTACACGTTCGCGACCAGAATGACAACGCTACGTACGCTTCGACCAGGTGGGTCCCGACTGTCAGGCACTTCCTTGCGTGCGAAGATGTAGCTGGTGGGTCCCAGCAGTCAGGGGGCGAATCATTTTTTTTGCCCGGACGCACTTCCTTGCGTGCGAAGATGTAGCTGGT
This sequence comes from Triticum aestivum, assembly GCF_018294505.1. Classification (NCBI taxonomy): domain Eukaryota; kingdom Viridiplantae; phylum Streptophyta; class Magnoliopsida; order Poales; family Poaceae; genus Triticum; species Triticum aestivum. The sequence goes on along the minus strand of NC_057814.1, from coordinate 257,225,059 downwards.
GGGTCCTAGCAGTCAGGGGGAAACGTTTTTTTGCGAAATAAGGTGGCCCGTCCGGTGGGTCCCCGCTGTCAGGTGGAGGAATAATTATTTTGCGCGTAATAAGGAGGCACTTCCTTGCTGCGGCCGTGGACCCAGCTGTCAGCCTCTCCACGTACAGTCCACGTCCGATGGAAGCCGTTCCTTGACCACGTTGACCATGCCGCGCCGAGAGCACTAGGGCGGTGGACGACGGCGAGGCCTAGGAAGGGGACGACGCGGAGCCGGGGAAGACGCGACAGTGGAAGCCCGCGCGGAGAGGAGTACGAGGGTTCACTGGTTCGGCTGCGGTGTGAGGCTGTCGTTGCTGTAGGGCCTGGCCAGCGGTGGGAATAGTAGGGGCGGTGAGGCCTCCGCGGCAGCACAGCCGGCCACAGGAGGCAGGAGCATGCGGCATGACCGGCGCTGCTTTGGGCGGCTGGAGCAAGAAGACCAGAGGTTGAAGAAGCACTAAGGCCATTGGATGGACATCATACGGTCACTGGATCTAGAATCGTTCATATTGGCTAAGTTGACAAAGCCCTCCGTCCCCGTCAACTTAGTAGGCCCACAAGTCAGCCTCCCACTATGGTGGGTCCTAGCTGGCAGGGGGGTATTCATTTTTTTGTGCGCAATAAGGAGGCACTTCCTTGTGTGCGAAGATATAGTTGGTGGGTCCGACCTGTCAGCGGAGGGAACGTTTTTTTCGCGAAATACAGAGACCCTTTCGGCGGGTCCCAGATGTCAGGTGGAGGAATCATTATTTTGCGCGTAATAAGGAGGCATTTCCTTGTGTGCGGCCGTGGACCCAGCTGTCAGCCTCTCCATGTACAGTCCACTTCCGATGGATGTCGTTCGTTGACCATGTTAACCACGCCGCGCTGAGAGCACCAGGGCGGTGGACGACGGCGAGGCCTACTAAGGGAACAACACGGAGCCGGGGAAGACACGACAGTGGCTGCCCACGCGGTGGAGAGTACGAGGGTTGACTGGTTCGGCTGCCGTTGCCGGAAAATAACAGGAGGTGTGGGTGAGTAGAGGGATAGACAGGCCAGGGATGCGAGTATATGATGGGGCCGTGAGGCCTGCCCGGCAGCATAGCCGGCCACGGGAGGCGGGAGCAGGCGGTTCCGACGGCGCTGGTTTGGGCGGCTGGGGCAGGAAGATCAGAGACTGAAGAAGCACGATTGCCGTTAGATTGACATCTAACGGTCGGACACTGGTAGAGTTGATTGTTGACTAAGTTTCTTTTTTGATAAACCTTGTGTACGCATGAACTTAGTAGGCCCACAAGTTAGCCTCCAAATCCGTGGCAGACAACATAGAGCCCATTTGCTATTTTTTAATAATTTGCAGCCCATTTGCTAATTCTTAAGTAATTTATTACAACCCATTTTCTGCCCAGGACCACGGTCAAAAAATTCAACCTTATTTTGCATATTTCGGTGGAGTCCGAACGTTTGTAATCCCGAAATGATAAACATTTTTTAAGAACTTATTGATTTGCCAAAAAAAATCGTTTTGTTCTTGTAAGCAAATAAGACATGGGACAATTGAGTTGGTTTAAGGGAAAACCTGTGGTAAAAAAATCAGCGTTGGGAGGGAAAACAACAACAAAAATAAGGATGTAAATATGAAAAGTGAATTTTATGTATTTTCAATATAATGATACGTGTATATGAACTAGTAAAACTATAGGTAGAGATTAGAAAACGGATGTAGGACATGCATTTCAAGAGGAAAATAGAAATGGGTTGTGTGTTTGATTCAGTAAAAAAAGTGCCTACGGATGTTGTAAGACAAAATATAACTAACGTTGGCGGGCCAGAGGCCAGTAGATACCTGCTGGATCTTTGTGCCCCGTTGCCGTCATGGGCTGGGCCTGTTAAAAACAAAACCAAGCCTGGGCAGTCTATAGCCCAGTTGAAACTTGCTCGACCTGAAAAAAAATATACGTGCTCAATAAACGAGAGAATTCTGCAAGTACAGACTGATAACTGGGATGCAGCAGGGATATTGTTTTTTCATCGTGATAATAAGAGCATGCACTTGTTTCGAAAAATTTGGAGAACTGGGAATTCGAACGGCAGGTGCTTATGCTACCCATCAAATAAAAATCAGGTGCCTGAAAATTCGTTTTGAAACAAATGATTTAGCTTTATATCCATGTCGACCCTCAGCATGATGGTTGGAAGCAAATGTTAAGTTCATACCAAAAGATCGTTAACAACAATACCAACTTGCAGACGACAAGGTAGTACAAGTACCAATACCAAACTAACTTATAATCTTTTTACTCCTGGCCCTAGTGTTCGTCTGGTAGAAAATCTTGCAGAGGACCAGCTCCCGCTCCTTCTCTTGCTCCAGGTCCCCGAGGTGGTACTGGTGCATCACTCAGTTGGTCCTCTGCTGGTCGAAGTTCTTATTGGTGTGCAGCACCAGAACCTTTTTGCTGCCCGTCTGCCGGCCGTTGACCATCACCAGCAAGGTATTGCCGGTGATGTGCCACATCGCGTGCATGCCGCACTCCGACCATATCTTGCGACGTGTCCACGTGCCCCTTTTGAACGCCCTGGAATTGCGCTGGAAGAAATGCTTGCTTAGGCCACTCAGTGTGATACCAGCATTATTGTCGAATACAGGTTTTAGTGTACGTAGTTGGCATTTTCATAACATCTTTGGCATGTTGCAGTCACTTGTTTCACTTTTTATTAACTGTCAAATTGTAATTGCTTCACCAGGTCTGCGTCTAAAAAGAAAAATAGAGCTATAAACAAAGGAATATGTTTATGCAAGTAGACGCCCGATCGGTGTCTTACCTGGAAATTTCTCAGGATGGGTGTAGCATATGCCGTGCTCGCTGTCGATGGTTGGTATGAACAAATCGATGAGAGGGTGAGATCTCGCGCTGTCAGCATTCACTTTGGCCTTAAGGTGCTCGATCAGCTCCTGATCCGTGGGATCGAACTTGACGCCAGCTGGCAGCACCGGCCAATCCTTCTTCGACTTGCATGGGTTAATTCCAGTTATATGGTACTCAATGTATGATCAATCGACTGTTTTAAGTGAATGATCAAAGATTTTGACAGATAAGTGGTACTCCAAATCTGAAGTCCAGAATATCCGAACACGCCGCCAGGATTCTTGTGTCACCTCACGCGCAACGTGTTGTCACGTCAATTCAATGTGTGGACATGATGAATAATTTGACCGACACGTATACTAGTACTGCTACTGTACTACTTACTAGTCATATTTAGTGTCACATTTTAACCATAGGTTTAACTAACAAGTACGCACTTGAAGCCTAAGTGATATATATATATATATATACATATATATATACCTAATAATAAGGAGAATTGGGTTTCTGTCGTCCGTCAAAAAAAATACCCCCAAAGTTGCTATAAATTACCCACTATGCCACCCATAAGTAAAGAAAACGATTTGATTTTTTTTCAAAAGTCACCTCCGTCCTGAGTTCCTTAAAGGTATGACTCCCTTATTAAACATAGATGCATGAGTGCTCCCGTGGCTAACTCATTGCTTTTCTTCCCTGGAGACCAGGGTTCGAGTCCCACCTTTTGCACTTTTACCCTTCCTTTTCTCACAAACGTTCACTGTATTAATGGGCCGGCCCATGTGCGTGGCTTCGCATATCTTTTTTTTTAATTTCATTTTTCTCTTTTTTCTTTTCTCATTTTATTTCCGTTTCAGAAAACAAAATGTTTGTGAATTCAAAAATGGTAAATTCGGGATATTCCATATGTTTCTCATTCGGGATATTCCAAATTTAAAAGTTACGAGTTTCAAAAAATTGTTAAAGAAATCATAAAATGTTTGTGCATTCAAAAATGGAAAATCATCAAATTTTCTCAGATTCAAAAAGTGTCGGTGATTTTACATACTGTTCACAAATTAAAAAAATAATGATTTTAAAAAGTGGTCAGGAAATAGTATCATGTTCATGATTTTTAAAAAATAACCATGTATTCGAAACACATTCGTGTATCTGAAAAAAAAATCCATGAAATTTTAGAGTTTGTTAACAAAAGTTCAAAAAAATTACAAATTCACAAAAGTTCAAAAAAAATCACAAATTTTAAAGTTAGTTCTCCAATATTTTTAAAAATCATCGATTAGAAAAATGTCGAGTCAAAAAATGTTGAAGTATTCGAAAACTATTCATGCATTTCAAAAAATGCTCATAAACAAAACGAACGTTTGTGATTTAAAAAATCCAAAATTTCAAAAAAGAACTTTTTCGATTCGCTAAACTATTTGCCGATTCGAAATTCTTTTATGTATAGGATTTGATTAGTTTTTTAAAAGTCTTTATATGTCTAAGCATTGTTAGTAGTTTGTGGTTGATGAGATAGAAAAATTTAAGTTTTAAACATTCCCTTGCGCAACATAATGACAAGTGTGGCGTGAAGTGGCAAGCTCATAGCCTTGGGATTTACCACGTCAAATGCATTGTGATCATGTGGACATCGCGACCATCATTAGCGAGGGTGAGAGAAAAGATAAGTGGCAACATGGTGAGCCTCCGTGTTAAAATAGAGGAAGCTCATATGTCGTGGTATTAAGTCCAACTTATTAGACTAACGCATACATTTTTTTCTAAAATTTTTATCTCCCGTTGCAACGCACGGGCATGTTTGCTAGTATATATATATATATATATATATATATATATATATATATATATACTGCATAGCATCTCCATCATCATTATCAGTACATCCTGCGCAGGTGAGTTAGGATGCACTTGATCCCAGGAAGGTATCTGTCCTTCAAACTAAGAACATTTCAACAAAAGAGGGTCGTGCTACAGCAGCAGAATACATGGCTCAGTCTACATATCAGTACGAATCAAGTTGTGCATATTTACTGTTGGCATGAACCACATCACCGCAGCCATCCATCGCATGGAAGCTTGATGCCTTTCACACACTGAAGATTATCTCGCAACAAGCTGTGTCGACGAACCTCTGGATATGGTGATTCATGAAACCCATGGTATGATGTGTAAATACAGTCCCCCTGGTGAATGGAAGTTGCATAGCACGGTAATCATCGCCGGTGATATGATCGATGATTAGTTGGATGATCGGATAATTGAGCCCGAGGAACATGGAGTGGTTGCCGAGGCTGTAAACCCGCCTCCAGTTGAATACGTCTGGCCCAATGGAGCTGGGATCTTTCTCGAACATGAAGGAGCCATAGCCATCAATGTCACGAACGCCCCAGGCATTGTACTGCATGTGGTTTGATGAAATGGTTTGGTCAATTTGGTACATGCAAATGAGAATCAAATGACCACCGTTAGCTGAACGAGCGATAAACCACCACCCATCGGCTGGTATGATTCTAGGTCCTGGAATCATGAAGGCCAGCGCATTTGCGTTTGCTGCAAAAATTCAAATTGGAGTCCAAAAGGACAAAAATAAACAATCATGTTCAGAGTATGTGTGGAATTAAGATTATTATTAGTGACATATATCATAGACAGAGAAATGCAATACCGTGGTCATAATCATACCCCAAGTTAAAAAAAATAAGCCAATGGCTTTCATATTCTAGCAATATGTCATGGTTCAAACATCATGTAACAATGAGAGGAAAACAGATATGACAGGGCCTACTCATATTCTACCATAGCACTTACTACAGTTATGATATCAACTCTAAGCAATAACATGCGTTGTTAAAAAAATCCTGGAAATGAGAGTAACTTATAGCAATCATGAGGTTATACTCATAATATCTATTCTAACAATCATTAGATACCAATTGTTCTCATATCAACTCTAACAATAACATGTGTGGTCATAAAAATCTAGGAAATGAGAGGAACATATAGCAATGATGTGGTTATAGACATACTATATATTCTAAATTTGTAACAATGAACAGGCAGTCGTATTCTTAATGTAAAGATGAGATGAGATAGAACAATTACACGATGATAGATTCCACCAGTATAGGCAGCCAATCTGTGCGTCGACCGCATAAACGATGCCATCGTGCACTATAGCATCAGACAGAAGTGTTGGGTGAAGATGATCGACGATCATCCATAACCATGTATGGTGACCGGATTCCAGATAGACTAATCCCATGTTGAACACGACAATGAGCTTGTAATCCATGTAGTCTTCTGATGGTGTGGGCACTTCGCAGATTACAACCTTCAGCAAACAGAGGTCGAGCCAAAAGCTCGACGCGTCTCGTGCGTAGTAGGCAGGAGTGTTCGGCGGGCCGCGAGGCTTGATGGCGGCGGTATCCAAAGAAGGAAGGGTGATCTCTCGCTGGGTGTAGATATCCACGAGACGCCACAGACTACCAGATTGGTGGATGAGGACGATCCAGTTGGCCTTCATGCCCGCCCAGTAGTGGCCGCGCATGAAGGGCAGGTGGACGGGTAGTGGCAGCATGTCGAGGGGCAACATGGCAACCTCCGTAGGATCGTCAAGTCGGTGTCTGGGCCACCTGTGAGGATCGGGCATCAGCAAGCAGGGTGTCTTGAAAACAGCCAGCCGGTTGCAGACGAGTAGACGGTACAAAGACACCGAGCAAGCGGCCAGACGGACGGTGCTGAGTAGGTCCATATGATTACAGATCTGTTCCAAGAGAACATCGGGGAGGGAATTCCAATCGCGGCTCTGCGTGTCAGTCGGTCCTACGATTGGTGTTTTCGGTGCCTGCGAGCCAGTGGGGAAGTGGATTCGGGCGGGCGAGTGAAGAAGCTTCTCCTCGTGTGGCCGAGCAGTGAGCGGGGGGATATGGTACACGCGAGCTACCAAGGATGATAGCGCGGGCGGGCGAGCAGTGAGCGGGGGGAAATGGTGTGCGGCCGACGATGGGGAAGAGAGGAGCAAGAAGAAGAGAGGAGGAAGAAGAGTGGACGACGGGGAAGAAAGTGCATTAAATCTCAATTCTACTACTACTACTACTAGGATTTACCGTCCTTCGGAGTGTAAATAGTTACACCGATGACATGTGGGTCTACCACAAGAGGGCCCATATGTCGGTTAATGGAGGACAGAAGCGTGCTCTACTGGCAAACATGATGGCAGTACTGGGTAAGGCTGATTTAGTAACACCAACATGCTGGTTTAGCTTATTAATTAAGTGTCCCATCTGCTGCAGCGTGTATTGTCACTTCACTGCGAAGACTAGTTGAATAGTTCTCTCTGACCGAGATGGGGAATAATGGATCGCGAAGACTTCCTTTCTACATTATCCCTATGCCTCTACGCTCACTTCACTCATTTTGCTCCGTACATATTCACTTGTTGAAATCTCTAGAAAGGCAAATACTCCATATTTGGGAACAGAGGGAGGATTTTACTCCGTATTTGGGAGCAGAGGGAGTATCACCATATGGAGGGAACAGAGGAAGCTTGAAATATGAACATGTCAATGGGAGGGAGTAAGCCCCATGCATGCATGCATGCAACATGCAACACTCACACGTACACATGGACGCACGCAACACTCACGCACCCATGCGGCACACAACACACGATGCAAGACACACGCTCACGCTCAAGTGCTCAACCTACTCCCTATGTCCGTGAAAGACTGTACATTTAGAGGTTTACACATTGACCAGGGCATAATTAACGCCCAAAAGTTTTGTGTGCATGCGACCATTGAGAGAAGAAGATTAAATGAAGGTCGTTGCATGGTGTAATTAAGGATAGACATGTAGCATATAACTAGAGCACAAGTTGGTGCATTAGTCAATCAATATCGATTTAGATTAAAGGCTAAATGCATCGGAAGTGTAGATGTACTACACTCTTTGTTTTTTAGCTGATTTCTTCGCTCTGCCAACTAACAGGTGGGACCCAGAAATCAGGTGACAATTTAACCAGTCAACAAAGTGCCACGTCGACTATGTGGCCGGTCAATAGGGTGCAATACGGTGCTCTACGATGAGCTAGTGATCGTATAATCACCACAAAACTATTATAGTAACCGTAAAGAGCGTATTGTTACATACGTTGACCGCCAGTGTATTTTTCTCGTTTCAAATTAAGCCATATTAACCGGAAAGGACGCAGTATGGACTAGTACTAGTACTGCTTTGATGTGTCCCATCAACTCGTCGAACGAGGAGAAGCTTGCTTACTACGCCTCTCCCACGCCCACGCGCGCGGTGGTTCACAGGACGAGGAGAGGGTTTTGACTACAGCGCGCCCTCTCCCTCTCCCTCTCCCTCGCCCTCGCCCTCGCGGTGGACGCGCAGCAGTTTAATCGGTGTCAGATTGCCAGAAGCATAATGTGTACTATAGTATCATCATTGTTGGACCTTCCGAAGAGGCGAAGAGCCAAGTGCAAGGTTCACACGAGTACGAACTATTGAACCTCCCGAAGAGGCAAAGAGCCAAGTGCAAGGTTTTATAGGAGTAGTTGTCCTAGTAGGAGCGTACTACAACTATAGCGAACGATGCTACTGTATGATGCCGCCACGTCACGTATATCCAAAGCTGTGCCACCTTTTTTTCTCAAAGAGCGTGTTGGAGCCCGTGCAACAACCACACAAGTTGCACGTACACATAACACATTTACTAGTAATAAATTCTAAAGGACAAATGCTAGTATGCCACACAAGTTCATATCCAATTCATGTGGTAAATTTTTGCATGACTAGTCTACATATATTCACAGCGCTACCGTTCAAATTTACCGTACTCCACTTACACATTATAGATGGGCTACATGTCCTCCTCCAAGTTCCAGTCCCAGGTGTTCTTCATGGATGGCATGATCCATAGCGGTGGGCAACGGGAATCATTGTCGCAGCTTTCTAGTCCGGTTCCACACGATGGAGACTCATCCAAGCTGAAGCGGCATAAATCAGGGATAGCGTGTCCCAACATGTCGTTCATCCGGCGCTGCGCACGAAAGACACAACCATGCTTCATGAACGGCAGGCCTTCCGTGTCGTGCATGGAAGGTGGCATCCGCTTCACAATGGGGTAGCTGTCCCCAATGAAAAGCGAGTACTCTCCAAGAGTGTTCCTCGGCACCCACATAGCATCACGGGGATCAAACTCGGCGCCGTTCATCTGGTACACGCGGCATCTCAGATCTGGACACATGGTGACATACATAGTCAAGGTCCATGCATAATAATGTTGTGCTCAAATATGGCGGTCAGTAATACTGTGCAGCAAATAGTACTACTCCGGTATAGAGGAAGTAAAATAACCGGCTTATTATATATAGCCACTGTTGGCTACATGGATGAGATAGTAAGACATGGAAAAACAAAAATGGTGGCAGCTAGTGGGTTCAAGTCTTCAAGGGCCTAGCTAGCTATACGCGTCCTCCAAGGTAAAAAGTACTCCTACTAGTACGTAAGTAGAGTACTAGTACAACAATGAAAGAGAAGGCGAGAGGGTTAAAAAATGGAATACCTGGGTAGATGGTGATGGTCCGATCATGGTAGATTGTGTGACCATGTTGCACATCAGTGGTACCACGGGTAACGACTGCTAAGATAGTTGATCCCAATATGCCAAAGTCAGCTACAAGGCTCCAGGTTAGACCGAATCGCGGATGCGAATGCACATCCAGGATCGGCGACCTTATTTTGATCGCGGGATGACTGGTCCCTGCAAAATAATGGAGTACCGTTAGGGATGCAACTGATGGTTTGTGCATTCCGTTTGTAATCTCCCGTACCGTAGGATGGCAACCAGACAAAACAAGTCCCCTGGCTTGTCACCGCGAAGATGTGGCCTAGATAGCGCACGGCGTCTTCGGACGTGTAGGGGTACAAATCTACCGCCGCGAACATGCGCCAGCCTCTGCCGTTACTGCCTCTTGCATTGATGGCAATCCTTATGTCGAACACCGCAATGAGATAGTAATCGTCGTAGCCACGTCGCTTTGTCGGTGGGTCCGCAATTGCTATCTTCTTTAATCTCATGTAGGCATCATCATACGTATTCAAGCCCAGCCAGTCCAGAAGGCTGATCCCAATGGTGGAGAAGGGGTTTACCGGAACGGCCGCAGTGCTGTGGATGTTGTGCAAAATGATGGTTGTATCCGGCTGGAGGTAGGCAAGCCAATCTTCGTTGGCACCGACCCAGACCTATATATAAGACGGTGGGTAGCGGAGAAATTATGGGATGGAAATGGAATAACTAAGTACTACATGATCAAACTCCATTACTGACCTGCTCATCGGACAAAATCCGGCTACCTCTCAATGTCGGCAACTCTAGCAGAGTCAACGTGCAACCATGGCCAGGGAGAGGTGGACTGTTCGAAGGATTGTCCCATAGAAGAACCTTCTCCTCGAGGACGCATGGAAGACCAACAAGCATGGCCTTTTCCCAAGCCATTTCAAGCACCGTCTTGAAATAGTTGGTGCAGGAAGCACCGAGTCTTGCGGCGGTGAGGACGTCGGAGCGGCGTGCGATTTCTCCCAGAGGATCGTCGTCCAAGGTCTCCCAGCCCCGACGAGGAGGAGAACCGCCTGGCGAATCCATGGGAGCAGCGATGAACTGCCTTCTCTTCGGGGGGAGGGGAACTGGCGAGGAGGAGATAAGAGCGTAATAACCGCAGGGCCTCGTCCCTTCCAACTGTAGATCGTTCCTTCCAACTGTAGCGAAGGGGTGAGGCTATTATTTACTACTAGTACTAGCATTATGGGACGTTATGGGATTGCATTATACTGTAAATAATAGCACTAGTAAGAAATTTTTGGCACTAGCTAGTAGTTTTTGGCGTGGATTAAGAAATTTTGGGTATGTTTTTGCTATTTTTTGTACACGCCAACTAGTGTCAAAAAACGTCTTACATTATGTGACGGAGGAGTACGTACTCGTACTATAGCAGTACTAGTACTACTTTCTCAACTAGTAGTGCGAGGGTACTACTAGTGCTATGTACTGTACTTCTAGTATAGTGCACCAGTTTTGAACTCTTGAATCTCAGGGCCAAGGAGCTACAGTTGGAAGTGGAGGGTACTACTGTTCTCTAGAACCATCGCTGTACTATCAATGCAGGGAAAGTACACCTGCGTAGTGGCCTAGTGGGTACTCTCGGTGCTCTATTCAGCCGCTCCTCTCACGTAGCTGGCCTACTCAGCCGCTCCTCTCACGCACACACTAGCAGCCTGTTTATCAGCGACGGTTACTGCGGGGGCAGAACATTTGAGTTATTTGATACAGCCAGACTAGGCTTTTCGCTTCCATTTGTGGAGGTGTAATGGATCTCGTCGAACTTTGTTAGTAGTTCCTTCTTTATGAATGAGATGAAGCAAAGCTTTTGCCTCCGTTTAAAAAAACACGTCAAGAGGAATTTCTTTTATAGTAGAGCCGATAATGGAGTGAAGTCCATGCGTGCAACGCCACAAGCTACAGAGTAGTAGTAGAGCACTTTACGTACAGAGCCATATTGCACAGTTCCCAATGCCCCGCCAGGCTTTTCCGGCTCCTCGGGCTTAATTGGGAGGCGCTAGTTTAAATATGCTACTAGCTGATGAGGAAGCTGCAAGCGAGGTGCGGCTAGGGCGAGCACGCGAGCCACGAGATGCTGGGAAGGAAAACTCGTTGACGTGGCTAGGCTATCCAGTGCACCTAGATTGTGGTGCTGCACGTCTGTTTGACTTCAAAACTCAAACTACCCGTGTAAAATATTGGCTCGCAGCAAAGTTACTATTTTAAAAAAAGGTCGCCGTGCGTTCGGCCGGGATCGAACCCACAAAACGAGGTATACACTCCCGCGACCACTAGTAGTACTCGTTGGAGTACAACGCATCCTAGAATCGCCTTTTGTCGCTAGTAGTACATTGTTCCTTACAAGAAACCCCTAATAATGCAAGAAACCACTAATAATTCCAAGAAACTACTACCACTTGCATACGTGGCAGACTTAAGATAAGACTACCTTATCAACCATTGTACATGCTCTTACCAACCAGCCCTACCAAGAAACAACTACTCTACAAAGTGCCGTTATAGGCACGTTTCAACCCATGGCCCTATTTGGATACATTTGTTGTCAATCTAACCCTGCCATCTAAACACCACTCTGGTTAGAGTTAGGTCAGGGTTAGAATCTAACCTTTGACTTAGAGTATCCAAACAGGGCCCGTGTCGCCCATTAAGTCAACGCCTTCTATTCGACCGGGCGTTATGACTTGTGGGACCTACATGTCAGTCAGCACAAAAATCCCCGAGTGACCTCCTACCTCTGGCCCGTCCACCTAGTCATCCTCGGCCATGGGACGCAGCTACTGCCGCCGACAGAAGGCGAGGTCAAAACCGTTGGCTGTGCGGAGCCCATCTTGCGGCAGCCCGGATGCCAGCTCCGTCCGGCGCTCGCGGCCGCTAGCTAGCAAAAATAGCTCCGTCCAGCTGCTTGTCTGCAAGGTTTGCTAGCTAGATTGGCACGGCGGCGCGGCGGCTTGCTCATGCGCGCCGCTCTAAGGCCAGCCATCTGGCTCGAGCGAAGGCCAGCGCGGCGGCTTGCTCGCTCGTGAGTCACGCTCGGGCCAGCCTGCCAACCCGTGAGGAGGCCAGCGCGGCGTCCGGCCCGTCCGGCGGAGCGGCGGCCAACTCGCTCATCACCGGCGCCACCGACGAACACGCATCAGCACTGTTTGAAGTAATGTTCAGGAAAAATAATGATTTGAGGGGGAATAACAGGATAGAAGGTCATATGTGGGTCCCCCATGTCAACAGTCAAACAAAATGTGCTGGTTTAAGCTGCCTCGTCAGCATGGACGTGTGGGCCAACCCTGTCATAAATGGGTTTAAACTAAGCTAATCGGTAGGTAGTAGTTTTTGCCGTGGATTAAGAAATTTTGGGTATGTTTTTGCTATTTTTTGTACAATAGATTCTTCCTAGGGCTGGTTGAAAGTGGTAGTTTTTTGTTAAATACTCTACATATTGTAAGTAGGAGTGAAAGTTAAGCTTTGGAACCCAATAAGCAAGGCTAGTTACATAGTGCATATGTGTACATGATTGAAAGTAAATATCAACCATGAGTGACTAATATCTTGATGGAAAACTCGAAACTATGGAATACTAGGGAAAAAATTGCATGGTTGGAAATACTACCAATGTTCATGTGCTTTGCAACGAATCATAATTAGAATAATACTTATTCACAAACTTGATACAAAACACTCTAATTTTGATATACATATATCACTAGAGATATATTATGTTTCAATTAGAATATATTCCTTGGGCTGTTTTGGTGAGGTCAGGGAGGGATGTGGTTGGTTTTAAGATACTAATTATGGGTTTTTCTGCAAATTGGTAGACAAGTGGGATGTTTGTGAGAAAAGGCAACAACTTACCTCACAGTCGTTAGATGTAGATCTAATGGTCACAAACGACGGATGGCAGACACACCATCATCACCAACTTAGTCTTCTGTAGGAGTACTAGCAAGATCCGTGCATTGCACGGAACATCAAGATGCATTTTTTTATAAAAACACTCGTTGTGATTGACCCATGCGGGAGTAATCCCATGTGTAAAAACTAATGATATCTCGAGAAATAGGAGATAAGGTGAAGAGGAGTGGGGCGTGGTGGTGATCGGTGGTCGGACTGAGCGGAGGCATGGGGATTGATGACGCCGGCAGCGGCCACCAGGCCAGTTTGTTCCAGAGGCTTCCTTTCTTAATTGCTCAACAATGAGGTTGTTGGAGATAAGGATGAACGAGGGAAGGCCTTGTCTGCAAATGTGGAGAGGGGTGCGGGTATCTTTTAGTTTAATTTCCATCAGTCAGATATAGATCGGACGGTCTATATTGCAAGATGGCACGCGTACCATCATCACCAACTCGGTTTTTTATAAGAGAAGAAATATAAGTATGGAGATACAAACGTATTATCGATACTTGTTTCCGTAAACTAGCATCTACATTCTATTCAACGCCTCAGCATGTGAGGCCTTAGCACAATGACTTCTCGACTGTGTAAAACAAAGGTTTTCCCGTCGCCGATAAGGAGGGGGTGACGGCGGCGCGCTTTTTGGCTTGCTCTAGTCCTAGTAGTCATACTAGGTGGTCTAAGCACGTGTAGATTTATTCTTTTTCACGTCTCGTGTTCGCCGTACTGCCACGACTGTTGATGAATAGACGGTAAGTTATTCACGGGGAAACCCTTGTTGAGCGTGTTTGCGAGAGAGAGAGAGACAGTGTGCGTGTGTGATATGTCTAGAGACTGAGGCAATGATAACAGATTCTTTGTGTCTATGTGTGTGGAGGATAGAGAGAGACATGTACATGGGGCTTTGTGTTGTGTAACGTGGAGACACATATACATAATTAGAGAGTGAGTGTGCGAGATACACATGCGGACATGGGGAGAGATGAGGATCCAAATTAACGGGTGTTTGTGTGTGTCTGTGTGTGTTTGTGCGCGTGTTTGTGTGTGAGAGGGAGTGTGTGTATGTGGAGTAGAGAGACCACTAATGATGTAAACCTAGTATAAGGGAAGGGGGAATGGTGTGACATGTGTAGTAGCGGGATAGCATGGGTGCGGGCGGGGGGAGCAGACTATTTGGAAGAGACATCGATTGTGTGTGGGAGAGGGGTGTGAGAGCGAGCGAGAGAGAGAGAGCTAGCGACGGAGAGAGAGAGAGAGAGAGAGAGAGAGAGAGAGAGAGAAGAAGAGAGGGGGTGTTTGTGTCCATAAATGGCGTATAGATAGGGAGACAATGTTGATGTTGTTTGAAATTGGCCTATGTACGGAGACGCAAGGGAAGCGAGTCATCGTGTGTGTGATAGGGACTTCATGAGAGATCTAGAATAGATGGTGTAGAGAACAATGTGCGAGATCGAGAACGATGATACATTAGGGAGGTATGGAAAGAGTCACGACATATATGTATACAGGGAGGAGCTGGGGCGGGTCCGCATGTGGGAGAGATAGAAAGAGGAGAGTGGTGCACAAGGAGACAAAGTGTGCTTGTTTTGCAGTGGGGGTGGTGTGTGAGGTGAGTGTGCGAGAACCACATAACTAGGGAGATAGACGTTTGGGGGCGACGTTTTGTGTGTATGGGAAAGATACACTCTACATAGTGCGTGTGCTTGGGAAAGAGAGATGCCGGGAGACCTAGCTAGAGAGCAGGGGAAGAGATGTGTGCATGCCCAAGAGATAAAGTGAATGAGACCTATATTAGAGTCCGCACTTTAGAAGAGAGAGGGGTGTTAATGTGCTCGTGTGTTGGTGTTTGGGGGAGAGAACGACTTCTGTGTGTGTGGGGGCGACGAGGGGGGGTTGCTTCAGATAAAGAGTGAGGTGTCTATATTTGAGGGACTTTAGAGTAATTGAGATATACATGGTCAATAGTGTGTGCACTCAAGGTTGGTCAATTTGTTTCACAGTTTGGACTATGAGATAACGATACTTTTGAACATGCATGATATACTTTGATGTACCAGAATTACAAACCTAAGATTGGAATTTTGGAATTCGACTCCATCATTAGCTTTTGTAATTCATTAAAACGGAGGTACATTTTTAAGCCGGTATTTCGTGATTTCAAATTCATATATCAAACCTAGAGATATACACATACGTGTCGGATGTGGGGTTCCAGCAAACCCTTAAGGTTCGAACACTGGGGTGCGCACGAAGTCTTTCCCTCCTACCGATCTACGCCCTAGCTCGCTAAGATCTTGCGGAGGAACTCAACGAACTCGCAACACAGAAAGACACGAGGTTTATACTGGTTCGGGCCACCGTTGTGGTGTAATACCCTACTCCAGTGTGGTGGTGGTGGATTGCCTCTAGGGTTGATGATGAACAGTACAAGGGAAGAACAGCCTCCTGAGGTTGAGGTGTTCTTGTGGGTAGGCTCTCGATCGGGTTGGATCAAGCTAAGATGAGATGCCTCTACTATGGTGGCTAGCTCTACTTATATAGGCCCTGGTCCTCTTCCCAAATATCGAGCAGGAAGGGAGCCAACAACGGCGGGCAAATTCGAAGGGGGACAGCTAGTACAAGCTATCCTGACAAAACTGGTCTTTGCCTGCGAAAAGCTCTGGTGGTGACGCCATCTTGGGCTCCACGATGACCTCCGCCTTGCTGTCCTCCTGGTCTTGGTCTCGTTGCACCAATATAGCAACCTTTGCCTGATGCCTCGGTACTCTTCGCCTGCGCTGGCCTCCTTAGCACCAAAGAGGAAATAAGGATATTGCGCGCGCTGGCGCCCGCCTGGTGCCGTTCGTCATGGCTCACGTCACGAGAGCCTCGTGAGGTTTGCCCCGCCTTGATATCTCCGCTCCTCGTGAGCCTGCCTGGCTAGGCCACTCCAGAGGAGGTCTTGCGTCGTCCGCCTCGCGAGGCTTGGACCCTCGGCCTGCTCGCTTAGCCATGCTGTGGGCCGCAGGCAGGCAAGTCTGGGGACCCCCGTTCCCAGAACATCGACAGTAGCCCTCGGGCCCAAGGTGTGCTCGGGCTTGGCTTCGCGGCAAAGCCAAGGGTCAAGTTCGGAGCACCGCGGGCCCCAAAAGCCTGCGGCCTCGGTTGACGCATGGCGGTTGATTGGACGTGGCATCTCCGCTTCCCCACGCTGCCTCGGCAACTGCACGACTTGACAAGTCCCTGCGACATGCAAGGAAAACCATCATTACCTGCGATCGTGGGAGACGCCGGTTGACCTTCTCTTGCTATAAATGGGGAGGGGAGCGGAGCCCCCGTTGCCCATCTCTCCCTTGCTTGCTTGCTCCTTCCTCCTCACTCCAGTAATGACAACAATGGCGCCCATCAGAAGGTTTTCTGCCGAAGAGAAAGGAAAGGCTCCCCGTGATGATCCGGGGCCACTTCCGCCGAAGAAGAGGTCGATCCATCGCCGCAATGCAGGTGGTGACGAGGCCCTGGTGCGAGCGGCGTCCTCCGGGGTACCCGCTACCCTTGTACGCCGGAGCTGAGGGCTCAGGAGGACGGAGTGAATAGCAGCACCGCCCGCGCCGCGTCCGGGGGCGCCGCGCCACGTCGACGCGTGCCGTCGCCCTTGGGATCCACGCCGCTGACTCCTCACGCGAGTTGGTGCTGTGGGCGCCGATGCCTCCAAGCTCCTGGATCCGCTTCCCGCGGTTCTTCTCCGATGTGATGCCGCCGAGGGGGCCTCTCGAGCTCTGGTTGCAGCATGCCGACTGCAGTGCTCCGGTGACCGGAGCGGAGATCGAAGCGGTTCCCACCGACAAGATCTTCATGACCTGCGGCTGGGGGGAGATCGCACGGGTCTGCCGTGCGAGGGGCGCCCTCGCGATCCACTTTGAGTACGACGGCGCTTCCACGCTCTTCTTCAAGGTCTTCGACGCCGAGGGCCGCCGCCTGGAGTGCTGCCCCGGAGAGGAGCACCAAACCGACGTGCGCTCCGCCCGCGGCTACTCCAGCAGCAGTAGCCCTTGGGAGTCCAACTACTCTCCTGAGCTTTACGAGACTCCGGAGACGAGCGACGACAGCTACGTGCCCCCGAGCTCTCACCACGCCCGGAGCAGAGCTGCGGCGCCCGGCCGTCGCTGATCTGGATGGGGTTGGCGCCGGTCTCCCGTGGCCCACTGTTGATGATGGCGTCCGCCATGTAGATAGGATTCCCCTTAGTATTGGCTTTTGTTTCCTGCGAAGAACCATGAATCACCCCGTGGGGGCATGTAAGGATCTGCAATGTCTTTTGTACTTATCTTCCTTGTTATGCAAATTTGGCGAACGCATGTCCCGTTAAGGCTCGGTCCCCCCTTTCTTTCCTCGCGATAGCTTGTTGCTCTATGCTGACAGGTCCCGGTCCCCTGGCAAGCTACAGCCGTCGCTGGTATGTCAGGTCGCGTGCCGTGGTCAAGGCCAGGAGGTGTGCGGCCTGAGGTCCAGTAAGAGCCCCTGAGGCGCGATGCTTAGGAGGTCCCCCTTAGCGCTCAAGCAGCCATGGCAAGGCAAGAAAGGGAGTCGACGTGGCCGCAATGGGGTTGCGGCAAGGCGTGAGTGACCATTAGGCCCAAACATTTAGCCGATCTGAGTGCGGGACTTATCTTGTTGATTTCGTGGTGACTCCTGATGTTGCGCCAGGGCTGCGCGCCTACTCGTGCGGCATAGCTAGGTCGGCCCGTACGAGTTTCCCTCCCCTCATGCTCTCCTTAGTGCTCTACGTCCTCAGGTCCCCGCCCTCGAGCGAGCTCAGCCGCCGCTGGTATGTCAGGTTGCGATGCCGTGGTCAAGGCCAGGGGGTGAGGGCTGGAGAGCCAGTAAGAGCTCCTGAGTCGCGATGCTCAGGAGCCCCCCTTTTAACGCGCAAGCGAATTGCACGAGAGAAAAGGAGACTCGTGGTGCCTCCTGCTATCATGATGCTCAGGAGCCCCCCTTTTAATGCGCAAGCGAATTGCACGAGAGAAAAGGAGACTCGTGGTGCCTCCTGCTATCCTTCCCACGGGATCCCTGTGAACAGGCACAAGAAGAAACACGGTTTGCCGTTACAGCTTTCAGCCTGCCGCTGGTTGCTCTGGATGAGCTGAAGGCACTGAGGGCCTGGTGAGGTGACGTGCATGGGGCGTGCCGCGAGCCAGAGCTCGACCGCTCAGATTTGTCGGCATGGCAGGGACGGACCCATGCACTAGCGCCGTGCCTGTCTGGAGGCCCCGGGGGAGGCGATGATCGAGCAGGTGATAGCAGTTGGCAGGTTAAGCATGGAGAGCAGATCAACAAGGACAAATGCAGGAAGATACATGCCACTGGGTCCGGCCCGAGCGGCTTGGGGATGATGCACCCCGAGGGGCGCCCCCAGCAAGGTAAGCTAAAGACATAAGCAAAAGGGGTACATGCCACAGGGACGGACCCATGTGGCCTGGGAATAATGCAGCCCGTGGGGTGCTCCCAGCTTAAACGAGCTTGGAAGATGTCACCTGGTTCTGTAGACGAAGTAGAGTTGGTGCAGCTGAAGGCGTGCATTGAAGAAATGACTCCTCATGAGCCACCGGGACCCTGAGCCTCGGGAGACTCTGGGGGCTCGGGAGGTTCCCTGAAGACCATCTCCATCTCCTCCAGGACGGCGTGGTACCTGGCCTCCTGAGCGGCCAGGACAGGCCGCAGGTCGCGTTGATAGGCTGACGCCACGCTCGGTAAGCCGAAGGGCATGCGAACGTAGCTGTGCGGCGGGCCCTCGCAGCGGCCCACACGCGATGGCCAGAAGCGCTCCTGAGATGCGGCCCTATTGAGCCCGGGCATGTCGACGCAGACGCGCAGCCTAGCATCCTGGCCAGGATGCGGAGCTGTGCCTCGTGAGCGGCTGTCGCCATGCATGGCCCTTGCATCTTGCAGTTCCTGAGTGGTCTTGGTGATGAACTCCTGAGTGGTGGGCACTCCTTGCCCTGTGCTCTCCTGAGGGTCACGTGCCGCGAAGCACGCCTCCAAGTGGTGCCCAAGCGCCTCCCTCGTGAGGTTGGCAAGGTCTGAGGCCCTCCAGAAGAGAGCCCCGAGCCCTGCCTGAGGAGGACACCGGGCGCGCCTTCCTATGCGATGGAGGGAGGCGCCCCTGGAGCGGGCGCTGATCCTGACGAGGCTCCTGCCGCGACGCCATCCTCCTGAGGTCCTGCACGGCGCGGCTGCTTCTTCTTGGGGATGGCCTCTGGAGGGCCTTCACTTCTGCTGTCGGGGTCGTTGATTGCTACGGCTTGAAAGGCGCGCTCGAGGGAGAACACCGCATCCCTCTCTTCACACGGGACCGTGATGATTCCTTCGCTTCCTGGCATCTTGAGAATGTTGTAGCCGTGATGAGTGACTGCCATGAACTTGGCCAGGGCTGGATACCCAAGGATGGCATTGTAAGGCAGGCGGATGTGCGCGACGTCGAAGTCGATGAGCTCGGTGCGGTAGTTCTTGCGCTCCCCGAAGGTGACAGGCAGGTGGACCTGCCCTATCGGTGTGGTGGAACCGTCGGTCACTCCTGAGAAAGGCTTGGTGGGCTGGAGCTGTTTATATGGCACTTGGAGGTTGTCGAACGTATCGATGGATAGGACGTTGAGCCCTGCGCCGCCGTCGATGAGTGTCTTGGTGACCTACACATTGCTGATGACTGGGGAGCACAGCATGGGGAGGGCGCCAGCGGTGGCCGCGCACTTGAGTTGATCCGCCGAGTTGAAAGTGATGGCGCATTGGGACCACCTGAGCGGGCGCATGGCCTCGAGCTTGGGGAGCACCGCGTTCACCTCGCGAGCGAACTGTTTGAAGATGCGCTGAGAGGCTGGGGCCTTGGCGCCGCCCAAGATGCAAGCGATCACACGCGGCTCCTGGAAGCCCCCAGCCCCCTCGTCCTGGTGGTGGTGGTCATTCCTTCTTGGTGGCGGCAACGGGGGAAGACCAGTGTTGCCTGGGGGCGATCCTCACGAGGCGGGTCGCGCCACTCCTGGCGTGGGCCACGGTCGTCCCAGCGTCCGCCTCCACGTCCTCCTCCGCGGCCGTAGCCCCGGTCGTTGCGGTCGGGGCGTCGACCGAAGCGTCCTTCCCGTATGGCTCTGAGCTCTTGACAGTCGCTGGTGTTGTGGGTGTTCAGGTTGTGGAAGGCGCAGAACGGTCGGCCGTTCTTGGATGACTCGGGCTGATCTCTGCCCCGCTTGGTGTCGGGCTCTGCTGCGACCACAGCTGCCTCCTTGCGCTTCACGTCCTTGGCCTTCTTCTCCTCCGTGCCCACGGCTAGCAACTCAAGGAGAGAGAGGCGCCCCTCCTCAGCTCTGGCGCACTTGGTCGCCAGGTTGAATAGCTCCTGAGAGGTGCAGAGCTCCTCGTGGATGGCGAGCTCTTCCCTCATCTTGACGTCACAGACGCCGTCAGAAAACGTGGAGATGATGGCTTCGTCCGTGACCTTGGGGATCTTGAGGCGGGTGTTGTTGAAGCGCTGGATGTGCTTCTGGAGGGTCTGTCCTGGTTGTTGCTTGATACAGCGTAGATCACCCGCGGCCGGTGGGAGGTCGCGAGTGCCCAGGAAGTTGGTGACGAAGCGGTCGCGCATCTCGTCCCAGGAGGAGATCGAGCCGTGCTGCAAGTTCAGGAGCCAGGAGCGAGCCCCATCCTTGAGAGCCATGGGAAACCAGTTCGCCATGACCTTTTCGTCGCCGTTGGCCGCTTCGATGCTCAGCTCATAGAGCTGCAGGAACTACGCGGGGTCGGCGATGCTGTCGTAGCGAGGAGGTAGATCCGGCTTGAACTTGCCTGGCCAGGTGACGCTACGCAGCTCGGGGGAGAAGGCGCGGCAGCCGACCGTGGTTGCCGGGGCCCGCTTCAGGCGGCGCGCGGTCTTGACGAGGTGGCGCGGGGAGCGCAGGTGCAGCTTCTCGCGGCCGCGGAATTTCTTGGCAGCCTCTCTCTTCGCGCGCGGCCGCCGGGCGTGGCGGATCACGCCGCGGAGCCGCGTGCCTTGGTGCCAAGGCGCTGTCTTGGGGCTGAGGCGGTGGAAGCACGCCATGAGCCCCGTCGCCCGCGGCTGGTTGAGGGGGAGGCAGAGAGTGGGACGGCGCCGGGGAGCCCCCTGTGGTGCGGACGAGCTCGGCGACGCGGTCGAGCCACTCCTCATAAACGTCATCGACGGGGCGGTAGCGCAGGAGCTCGTTCGCTGCGAGGAGCGCGGCCCGTGCCTCCATGGGAGCGCGGTGCGCGTGAGACGAGGAACCGGCAGGGGTCAGTGATGGAGTAGCGGAGCGGCCGTCCTGCCGCATAGAAGGATGCAGCGAGGACGCCTGCTGCTCGTTCCCCGCCGGGCCGGTGGCAGCGTTGGCGGCGGGAGACAGAGAACGGCGAGGTGGCCCACCAACGGGAGCCGTCTGAGCGACACGGGCGGTGAGGGCGGCCCGACGCTCAGCCCGAGCACGGCGAGCATCCGCCATGGAGACGACGAAGCGATGGAGCGACGAACTGACGGAAGGGAAGCTACGGCGCACCCCTACCTGGCGCGCCAAATGTCGGATGTGGGGTTCCGGCAAACCCTTAAGGTTCGAACACTGGGGTGCGCACGAAGTCTTTCCCTCCAACCGATCTACGCCCTAGCTTGCTAAGATCTCGCGGAGGAACTTGACAAACTTGCAACACAAAAAGACACGAGGTTTATACTGGTTCGGGCCACCATTGTGGTGTAATACCCTACTCCAGTGTGGTGGTGGTGGATTGCCTCTAGGGTTGATGATGAACAGTACAAGGGAAGAACAGCCTCCTGAGGTTGAGGTGTTCTTGTGGGTAGGCTCTCGATCGGGTTGGGTCAAGCTAAGATGAGATGCCTCTACTATGGTGGCTAGCTCTACTTATATAGGCCCTGATCCTCTTCCCAAATATCGAGCAGGAAGGGAGCCAACAACGGCGGGCAAATTCGAAGGGGGACAGCTAGTACAAGCTATCCTGATAAAAGTGGTCTTCGCCTGCGAAAAGCTCTGGTGGTGATGCCGTCTTGGGCTCCACGATGACCTCTGCCTTGCCGTCCTCCTGGTCTTGGTCTCGTTGCACCAACATAGCAACCTTTGCCTGATGCCTCGGTACTCTTCGCCTGCGCTGGCCTCCTTAGCACCAAAGAGGGAATAAGGACGATGCGCGCGTTGGCGCCCGCCTGTCGCCCGCCTGGTGCCGTTCGTCATGGCTCATGTCACGAGAGCCTCGTGAGGTTTGCCCCGCCTTGATATCTGCGCTCCTCGTGAGCCTGCCTGGCTAGGCCACTCCAGAGGAGGTCTTGCATCGTCCGCGTCGCAAGGCTTGGACCCTCGCGAGGCTTGGACCCTCGCGAGGGTCTTGGATGCCTTGTTGATGAAGATGGGCCGCACGGCCTGCTGCCTTAGCCACGCTGTGGGCCGCAGGCAGGCAAGTCTGGGGACCCCCATTCCCAGAACGCCAACAATACGTGCATGTTCAAACTTTATAATCATCCACTTTATTCATACACATACAAATTTTTGCTTTTGTCATCATATTTAGGATAAACACATTTGGAATTTCATTTGAATTGGACCATATGATGGTATTTGCTTGTAGTAGCTCAATGATCCATATTGAATTGAATGGACAATCTAAGTTTCAAGTTGGAGACATTGATTTTTAAAACTTGCACTTTTTTTGCGTGCAAAACAAAAAAAATCTCGGCCATGATATCATAGTCGGCCGTACAAGAGTAGAATATAATTTTAGGCGCCAAAAGCTTTCAAACTTCCCGTTCGTATCGAAATATCTCGCGCCCGAAAGTTTAGCCTTGCGATATTCCTGTTTTACCCGTGCCACATGAACGGAAAAGGGCTGCTTTGGTAACTCCATTGTTTTCCCCTCTTTGCCCCCAACATTCTTCCCCAGAGCCCCTCCCCTTCCCCTCCCTGACCACCCCAACCACGGCAAGCCGCCGAATCTAGTCCTCCGCCGCAGCAGTGGACCTCACACCCCGACGGATCTACCTTCCGCACCTTGGAACCCCCAACTGCCAACTCACCAGTTCACCGGAGCTGCTTCAGCGACTGGCTTGTACACCGCTCCAGATCTCCTTGACCACCATCATGGTCCACCGCACCGGATCTGCTAAACCGGCGCCCTCATCCACCACAGTGTAGGCCTTTCACTGACTCCCTCGTCCGTCCCTTCGCTGGCCCTTCATACAAGCCCTCGTCCGCCGCAACAGATCCGCCTCACCGAAAGCACTGTACAACACGCCCGCCAAAGCCTTCGTCCACTGCACCGGACCCGCTCCACGGACGCCATATTCACCTCCACCGGCCCTGCTTTACCGATGTTGCAGCCTCATCAGGTTATTTCGATCTGTACTCCTTCGGTTTTTCTCTTTATCGTGCAACTGTTCACTTACCACAGATGAGCTTTCTTGTATGTCGACAGGCGCCGCAACCGTAGCACCGGAGCCGCTTCAGCGACGGCGACAGCCGGCCCAAACTCAACCGCAACACGAGCACCATCGATGATCCTTAGCTATCAAGTATGCCAACGATACCCATAGGCTGCCGAGAATCAGGTACTATTATCCAACGGCCGGCGCCTACGTTCACTTTCTTAGCATAAGCACCACACCTTTGAATTTCTTCAGGGCATCATTCAGTTTTTCATGAGACGCGTTATTCTGCTTGCACCTGTAGGGCCATCCTTCTGGCAGTGAACATGTTACATGTGCTAAATTACATAACAGTGCACATATAGTTAATATGCTTTAGTTTTGTCCTAAGTATTACTGTACTTCCTAGATATCACTGCCTACTATATTACTTCTCGCATGCTATATTTATGATAATGGTGTTGTTCTGATGCCACCTATTGGTTCCATCAGACTGCTACATGTTCTCTATGCTTAATTACACATCAGCAAACTAGCATGTGGTTCCGTTGGTTTTTGTTCGTTTTACCCTACATTTTCTGATGCTAGCTATTACATCACTGCTACGAGCCTCTGTTCATTACTTTTTTGTGTGTTCTTGATCTTCCCAAGTTGCATGACTAATTTGATGCTTCTATTAATTATGGAGCTGCCAACCCCATCAAGCAAAATATTTGTTCTTTTGGGGCTGGCACCTCGAACAAGCATAAAAATAGAGGGAAGCAGATATATTGTCGTGTATGCACACACCCTTCTTTCATTAGTTTAGATGAACCATTGATGATCAATTCAAACCAGTGCATGCGATTAAAATTAATTTACCTAAATAGAGGGTGCAGAATAAACTACAGCAAGTAGATTTGCAACCACGGGATGCTGATGATATCTTCAAAGAACATTGCAACAGCAGCGAGGCTTCACAGCAAGGCAGTGTGTTTTAGTACATGTGAAATGTAATGCGTGTGGGCTGCTTTCTTGGCTTGTGCCCTCAACCTTTAATCCTACAGAATAACAAATAGTTCAGTTGTCTGCTTTGCTGTATTGCTTGATTTGAATGCTTGTTTGTTACTTGTTACGCTATACCTGAGTTGGCCAATATGTCAGTAGTGCCTGATGTACTATAGTAAAGAAATGCATGCCTAGTTCATTTGAGTCCTTAACTTTTCCTCTGAACTTCATCACAAGGCTGCCTTCGTAGTTTATATGAGGCCACACTGTTAAGTGCTTTCTCAGATTATTTCAACTGCTTAGATGCCTTGGCAACTTAAATATAGTGGTGGTACACTCCCTTTCAACTAGGGATGTCAACTGGGTCCCATTTAATCCCGATTAAAGTCCACTAGTGGTATGATAGTTCAAAAGAGTTTTTGTTTTTTGAGGAAAATGAACCAGGGAGCTAGCAAAAACTAACTAGATGGGACTGGTAGATGTCGTTTATTTGCCACTTACATCCCTAGTTTCATCTTACCATTTTAATTTCTTTTCGGCTAATGCAGCTTCGAACCATTTATATATAGCTTGCCATGCTCGGCTATAATTTGTATGTCGTTTACCATGTAAGCTTACTGTCTGGATCATGCGATAACTATCTCTTACTTATGTCCAGCGGAAACCTTTCAGGATGCTGTTCACACTAGGACACAATGTACAACCCCAGAATCTATTTGTGGAAGCAGTGCGCCATCCATGTTACCAGATGGTAGCAGTTCAGAGGCAACACTGCCGGAGAGCAGTCTGAGCACAGATATTATAGTTCTTGAGGCTCTACTAGAGGCAGAAAGAGATGGTGTGGCTGCCATGAATGAGGTAATCTCGATCTTGAAGCTGGAAATTATGCAATTAGCTGCACGCATTATTCAAGCAACCCAAGAATTGGAGGAAGTAAGAATGTTGCATTTGAAGATGGAGGAGGTCCTGCTGCTTCTGCAATCTGAAGCCCAGGGTAATCCTAGTTCTTCTTTAGATAGCAGTTGAAATTGTCATTAGATTATTGTACTTGCATGTTGTGTCATGTCTCTGAATGGATTATGTTGTAAGACCCCCTATGTTGTCCATGTGTTGTAATGATCCGAATTTTTTAGGCGAGGTAATCCTCAGTACTTGTATGATTGACATAAGGTGAACTGTTTTTCGTGTGAGCATATTGTATTGGATGAAATAACTGTTTGACTCAAAGTGTATCCAGCCTATTGAATTCGAAGATCACGGCATTTCTAAATCATAATCATATATAAAGGTGGAATAAATCTTTGTTGTGGTTTTGAAGAAATAAATAACAAAACATAGAATTATCTGTGGATATTCGTAATCGAATAAACTTGGATTTTGATTTAGTTGCCAGGGCCCAGCGCAAACATGAATGCTAATTCTCCCAAGTTTTGAACGAAGCGGCTAAACACCCACTATCATTTGTGGGCTGCCCGAAGCAAGTGTTTGCGAGATGGAAATTACTGTCTACCCCTGACACTTGACATCCTTATCGAGCGGATTTACACTGCTGTCGATAGGGGTAGACTAGTAACTTCAATCAGATGTGACACGATGGCCTCTGAGCCCATTCAGACACGGTGGGCGCCAAACGTGGGCGGCAAAACACATTTGATTCAAGCTCGTCCGAAAGACATGTGTCTCTCCCTCCATTTCCCCATTCATCCACGGTGGGCGGCCAAACAAACTCTCCTCGTCCGAAATTGATGTAGGCTAATATTTTAAATAGGGGCAGATGTGTAACTTCCCTCAGACGTGACACAACCGCCCTACCTGTCAGCCCCATTCATACACCGTGGGTGCCAACCGTGGGCGGCAAAACACCCTCTCCTCGCCCGAAATCATTAACGGCAAATATTTGGGAGATGCGAGATTACCGTCCTATCCCCAACCGACGTGATGTCCGAAATTTTAAACAGGGGATAAGTTTGTAACTTTCCCACATTTCAGACAAGCGCGTCCCAAAGTTTGAGATCCCCCCCTCCATTTCCCCATTCATACACCGTCGGCGCCACGACAACCTCCCCACTGCAGCCAGCCTCCTCCGTCTGCCACCCCATCCTCCACCTTGAAAGAGCCGCTACCCCTACCCCGTCATCCACTGCAAGAGATGGACGTCTCTCATCCACGGCGCCGGACCAGGATCCTTTCATCGCGTCATCTCGCTTAATCGGCGCCGTCGTCCACTTTGTCGTTGCCGCTCCTACGACCGCCTCGTCCACGGCAACATGATTTATCCCCCAACCCAGCCTTCTGCCATCTAAAGTATTCTTCCCCGCCGCCGATAGCCATCGCACCCGCATCACCCTCAACGCATCAGCAGGGGCCTACACGGCGTCGCAAGAGAGGTGGTACTCTTCCATATGTGCTTAAGTTATTGATCTCACCCAGAAAATAGATCTTAAATTGTTTACTGTACTTTTCTTGTCCGTACCAAATCGTAGTGGCTAGTTGAATGCAAACATTGGTTGCAAAGTAGCTTTGTCCGGTTTGCACCTTCAGATCCGCCATGTCACGGTCACTATACTCGTAAATCTTATGGTTTCCCCCTTTATATTCACTACCATCATCGTAGGTGCTTCCCTGCTTCGTGTCGTGCTAGCACTGCTCCTCAAGACCTCAACCCATCAAGCGAAACAACATGCCACTCATAATTCCAAAGCTTACGTGTTGAAATACGAATCTGATATGATGCTCATATTACTAAAACAGAGAATGTTTAATTGGTCACCTAATGTTCCTATATTTGTTTCGAAAAGCATGTTCTCCACCCACTGGTCCAGCTAGTTCCACTTTCCTGATTTTACTCCTGTTGCTTAGGGTTTTCCCCTTTTATCTACTCTACTATGATCTGCGTAGGTGCTTTCTGTCATACTAGCATTACTCCACCCTTCAAGCTAAACAACACAACACTCAAACTTCCAAAGCTTAGTTGTTCAAATATGATTGTGATATGATACTGATATTAGTTAACAGACACATTTAATTGGTCAGCTAAAGGTCCCACTTGAGTTTCCAAATGCATGTCGCAACATATAGAGAGACAGCAGAATTGCATTTCTTTGTCACTTGTTGACTGTACTTTCTTGTTCATACCAAATCTTAGTTGTTATTTCAAAGCAAATATCGGTTGCTAACTACCCTTTGCACGGTTTGCAGCTTCAGATCTGCCATCCCACTGCCACGGTCAACACTATACTCATCATGCTTACGGTTTCCCCATTTTATGATGACCATGATCAGCCTACATGGTTCGTGTCGTAATAGCACTGCTCCACCCATCGAGCTAAACAAGCTTAGTTGTACAAATTCAAATATGATATTATGCTGATATTAGTAAAACTGAGAGATGTTTAATTGGTCAGCTAAATGTTCCTACTTTAGTTTCGAAATGCATGTGAGCCACATATGGAGAGGCCGGAAGGAATAGTATTTCTCTGTGCGCTCTGGTTCATCAAGGGTGGCCAACCGACATTGTATAGAAAGACTTGTAATATCTTCAATCTGCTTGCTCTTCTGCTCTTCTTTAAGATGATCCTCTTCTCTTGCGGTCGACTGGTCAGGTCGAGTTATTCTCCTTAGTATATTTTGAATCTGTCAGGTCAGGTCGACTTGTTCTTCTTTACTATATGTTGAAGCTGTCATCTGCGAAGTATCATCACTTCTGGAGCTCTCATATTTTGAGTAGTAGGCCACATTATATTAATGCACACACCAAATTACAGCATGCATGTCACCTCTTAGAAGTTGCAGAGATAGCACAAAGGGGTTTACAGGGAGGA
Organism: Triticum aestivum; assembly: GCF_018294505.1. Taxonomy (NCBI): domain Eukaryota; kingdom Viridiplantae; phylum Streptophyta; class Magnoliopsida; order Poales; family Poaceae; genus Triticum; species Triticum aestivum. The sequence continues at coordinate 257,196,452 of NC_057814.1, read as the reverse complement.
AGTATTGGATTAGAATCACTTCTGCATTACAAAGATAATCTCACTTGTTTTTATGTTTTCATGCATGTTAGGTATTGAACATTATCAAAATGAATATGAGAATGGGCGCACGAGAGGAATATTGCGGAACGATCCACTGGCTAACAAACTTGGCATGGTGGAGGATGACCTATCTTATTCACCCATGAAGGTGCATGCTCTAACTTGGCAAGGTTGTATTGGTCGCACTTATTTTGCATCTGGCCTCTTGCATTACTTCTACTTTGTTACACCATCTGCTTAGTTTAAGCATCATATATGAGTATATGCCATACCTATCCATTTTCTGTACCTATTCCATGTGTCGTCATACTATGTTTTTCCAATAAAATGTTGTTCTTTCGTAATAGATGTCCAAAAGGAAGAGGGTGATTGCAGATCCTCAAGGAGTACAAACTAGGTATTTGGAAAAGATAGTGATACCTGTTAAATCAGATAGATCAGCAGCCACAGAAAATACAGGCCCAACTGTAACAGACTTTACCCCTACTCCAGTGGCCAAACCCCTATTAGAACTGCTGACAACCGAGCGTCAGGTACTGTCTATGATATCAATTCAAAATTTGAACAACTAAATTTCAGCATGTGCCTTACCTTCTCTCTTGTATGAAAAGTAATTTCAGATGAATCTCCTTGCTCAAAGGATCATAGGATCTCACGACGATACTGGGCTCTGCATTGCTCTTGTCAGTACCTCTTGCCCTTTGTCAGCATACTTGCACTCATTGTTGTTTGATTATGTAGCATCACTGTAAATGTTCACTTCTTTATCCTTCCTTTGCTTGAAATTATAAGATCTATATTTACTCTTAGATAAATGCAGAATTAACACAATGGTTATGAAGTTTTGGATTGCTCATGTAAGTACCTATTGTCACGTACTCCCTCTGTATCGAATTAATTGTTGATCAATTGGATGTATTTAGAACTTAATAGTACTAGATACATCCATTTGAGCGACAACTAATAACGGACGGTGGTGGTATTACTGTACATGCATCGCGAGATAGTTGATTATCTAGAATTACTCTGCATCTTATCTGCCCTGCCCTCCACTTTCTCCAAATTATCATATCTACATTTACTTTTACCAAAATGTTGAATAAAGCCAATGCCACTGCACACGTTGATGTCTGCATTCCTCTTGTCAGTACCTTTGCCTTGTAATGTTGTACTTAATCAATTACTATTTGATTATGTATCATCAGTCTGCACCTAAGCTTCATTATCCTCTATTACTTCCAATATTATTTGATCTATATTTAATCTTTGCAAAATGTAGAATAATGGCAACGCTTATAAAGAATTTTCTTTGGGGAATGTATTGAATTATCTTTCCATCAACATGGAGAAGGGCTTTGTCCAGCCCGTGTTAACATGTAATGTAAGTTCATCCTTCTCAAGCCATCAAACTTTGTTCTAGTATAGATTTGGATAGGCATCATTTCCTCCACTGCTGTTTACATCTAATTGGATGTTTGCAACAACTACCAGTTTTAAATTGTAGTTGTAAAAACATGTTCCTTATGCATAACAGATCCATTTATTTGCTTATATAATTGTGAAACCTGTTACGTGTCTCCTTGTTTCTCTTTCAGAGTCGTATCTCTTATGCCAGGCAGAACTTTAGGAAAGATAGTGAGCCAAACCATCTTGAGGACAGCGAGATGACCCCAAGGTCCTGTCTTGATGAAGACAGTGAGTTGAAGCTACTCACCAGCCGGTGTGAGACAACCTCTGTGCAGTCGCTGGCTCAATCAGTTCGACTTCTTCAGTCTCAACTTAAAGCGGAAAGGCTTGCTTCACCTCAGCTCCGACTTGAAGTCAAAGATGTAATGAAGATGTCAGGGGACTGCCTTGCGCACTATGGTGCCATACAGCTAGGGATGAAGCATCTATCATTGACACAACTGAGGTCTCATCAGCTTGTTCGGCTGCTTGCGGGGGCCCGAGCTTGCCAGGTCTAGTGCCTTCTGAGGTGCTCTCAGTTTTGTATATTCTTTTGTCGGCGCGTTTATATGCACTGGTGGCGACCTTTGATGCCCGGTGTATCTAATCCGCGGTCATGTTGCACTTTATTATCACCGGGTAGCAAACTTTGATTCCTAATATGCTGTAATTTCTTTGTTGTATAGTCTAGGTTTATTTTTTGGTCGGTATGCTGTAATTTAGGTCGGAAGGTTCAGTGGATCTCAGTGTTGTTGATCTTCAGGCCGGCTCGTTACTCATATGGGCCAAAACGTGGGCCTATAATCATCTTGGGCCATTAGCGGGTCTAAACCTATAGTAGTTTCCCGCCTTTAACAGGCCATGGGCTACATATTTACTATAGTGACACTGGGCTTCCTACGGGCCGTAGAAACAATGGGCCTTCTACGGTCTGTAGAAACAATGGGCCTTCTACGGGCCGTAGAAACAATGGGCCTTCTACGGGCCGTAGAAACAATGGGCCTTCTATGGGCTGTATCATCAATGGGCCTTAGACGGGCCGTATGATCGATTGGCCAAACATGGGCCAAGAACAGACCGCATTATGGCCGTACACGGGCTAGAGTTGGAGTCGTTCGTTCATGGGCCGACCATAACGGGCCGTCGTTAATAGGTCATATTTGATGACGCTATGAAAACGGCCGAACGTATTAACGGGCCACAAACGGGTCGACTGTAACCACAGGCTGACTTTGGCCCACAAGCAGAAAATGGAAGTAACGAGCCATAAGTAACCGAATGCTGGAAATGAGCCCAAGAATAAATGGGCCCTGAGAAGGCCGAAAGATAACATGGGCTGCAAACGGCCCAATGGATTAATGGGCCGTTAATGGGTATAAAGTGATACACTGTTCATTACGGGCCAGTTTCACCACGGGCCGTTAAAGAGTTACAAAGGGCCTCATCTGGGCCAAAAGACGTCATGGGCCATACATGGGCCGGAACTTAAAATGGGCTAGAATCATATTGGACGGCCCAGATGATGCTACTGGGCCTAATTCGGATATGTCGTAACGGGCTCTGGGTTAGCGGGCTATAAATGGGCTATATGCGAACAGCCGTTAACAGGCTTTCCGTGGGCCGGCCCGCCACCTTTTGACCAAGTCAAACGGGCCGGCCTTTTCACAGGAATGGGCATCTGTTCGGCCGTGCCACGTGTCGACGTATCATAGGCGCCTTCTGTCCAATGAGTGGATGACATCTGTCCCAATGGTGAGCCAACACGTGTTTCCTCCAGCCAATGATGATTTTACACATGGAAAATCCCCATTGGTCGGGGCTGTTAGCGGGTTATCGGATCGAAAACCGGACCCGATAGCTTAACGGTGTTCCGTTACGGTGGATGCCACGTGTCGGTCACCCTTGACGAAAGCACTTCTGTGACGCATGATTTATCGTCATGGAAGTGGACACTTCCGTGATGATAATTTTGGTAATGTCATGGAACACTTCTACGACAGCACGGGTATGACTATCTTGATTCTGTCATAAAATTGTCATGGATGTACATCCATGACAAAAAATGTGACCTACTATGACAAACACGTATCATCACGGAAGTGTATTTTTTTGTAGTGAAGACATGGTTTTCAAGGTCGTATATCTGGCTCTGGAGGAAGTTGATTTGCTCGTTGAAGGAGAAGATGATGTCCTTCATGGACTTGCCATCCACCTTGAGATCACGGGTGTAGTCCGTGATCATGAGGTGATTGGCATTGAGTCCATGTTGCATCATCCCCTTACACCGGAAGACTTCCTGCTCCATAGCTTCAAGCCTAGCCTCCACGGATCCAGTCCCCTTGGGGCCTTGCACATCGCGGATGTGGAGCACCCCCCTCACACATCTAGATAGCTTGAGGGTGCTGCATCACCTCCTGCAAATATGGGTTGATGACCTTCTCGAAGAACTTGTCCTTGGAGGAGCTTGAAGCGGCCATGGTGGATTAGATCTGTCAAAAAATAACAAGGAAAAGAAAATAGGAGATTTCTCCACAATACGGAGGTCAATAGGTTCGGGGGGTATATAAAGATTTTTTGTCTTGGGAAACTAGCAAACGGGAGAAAAAGGGAGTCCGGAAGGTACCCAATGTGGGCACAACCCAACTGGGCGAACCTGGCAGGCGCGCCCTGGTGTCTTGTGCCCACCAGGGGTGCCTTCCTGGTTGTTTCTTATTTTCCTATTGTTTGTTATATTCCAAAACGGACAGAAAATATTTTTGCGGATTTTTCGGAGTCCTTTACTTACCGTATCACGTACCTCCTTTTTTTTCATGATTCTGGAGTGTTTCAGAAGGTTTCTTTTATGTGTTCTTCCGGTGTCATAGTTTGGATAATATCGCTTTCAACATTAATGGGAAAACCTGAGATATAACGTTTTATTCGTTGCCCATTCACAACCTTCGGGTTAGTACCTTCGGCAGTATTTATTTTGATAGCTCCAGATCGATAAACCTCCTCATTTGGAGAGGAGTTTTCCTGCAAAGAATCTGAAACGAGAGTTGTACAAAATAACATATTCCCCAACTTTGAATTCCCGCTTTTGGATTCTTTTATTATGCCATCTTTTAAATTTTTCTTTAACTAACTTGGCATGTTCTTAAGCTTGGGTTCTCCATTCATCTAATGAGCTAATATCAAATAACCTCTTCTCACCACCAAGTTTGAAATCATAGTTGATTTCTTTAATTGCCCAATAAGCTTTATGTTCTAATTCAAGAGGCAAATGACAAGCTTTTCCATAAACCATTTTATAAGGAGACATACCCATAGGATTTTTATATGATGTTCTATAAGCCCAAAGTGCATCATCTAATTTCTTAGACCAATTCTTTCGGGACCTATTGACAGTCTTTTGTAAAATTAATTTTATTTCTCTATTGCTAAGTTCAACCGAGCACTAGACTGGGGATGATAGGGTGATGCAATTCTATGTTTGACATCATACTTGGCAAGCATTTTACGGAAAGCGCCATGAATAAAGTGTGAACCACCATCAGTCATTAAATATCTAGGGACTCCAAACCTTGGGAAATAACTTCTTTAAGCATTTTAATAGAGGTGTTGTGATCAGCAGTACAAGTTGGAATAGCTTCTACCCACTTAGTAACATAATCAACAGCAACCAAAATATGAGTATACCCATTAGAGGAAGGAAAAGGTCCCATGTAATCAAATCCCCGGACATCAAATGGTTCAACAGCAAGTGAATAATTCATAGGCATTTCTTGACGCTTACTGATATTACCTATTCTTTGACATTCATCACAAGATAAGACAAACTTACGAGCATCCTTGAAGAGTGTAGGCCAATAAAACCCAGATTGCAATACCTCGTGAGCAGTTCTGTCTCCCGCATGATGTCCTCCATAAGCTTCGGAGTGACATTCCTGTAGGATTTGTTCTCGTTCATGCTTAGGTACACAACGTCTAATAATACCATCTACTCCTTTATAAAGATGTGGGTCATCCCAAAAGTAATGTCTTAAATCATAGAAGAATTTTTCTTTTGTTGGTATGTAAAGCTAGGGGGTATGTATTTAGCAACAATATAATTAGCATAGTCAGCCTACCAAGGTGTACTATTAGAAACATTTATTGCAGCTAATTGCTGATCAAGAAAACTATCATCAATAGGTAGTGGGTCATCAAGAACATTCTCCAACCTAGACAGGTTATCAGCTACAGAGTTCTCCGCTCCTTTTCTATCAGTGATATGAAAATCAAATTCTTGTAGCAACAGAACCCATCGAATAAGCCTAGGTTTGGCATCTTTGTTTTCCATAAGATACTTTATTGCGGCATGATCAGTGTGAACAATTACTTTTGAATCTAAAATATATGATCTAATTTATCACCAGCAAACACCACTAATAGAAATTCTTTTTTAGTAGTAGCATAATTTGTTTGTGCATTGTCTAGAGTTTTACTTGCGTAGTGAATAACATTCAGTTTCTTATCAACTCTTTGTCCTAGAACAGCACTAACAACATAATCACTAGCATCACACATAATTTCAAAAGGCAAGTTCCAATCAGGTGGTTGAACAATAGGTGTAGAACTTAAGGCTTTCTTGAGTGTTTTGAAGGCATCTAAACAATCATCATCAAAAACAAAAGGAATATCCTTTTGCAAAAGATTTTTAAGAGGCCTAGAAATTTTAGAAAAGTCTTTGATAAATCTCCTATAGAAACCAGCATGACGAAGGAAACTACGAATACCTTTGATATCTTTAGGACATGGCATTTTCTCAATTGCATCAACCTTAGCTTTGTCCACCTCAATACATGTAGCGACCCGACCTCAACCGGTCAAGTCTCTGTGCTTAAGTGTCATCCCTGGATCGGTATTGCTGACACACACAGTACTCGAGGATTTATAATAGAGTTCAATCACACACTTATTACATCGAACATCTCAAAGGAGAACTTATTACAATAATATGGCTGAAGGCCATCTAAATAAGATAACAGCGGAAGCTTCGAAGGTAGAAGAGTCCATCCAACTCCACGGCAAAACTGAGTGCATGACAACGACCTAGCGCTCCTTACTCTTGGTCTGAAAACTCTGCAACATAATTTGCAGCCTGTGTAGGTCAGCACATGGAATATGCTGGCAAAATAACACTATAGAGTAATGAACAGATAACAGCTATCACTACATGCATATATGGCTGGTGGAGGCTCTATGGTTATCATTTGCATAAAGCTAGTTTTTCCTACAACAAAGGAATATATTTTATTTAACTACAAAGTTTGTTGAAAACATTGAAAATGGTAACCCCATCTCAATCCCAAAATAATAATTAAAAACCCCACAAATTAATTAAGTAAAGTGATGAGATCAAATCAATAATTCAAGTACCAGATACTCAAGATGTCCATAACCGGGGACACGGCTAACCATGATTAGATTGTACACTCTGCAGAGGTTTGCGCACTTTTCCCCACAAGACTCGATCTCCTCTGTTGTATTTCTCGCACTACATGATGTTTGAGAAACGGATGACCGAGACACAGTCTTTCAGAAGCGTTAACTCTTTCGACGGGTAGACCGTACCACCTACATCCCCTACATCTCCTAGTCTACCACTGAAAAAGGTCACACAACATACTCAACTATGCCAGAGCCCATAATGACTTGTGGCTGCACACGGAAGTTTCTAGCATGAATAATCTTATGATCCCTTTGAGCCTGGGTGGCGAACCATAGGATGATCACACCGGTTCCCCGAAATTTCCTTGGACAACACTAGATTCCCCAGGTGCCCACAAACAATCCATCCTGATGTGTATTAAAGTAGCCACCTTAAGTTACCCCTTAATTCATAATACTACTCACATCTGTCATGAATCACTCAAACCAAACCACGTCCACGAGCATAGCATAGTGGTATAAGCATAACGTAGTAGCTCTCCAGGGTTTGAATATAAGACAATAGGTTCTACCTCATCAACTACTTCCCAATACCCACATGTTATCACTCCTACTCATGCAATGTTTGTGGGTTGAAACTAATGCATAAAAATTGGGTAGTAAAGGGATATGATCAAAGTGTTACTTGCCTTGCTGACGATCCGAAAACCCTAGAGATTCGTAGTAGCAAGCCTCGCACTCCGAAAACTCTATCGTGAACAAAGAATAGCATACATAAGCACTCAAGCATAATGCAAAGGTAAAACTCAAAAGAAAAGATCTAAACTGAAATTTCAAGAGAAGAGCTTCGATTTGCAAAAAGAATCAATCAAATCGGAGTTACGAAACTCAAAGAACGATCAAAAGAAGTTCAAAATCAAATCTAGTTGAAACCAAATTTTAAATTTTCAAAATCATGTTCAAGTTGATTATCTGAACATAGGGGACCGAGACGAAGATTTTGGCATTGGTTTCACTGGATTTGGACAAACGAGCAAAAAGTAACGAGGGTTTGAACATCACAGACTAATCTATAAGAAAAGTATTCGCGGATAGGTCCCTGGCTGAAAGTATTCGGTTTATACCGGTTCGGTTGACGAAAACCGACAGCGACGGCGGTGTATACTCTGGTGGCGGCGGCGGCGGTGTGGGCGGCGCGGGGTGGCGGCGCGAATGGCGGCGGCGGCGGCGGCTGCTGGCTGCTGCTACTGCTGCTTGGCGGCGGCGGCTCAAGGTGAGGAGGAGGGGGCCGGGGGGTCGGCTTATAAAGCCTAGGGGACGGCGGCTTGGGGCGGGGGTCACGGCGCGGCGGCGAGTCCGGCGACGGGACGGCGAGGGAAGGCGGCGGTGCTAGCTGGCCAAGGCCCGGCTCGGCTGGGCCGGCCAAGGAAAACTTTTTTTAATAAATTTTGCCGCGAAAAAAAATCCTAATAAATTATAAAATAAAATTCTAAAAATTCCAGAAACAATTTTCACCATCCAAACCTAATATTTAGGACAAGATGAACATTTTTCTGGACTAAAATGCAATTTTTAAAAAATGCATATTTTTCTAATTCAAATAAAATAGCAAATAAAAATACAAATAAAATAATTTGATTTTAAATTTCTTCTCCAATATTTCTCCCATGTTTGAAGAAGTCATTTTATCTTCTCTCTTTTATTTTTTTGTTATTAGAAATAATTGGAGAGAAAATATTAAAATCAAATTGATCCTCTTTTCAATTGGAAATAAATTAAAATATGAAAATTTGTGAAACCTCCAACTCTCTCCTTGGGTCCTTGAGTTGCTTAAGATTTCTAGGATCACCACCAAAATGCAAATAAAATATGATATGCATATGATGACCTATGTATAACATCCAAATTGAAAATTGGGATGTTACAAACCTACCCCCCTTAAGATGAATCTCGCCCTCGAGATTCGGGTTGGCTAGAAAATAGGTGTGGGTGGTCTTTCCGTAGGTCTTCCTCTCGTTCCCAGGTGGCTTCTTCCTCGGTATGGTGGCTCCACTGAACTTTGCAAAACTTGATAACCTTACTGCATGTAACTCGGCTGGCAGACTCGAGAATCTTGACGGGTTTCTCCTCGTAGGTTAGGTCACTCTCCAGCTGAATTGCTTCCAGGGGCACTGTATCTCTCAGAGGAATATCAGCCATCTCTGCATGGCACTTCTTCAACTGGGAAACGTGAAACACATCCTGAACTCCTAACAAGCCTTCGGGTAACTCCAACTTGTAGGCCACTTCTCCCATACGTTCCAAAACTTGATATCGTCCTACAAATCTTGGGGCTAACTTTCCTTTGACTCCAATTCCTCGCAGTGGTGACACGCGAAGATATGCTCTGTCTCCGATTTCGTAGGCTACCTCCTTGCGTTTGGTGTCCGCATAACTCTTCTGCCTGCACTGAGCTACCTTCAGTCTATCACGAATCAACTTAACCTTCTCTTCAGACTCCTTGATTAAATCTGGTCCAAACAACTGACGGTCTCCAACTTCATCCCACATCAATGGTGTCCTGCACCTCCTTCCATACAAAGCTTCTAAAGGGGCCATCTTCAAACTAGCCTGATAGCTGTTGTTGTATGAACACTCTGTGTAAGGCAAATTATCATCCCAAGTAGATCCATAATCTAGCGCACAAGCTCTCAACATGTCCTCCAGAATTCGATTGACTCTCTCGGTCTGTCCATCTGTCTGCGGATGAAGGGTTGTACTGAATTCTAGCCTAGTACACAAAGTCTAGTGCAAATGATTCCAAAACTTCGAGGTAAATTGTGTTCCTCTATCTGATACAATAGTCCTCAGAACTCCATGCAGACATATGATCCTGGTCATATATATCTCGGCCAACTTCGTGCTTGTATAAGTGGTTTTCACGGGGATAAAGTGAGCCACTTTGGTCAAGCGGTCAACTACTACCCAGATAGAATCATATCCCGATCGTGTCCTGGGTAATTCGGTGATGAAATCCATGCCAAGTTTATCCCACTTCCATTCGGGTATCGGCATAGGCTGTAGTAATCCTGCTGGCTTCTGGTGTTCTGCCTTAACTCTCTGACATACATCACATACTACTACATACTCGGCAATATCCTTCTTCATACCCGTCCACCAGAAACGTTCCTTCAAATCCAAATACATCTTGGTGTTTCCTAGGTGAATCAAGTATGGCGAGTCATGAGCTACCTGCAGTATTAACTTCCTGATCTCTGGGTCATTAGGCACGTAAACACGGTCCTCAAATCATAAAGTTTCGTGCTCATCTTCAAGAAAACCTTTGGCCTTTCCTTCACTCATCTTCTCCTTTAACTCAGCAATTTCCTTATCATCCTTCTGAGCTTCTCGAATCCTTCCCAATAACATAGACTGAACCTCCATTGCTGCAAAAAAATCCTCTTGGAACTATCTCCAAACGAAGTTCCTTGAGATCGTCAACTAACTCCTATGGTAATCCTCCGCTTACGAGGGTATTAACATAACTCTTGCGGCTCAAAGCGTCTGCTATGACATTGGCTTTTCCTGGATGATAATGCAGCTTCATATCATAATCCTTTATAAGCTCCAACCATCTCCTCTGCCTGAGATTCAACTCCTTCTGCGTGAAAATATACTTCAAACTCTTGTGATCCGTGTATACATCGCAATGGTTTCCAATAAGAAAATGTCTACAAGTCTTGAGCGCATGCACTACAGCTGCTAACTCCAAATCATGTGTGGCATAATTCAACTCATGAGGTCGGAGCTGATGTGAGGCATATGAAACAACTCTTCCGTCTTGCATAAGTACACCTCCAAGTCCTTGGCGAGAAGCGTCGCAATACACTTGGAAATCCTTGCGTATATCCGGAAGAATTAGTACTGGGGCTGTAACTAAACGTTTCTTCAACTCCTGAAAACTGGCCTCACATTCTTCGGTCCACTTGAACTTGGTGTCCTTCTCCAATAACTCCGTCATGGGCTTTGCAATCATGGAAAAATTCTCAATAAATCTCCGGTAATATCCTACGAGTCCAAGAAAACTACGGATCTCTCCAACTGAGGTGGGTGCCCACCACTCAGTAACAGACTGAACCTTGGTAGGGTCTACTGCTATACCTTCTCCTAATATAACATGTCCAAGAAATCCAACTTCCTTCAACCAGAACTCAAATTTGCTGAACTTGGCATATAACTGGTGTTCCCTTAGCTTCTCGAGAACTAATCGCAAATGCTCCTTGGGTCCAAACCTAATATTTAGGACAAGATGAACATTTTTCTGGACTAAAATGCAATTTTTCCAAAATGCATTTTTTTCTAATTCAAATAAAATAGCAAATAAAAATACAAATAAAATAATTTGATTTTAAATTTCTTCTCCAATATTTCTCCCCTATTTGAAGAAGTCATTTTATCTTCTCTCTTTTATTTTTTTGTTATTAGAAATAATTGGAGAGAGAATATTAAAATCAAATTGATGCTCTTTTCAATTTGAAATAAATTCAAATATGAAAATTTGTGAATCCTCCAACTCTCTCGTTGGGTCCTTGAGATGCTTAAGATTTCTAGGATCACCACCAAAAAGCAAATAAAGTATGATATGCATATGATGACCTATGTATAACATCCAAATTGAAAATTGGGATGTTACAATACCTCTTTTAGAAAATTTATGGCCCAAAACAATACCTTCGTTAACCATAAACTGGCACTTCTCTCAATTCAAGACAAGATTTGTTTGCTCACATCTTTGCAAAACTCGATCAAGATTGTTTAAACAATCATCAAAAGACTTCCCATAAACAGAAAAGTCATCCATGAAAACCTCAACAATCTTTTCACAAAAGTCAGAGAATATAGCAGTCATACATCTTTGAAAGGTAGCAGGTGCATTGCATAATCTAAAAGTCTTATGTCTATAAGCATAAGTTCCAAAAGGACAAGTAAAAGTGGTCTTTTCTTGATCAGGTTGAGAAACAGGTATTTGTGAAAAACCAGAATATCGATCAAGGAAGAAAAAATGTGTGAGCTTAGATAATCTTTCTAGCATTTGATCAACAAAAGGAAGAGGGTAATGATCTTTTCTAGTTGCTTTGTTTAATTTTCTAAAATCAATTACCATTTTATAGCCTGTAACAATTCTTTGTGGAATAAGTTCATTCTTATCATTAGGAACAACAGTAATACCTCGTTTCTTAGGGACACAATGGGCATGACTTACCCATCTACTATCAGTTATAGGATAGATTATACCTGCTTCTTGAAGTTTTAATATTTCCGTTCTTACCATTTCTTTCATCTTCGGATTTGACCGACGTTGGTGATCAACAACGGGTTTAGCATCAGGTTCCATATTAATCTTGTGCTGACATAGAGTGGGACTAATGCCCTTTAAATCATCAAGAGTATACCCAATAGCAGCTCGGTGCTTCTTCAGAACCTTTAATAATCTTTCTTCTTCATGTTCTGAAAGGTTAGCACTAATAATAACAGGATATATCTACTTCCCATCAAGATAAGCATATTTCAAAGTGTCTGGCAATTGTTTTACTTCAAACATAGGATCACCTTTAGGTGGAGGAGGACCTCCTAGAGTTTCAATAGGCAAATTGTGCTTAAGCAGAGGTTGTTTTTCGAACATGATTCTATCTATTTCATTTCTTTCATGCATATGCAAATCATTTTCATGGTCTAGCAAATATTGTTCTAAAGGATTAGTGGGAGGTACAGCAATAGAAGCAAGACCAATAATTTCATCCTTACTAGGCAATTCTTTCTTATGATGCTTTCTACAAAACTTGGAAAAATTAAACTCATGAGACTCATCACCAAACCTAACACTGATAGTTTGTTTCTCACAATCTATTTTTAGTATTAACGGTGTTCAAGAAAGGTCTACCAAAGATAATGGGACAAAAGTCATCTTGTGTGGAACCAAGAACAAGAAAATCAGCTGTAGGATATTTTATTTTCCCACACAAGGCTTCAACATCTCTAACAATCCCAAGTGGTGCGATGGTGTCTCTATTAGCAAGTTTAATAGTAACATCTATGTCTTCTATCTCAGCAGGTGCTATGTCATTCATAATTTCTTGATATAAAGTAAAAGGAATAGCACTCACGCTAGCACCTATGTCACATAAACCATGATAACAGTGATGTCCTATCTTAACTGAGACAACAGGCATGCCAACAACAGGTCTATGTTTATCTTTTTCATCGGGTTTGGCAATTCTAGCAACTTCAACACATAAGTAAATAACATGCCCATCTATATTTTCAACCAGGAGATCCTTAACCATAGCAACACTATGTTCTACCTTGATTTGCTCAGCTGGTTTAGGTGTTCTATATAACTTTTATTGACCATCGTTGAAACTTTAGCATGTTCCTTCATCCTAACAGGGAAAGGTGGTTTTTCAATATAAGCAGTAGGAACAACTGGATCAACATTATAAATAATAGTTTCATCTTTAGCTATTACCAGTTTTTCAAATTCTTCTTTAATAGGTCGGTGATATTTAAACCACTTCTCCTTAGGGAGATCAACATGAGTAGCAAAAGATTCACAAAAGGAGGCTACTATCTCAGAGTGTAGTCCATATTTAGTGCTAAACTTTTGAAAAGCATCGGTATTCATAAAAGATGTAACACAATCAAACTTAAGTTTAATACCTGACTCTTTACCTTCATCGAGTTCCCAATCTTCAGAGTTGCGTTTAATTCTTTCTAAAAGATCCCACCAGAATTCAATAGTCTTCTTCATAAAGGAACCAGTACAAGAAGTATCGAGCATGGATCGATCATTATGAGAAAGCCGAGCATAAAAATTCTGAATAATAATTTCTCTTGAGAGATCATGGTTGGGGCATGACTATAACACTGACTTAAGCCTCCCCCAAGCTAGAGCGATACTTTCTCCTTCACGAGGCCAAAAATTATATATATAATTCCGATCACGATGAACTAGATGCATAGGATATTTTTTTGGTGAAACTCCAATTTCAATCGATTCCAATTCCAAGATCCAATATCATCGCATAGCCTATACCATGCCAATGCTTTCCCTTCAAAGATAAAGGGAAAACCTTCTTCTTAGCTTCAACTCTGTGTAAACCTTCAAGCTTAAACAATCCACATATATCAAGTGCATATCAGGATGTTCGGTTCCATCTCGTGCATAAGGATTAGCTAGCAGTTGTTCTATCATACCCGAAGGAAATTCATATTCATTACTTTCAGTAGGTGCAGTGGGTTGAGGGGCAACTAATTGTGGTCCCGATCGAGGTGAAGATACCCTGAACAAACCCCTCAAAGGATTGTTTTCCATAGTAACAAGTGACAGTAAATTTTAGCACGTAGTAATAATTTTTCCTTACCAATTTCCACTTACCCAGAGCGCTTCACTCCTCGGCAACGGCGCCAGAAAAGAGCCTTGATGACCCAGAAGTATAGGGGATCAATCGTAGTCCTTTCGATAAGTAAGAGTGTTGAACCCAACGAGGAGTAGAAGGAAATGACAAGTGGTTTTCAGCAAGGTAATGTCTCCAAGTGCTGAAATTGTAAGTAACAGATAATTTGGTAGCAGGATAATTTGTAACGAGCATGTAACGGTAACGCAAAATAATAGGCAGCAACGTAGCCCAATTATTTTGTGGCAAAGGACAGGCCAAAATGGTTTCTGATAATAAGCAAAGTGTTCTTGAGGGCACACAGGAATTTCATCTAGTCACTTTCACCATGTTGGCTTGATTTGTGTTCACTACTTTGATAATTTGATATGTGGGTGGATCGGTGCTAAGGTGTTGTTCTTACTTGAACAAACCTCCTACTTATGATTAAACCCCTCGCAAGCATCCGCTACTACGAGAAATGTATTAAGATAGAATCTAACCATAGCATTAAACTTTTGGATCCAAATCAGTCCCTTACGAAATAGCGCATAAACTAGGGTTTAAGCTTCTGTCTCTCTAGCAACCCATCATCTAATAACTACTCCACAATGCATTCCCTTAGTACCAAATATGGTGAAGTGTCATGTATTCGACGTTCACATGACACCACTAAGGGAATCACAACATACATATTATCAAAATATCAAACACATATCAAGTTCACATGATTACTTGCAACATGATTTGTCCCGTGACCTCAAGAACAAAAGTAACTACTCACAAGTGATAAACATGTTCATGATCATAGGGATATTAGATAGCATAATGGATCTTAGCATATAATATTCCACCAAATAATTCATATAGTGATCAACTACAAGATGTAATCAACACTACTAGTCACCCACAGGTCCCAATCTAAGGTTCTGGTACAAAGATTGAACACAAGAGATGAACTAGGGTTTGAGAGGAGATGGTGCTGGTGAAGATGTTGATGAATATTGGCCTCCCCAAGATGAGACAGTTGTGGGTGAAGATGATGACGATGATTTCCCCCTCTGGGAGGGAAGTTCCCCCGGCAAATCGCTCCGTCGGAGGGCAAAAGTGCTCCTGCCCAAGTTCCGCCTCGAGACGGCGGTGCTCCATCCCGAAAGTCGTCTCCTTATTTTTTCTAGGTCAAAATGACTTATATACCAGAAGATGGGCACCGAAGGTGGGCCGAGGAGGGCACAACCCACTAGGGCGCGCCTGGGCTCCCTGTCCCGCCCAGGTGGGTTGTGCCCACCTGGTAGGCCCCCTCTGGTAGTTATTCGCTCCAATAATTCTTATTTATTCCATAAAAATTCCTCGTGAAGTTTCAGCTCATTTGGAGTTGTGCAGAATAGGTAGCCTAACGTAGCTTTTTCAGGTCCAGATTTCCAACTGCCGGAATTCTCCCTCTTTGTGTGAACCTTGCATATTATGAGAGAAAAGGAATCATAATTACTCCAAAAAGCATTATTATGCATAAAAACATTATAAATAACAGTAGGTAAACATGATGCAAAATGGACGTGTCAGCGCTCTTTGGCTCGCTTTGAAGCTATTGACATGCCCGAGGCCCTCATCTAGGTTTCCACATCTTTTGTCCGAAAACATTTTGAGGTTCTCCATCGACATCGCAAGCCCTCCAGCCGCCATCATGTTCGTGCCACCGGATCATCAACATCGCTTCATCAGAAGTGACCATTGTGTCAAATCTTCATTAACTTTATTGTGCCATTGACTACATCAATACACGAGCTTCTGCAATCGACAACGGCCACTCCAGCCTTTGATACCACCTTTAACCGGAAGCGAGGTCGATTACCCCCGACTTCGTGAAAGGTTAAGTGTGAGGAAGGTATCCATACCGTCACAAACTTTTCCTTCCTTTCCGTTATGACAGTCTGATGACCCACAAGTATAGGGGATCTATCATAGTCCTTTTGATAAGTAAGCGTGTCGAACCCAACAAGGAGCAGAATGAAATGACAAGCGGTTTTTAGTAAGGTATTCTCTGCAAGCACTGAAATTATCGGTAACAGATAGTTTTGTGATAAGGTAAATCGTAAAGGGTAACAAGTAACAAAAGTAAACAAGGTGCAGCAAGACGGCCCAATCCTTTTTGTAGCAAAGGACAAGCCTGGATGAACTCTTATATAATGCAAAGCACTCCTGAGGACACATGGGAATTGTTGTCAAGCTAGTTTTCATCATGCTCATATGATTCATGTTCGTTACTTTGATAATTTGATATGTGGGTGGACCGGTGCTTGGGTGTTGCCCTTCCTTGGCCAAGCCTCCCACTTATTTTTAACCCCTCTCGCAAGCATCCGCAACTACGAAAGAAGAATTAAGATAAATCTAACCATAGCATGTAACATATGGTTCCAAATCAGCCCCTTACGAAGCAACGCATAAGCTTTTGTCACTCTAGCAACCCATCATCTACTTATTACTTCCCAATGCCTTCCCCTAGGCCCAAATAATGGTGAAGTGTCATGTAGTCGACATTCACATAGCACCACTAGAGGAAAGACAACATACATCTCATCAAAATATCGAACGAATACCAAATTCACATGATTACTTATAACAAGACTTCTCCCATGTCCTCAGGAACAAACGTAACTACTCACAAAACATATTCATGATCAAGATCAGAGGAGTATTAATTATCATTAAGGATCTGAAAATATAATCTTCCACCGGATAAACCAACTAGCACCAACTACAAGGAGTAATCAACACTACTAGCAACCCACAGGTACCAATCTGAGGTTTTAAGACAAAGATCTGATACAAGAGATGAAATAGGGTTTGAGAGCAGATGGTGCTAGTGAAGATGTTGATGGAGATTGACTCCCTCTCAATGAGAAGATCGTTGGTGATGACGATGGCTTTGATTTCCCCCTCCCGGAGGGAAGTTTCCCCGGCAGAACAGCTCCGCGGGAGCCCTAGATTGGTTCCGCCCAAGTTCCGCCTCGAGACGGCGGCACTTCATCCCAAAAGCTTCCTTCTGATTTTTTCCAGGTCAAAACACACCATATAGCAGAAGGTGGGCGTCGGAGGCCTACCAGGGGTCCCACAAGGACGGGGGCGCGCCCTCCACCCTTGTGGCTGGCTGGTGGGCCCCCTCTTGTGCTTTCTTCACCCAATATTTTTTATATATTCCAAAAATATTCTCCGTGAAGTTTCAGGACCTTTGGAGTTGTGCAGAATAGGTCTCTAATATTTGCTTCTTTTCCAGTCCAGAATTCCAGCTGCCGGCATTCTCCCTCTTCATGTGAACCTTATAATATAAGAGAGAAAAGGCATAAGTATTGTGATATAATGTGTAATAACAGCCCATAATACAATAAATATCAACATAAAAGCATGATGCAAAATGGACATATCAACTCCCCCAAGCTTAGACCTCGCTTGTCCTCAAGTGAAAGCCGATATCGAAGAATATGTCCACATGTTTAAAGATAGAGGTGTCGATAAAATAAAATACGGACATGAGGGCATCATGATTATCTTTAGAACAACAACATATATTGTCATATAATTTCTTATGCTAAAGTAACAATCCATTCACAAGGTAAAGTATGAATCAGAAACTTCATTAAAAACTAACAAACTATGATCTGAGTCATTGAAGCAATTGCAGTTTATCATAACATCGGAAAGAGTCAATGTAAGAGCTTTTCTACAAGTCCACATACTCAACTATCATTTAGTCTTTCACAATTGCTAACACTCACGCGATACTTATGGGTACAAAGTTTCAATCAGACACATAGAAAGATAGGGCTTATAGTTTCGCCTTCCAACCATTTACCTCAAGGGTAATGTCAACAATAATACTTTATGAAAACCTACATCCGAGTGGATATATATATATATTCGGATCTCTCCAACACATAGTGCTTGCCAAAGGGAAAGGTGTAAAAAGGAAAGGTGATGATCACCATGACTCTTGTATAAGGGTAGAGGATAAAAGTAAAAGATAGGCCCTTTGCAGAGAGAAGTAGAGGTTGTCATGCGCTTTTATAGTTGGATACACAAAATCTTAATGCAAAAGAATGTCACTTTATATTGCCGCTTTAGATAAAGACCTTTATTATGCAGTCCGCCTCTTTTATATCTTCCATAACACAAGTTCGTATAAAGCTTATCTTCTTCACACTAATAGATCATACATATTTAGAAAGCAATTTTTATTGCTTGCACCGATGCCAACTTACTTGAAGGATCTTACTCAATCCGTAGGTAGGTATGGTGGACTCTCATGGCAAAACTGGTTTAAGGGATGTTTGGAAGCACAAGTGGTATCTCTACTTGGTGCTAAGAATTTGGCTAGCATGAGAGGGAAAGGCAAGCTCAACATGTTGGGTGATACATGACAATATAACTTCTATTCGGATATAAGCAAACATAACTCATACGTTTGTCTTCCTTGTCCAACATCAACCTTTTAGCATGTCATATTTTAATGAGTGCTCACAATTACAAAATATGTCCAAGATAGTGTATTTATATGTGAAGCATCTCTTTCTTTATTACTTCCTATTAATTGCAACAATGACCAAAACTATGTTTGTCAACTCTCAACAACTTTTATTCATCATACTCTTTATATGTGAAGTCATTACTGTCCATAAGATCAATATATGATATTTTTATTTCTTTTTATTATTTCTTTAATTTTATTTCCTCAAGATCATAGCTAGAAAGCAGAGCCCTCAACTGAAAGCTACTCTTTATTATATATAACTCAAGGACTTGATTACATAGATAGAGATTGAAACAAAACTCAAAGCTAGATCATACTAAAACTTTATTCTACTAGATCAAGATATAACCAAAAGGATCGAACTAAGAAAAACGATAAAGATAAAGATGTGATGGTGATACGATACCGGGGCACCTCCCCCACGCTTGGCAGTTGCCAAGGGGAGTGCCCATACCCATTTGTTTATGTCTCTTTCTTTGGAGGTGGTGATGATGGAGTTGTTGATGTGGTATCTTTCTTCCTCAGCTCGCGCTTGAGGATAGAATTTTCCTCCCTTAAGTCATCGACCTCCTGCTCAAGCAATAAATCTTTTTACATAGTTCCTGTTTGTTTTCCTGCAAGAGACGAAAAGGGATAAACTCGATCTTAGGTTTCTTTGCTTTATTTGGAAGACTTGACTTTTTGAACTCCACGTGCATGTCCCCAGGTTGGGCTAGTGGGACTTCCTCTTCATCAGAACTTGTCTCTTCTTTTCCTTTTGGATCATAGTCTTCTTCTTCCTCCATGGTCCAACCATTATGCTCCAAATCCTCGTAGACCTTGGGGTCTGCAATGTAATCAACTACATAGCTCTCTCCCTCCGAATCTTGGGATGACATATTGCTCTAAATCTGCTGCAGAAACAGCTCAAAACGAAAATAGGGGATTTTGTCGTGGTACAGTGGTCAAAACCTTCGGGAGATTATATAATGAATTTTTACCGACCATAAGAAGTATTGTGCAAGAAAATGGAGTCCATAGGGCACACGAGGTAGCCACAAGGACGGGGGGCGCGCCCAGGGGGTAGGGCGCGCCCTCCACCCTTTGTGGTGGCCTCGTGTCTCTTTGGACTACTTTTAATTTCCTAAATTTTTAAATAATCCAAAAACAGAGAAAAAATGCCATTGGAAACCTTTTGGAGTCGGTTTACTTACCGTAAATACCTATTCCTTTTCAGAGTCTGAAACGTTCTGGAAAGTGTCCCTTATGTACTCCTCCAGTGTTACGGTATTAATTATATTGGTCTCAACATTTATGGGAGTACCTGAGATATAATGTTTGATTCTTTGACCATTTACCACGTTCGGATTTGTTCCTTCGGCATTGTTGATTTTTATGGCACCGAAACGATAGACCTCCTCAATAATGTAAGAACCTTCCCATTTAGGGAGAAGCTTTCCTGCAAAAAATCTTAAACGGGAGTTGTATAGAAAAACTTGATCACCTACCCTAAACTCACGCTTTTGTATCCTCTTGTCATGCCATCTTTTAACTTTTTCTTTGAACAACTTGGCATTCTCATAGGCTTGGGTTCTCCATTCATCAAGCAAGCTAATGTCAAATAACCTCTTCTCACCAGCAAGTTTGAAATCTCAATTCAGCTCTTTAATAGCCCAATATGCCTTATGTTCTAGTTCGAGAGGTAAGTGACATGCTTTTCCATAAACCATTTTACACAGAGACATACCCATAGGGTTCTTATAAGCAGTTCTATAAATCCACAATGCATCGTCAAGTTTCTTAGACCAATTCTTTCTAGATCTATTAATAGTCTTTTGCAAAATCAATTTAATCTCTCTATTGCTTAATTCTACTTGACCACTAGACTGAGGATGATAAGGAGATGCAATTCTATGATTAACATCATACTTAGCAAGCATTTTACGGAAAGCACCATGAATAAAATTTGAACCCATCAGTCATTAAATATCTAGGGACTCCAAACCTCAGAAAAATAACTTCTTTAAGCATCTTAATAGAGGTGTTATGATCAGCACTACTAGTTGGAATTGCTTCTACCCACTTAGTACCATAATCAACAGCAACTAAAATATGTGTATACCCATTAGAGGAAGGAAAAGGTCCCATATAATCAAAGCCCCAAACATCAAATGGTTCAATAACAAGTGAATAATTCATAGGCATTTCCTGACGTCTACTAATATTGACAATTCTTTGGCATTCATCACAAGACAAGACAAACTTACGAGCATCCTTGAAGAGAGTAGGCCAATTAAAACCAGATTGCAATACCTTATGTGTAGTTCTATCTCCAGCGTGGTGTCCTCCGTCGGACTCGGAGTGGCACTTGCGTAGGATCTGTCCCTATTCATGCTCAGGTATACAACGTCTAATAACACCATCTACTCCTTCATTATAAAGGTGTGGGTCATCCCAAAAGTAATGTCTTAAATCATAGAAAAACCTTTTCTTTTGCTGGTACGTGAAACTAGGTGGTATAAATTTAGCAACAATGTAATTAGCATAATCAGCATACCATGGAGTATTACGAGAAGCATTTATGACAGCTAGTTGTTCATCGGGAAAGTTATCATCAATAGGTAGTGAGTCATCAAGAACATTTTCTAACCTAGACAAGTTGTCTGCAACGGGGTTCTCAGCTCCCTTTCTATCAACAATATGCAAATCAAATTCTTGTAGCAAGAGAACCCATGTAATAAGTCTAGGTTTGGCATCTTTCTCCTCCATAAGATACTTAATAGCAGCATGATCAATGTGAACAGTTACTTTGGAATCAACAATATACGACCTGAACTTATCACAACCAAAAACAACTGCTAAAAATTCTTTTTCAGTAGTAGCATAATTTCTCTGGGCACTGTCTAGAGTTTTGCTAGCATAATGAATAACATTCAATTTCTTATCAACTCTTTGTCCTAGAACAGCACCAACAACATAATCACTAGCATCGCACATGATTTCAAAGGGTAAATTTCAATCAGGTGGCTGAACAATAGGTGCATAAATCAAGGCTTTCTTAAGTATTTCAAATGCTTCTACACAATCATCATCAAAAACAAAAGGAACATCTTTTTGCAAGAGATTAGTGAGAGGCCTAAATTTTTTAGAGAAGTCTTTAATAAACCTCCTATAGAAACCAGCATGACCAAGGAAACTTCTTATACCTTTGATATCTTTAGGACACGGCATCTTTTCAATAGCATCGACTTTAGCTTTATCAACTTCAATACCTCTTTTAGAAATTTTATGCCCCAAGACAATACCTTCATTAACCATAAAGTGGCACTTCTCCCAATTCAAGACAAGGTTAGTTTCTTCACATCTCTGTAAAACTCGATCAAGGTTACTTAAGCAATCATCAAAAGAAGTTTCGTAAATAGAGAAATCATCCATGAAAACCTCGACAATCTTTTCACAAAAATCAGAGAATATAGCAGTCATACATCTTTGAAAGGTGGTAGGTGCATTGCATAAACCAAATGGCATACGTCTATAAGCAAAGGTGCCGAAAGGGCAAGTAAAAGTGGTCTTCTTCTGATCATATTTTGACACAGATATTTGAGAAAAACCAGAATAACCATCTAGAAAGCAAAAATGTGTATGTTTGGATAGTCTTTCTAGCATTTGATCAATAAAAGGTAGAGGGTAATGATCTTTTCTAGTAGCTTTATTCAATTTGCGAAAATCAATTAACACTACTGCAGGATGCTGCTAACGCGACACTACGATCAGAGACCCTTCGACGAATGTGTGCGATGCCATAATCGCAAACGGTGGTGTAAAAAACCGTCAAAAAAGGTGCAAAACGTTTGCGATGGAGGATGCATCAAACACGGTTCAGATTTTAGTTGCGTGTGTGATTCAAGGCATACAGTTCAATTAAATTAACCGTTTTCAACGAGGAGGAACAAAAGAAACGGGCAGCCAGATGAAGGTGTGTCCGATGTACAGCATACGGTTCACTCGGATGAACTGTTTGTGATTAGGCAACACAAAAGAAACGGTCAGCCAGATGAAGGTGGGTGCGATATACGGCATGCGGTTCACTCGGACGAACTGTTTGCGTTGACACAAGAGAACAGAAACGGTTCAACTTAACAAGACGTGTGTGTTGTGCGATGGGATTGCATACAGAACAACAACATATATATATATATATACACACACACACACACACACTTATAAGGACATGCTTGCATAACCAAATTAAACATCCACTTACATAGGTGGCTACTACAACCATGGCATTTGCACACACCAAAGTAAACTATTATATGCATAATTACATAGGTGGCTACTACACACATGACATTTCCACACACCAATAAAGTTAATTATATATTACATGCATGATTAACTAGCATAAACGATCATCTGACCATCATCTACTTCTTGTGACGCTTGCTCTGCTTGTGGCTCGATCCGGGCTCGTCGATTTGGGTAACAAGGCACTTCCTCATGTCAACGATCCGCCTGCGCATCTCATAGCATGTGTACACGCTCTTGGCCGCAAACCTGAGGTGAGGTTCATCTAGTTGCCGCATCCAAGCCCCGTGCCAGGATACGGGACTTGTTCTCTAGGCATCCTGCTTCATCTTTTCGTAGTAGGGGTCGATGATGGCCGAGGCGAGTTCGAACAGGGAGTCCTTCTTCGTGCTACCCCAGACCATGTAGTCGTCACGGATTTCGACAAGGTTCTTGCAGGCCAAGCCTGTAACACTGAGCGCTTTTACATTGTTGGTGGTATCCACCGTGGCGAACTTGTAGTCAGTGCTGTTGACAAACCTGTTGAAATGGTCGCAAGGCTCTGTGGTCATGCAGTAGTGGTAGATGAGGACATGATGGCGCACGCACAACTGGGCGATGGCAACCTTCTGATCTATGCCGGGACGACCGGCGGTGTACTGGAGGTCGATGCCGACCACCTTGTACTTGTCTCCAGGAAGCAACTGCTCAACGTTGTTGATGTAGTCGTCCACCACGGCCGGGTCGATGGTGTACACCATCCAGAGATCTGTCTTCCTCGCGTGGGTCTCCACTCTATGCTCGCCGAACTCCATTGGAGCGCCGCCGGACATCCCCTCTCTATGTGTCGTGGTGGGTGTGCTTGTTGTGTTTTGGGGCGCGATCGAAAGGTTGAAGAGACTAAGGTTATAATGGCCGCGGGAATTAAAGGGGAAGCCTGACGGCCAGGAATATTGGCAGGCCCTGATGGCAGTTCTAATTTGCAGCATATCACTCCAGCGTGCCGCACGGAACTGCATCATGTGGCAATGCGCGCGGCACAACCGCATGCATACGGGGCCCCCGACGTGATCGTGTGCATGCCCAACCGTTGGCAGACTGCGCGCGGAGGGACGCGAGCAGAGCGCTCTGCGGTCACCTCAACGGCGAGCAACCATATATATATATATATATATATATGCATATAGCAGTTGAACACGCAAGGAAAAGTTGTCCACAAGACGAGCGCGCCGACGGACGCGAGCAGAGCGCGCCGCGGCGCCTAACGGCGAGCACATCGCGCTATGGCGCCTAACGGCAGGATAGACCTTCATTCAAGCCAATCAAAATAAGACTGGAACGGACATGTCTGTATTGAGCAAAAGGATCGCACATGTCTGTATTGACTGGAACGAGAATGCAATAGCAAAATAAGAATTAAGGCCACGATGATGCGATCGCAGTGGTGGTTACAGGAGGCAATAAGAAAGATGCATCCATCAACGTACGACCTCCTCCTCCTCAACTCAGTGCGCCGGCCGGGCCACCGACCGGCGGCTCCTGTGGCGAGGTCAAGGTGCTTCTCAACTAAGGCATCCAAGCCTTCTAGCCGGCTGAAGAAGGCCAACGTCATAACATCCTCACTGGCCTTGTAGATACCCATGTACACGATTCGTTCGTAAACATGGATGTGTAAGTCGGCGGTTTCTTGCAGGGCGAGGCGCCTTGCGGCGAGCGCGACCTCCAGGTGGACATTCTTCGTGGCGTCGGCGGGCAGTCGCAGGGCCACCAGTGCTTCAAAGAGGTTCTGACCATGGAGGCCGATTAGGGTGGCAGGCAATGAGGAGACCGGGCGCGCGGCCTGGAGGAGTATGGCGATGTCGTCCGCGAGCTTCTTGACGACGGTGAACCTGTTGGTGGTGTGAACGATCATCTGGTCCAACTGAGAGTCGTAGCTCGCGTCGACGGCGGCCATCCACCAGCTGGTCGCCAACACAGTATGGAGACGATCCATGGTGCCATGCCGCAGTCCGGAGTCGTGGACCATCTGGCACAGCCGCTGGCTGCTCGCGCGCATCGCCGCCATGGGTCTGGAGTGGGCACTTTTGCGCTTATTAGTGTAGGTGCTTAGGAAAATGCTTAGGTGCGTACGATGTGGTAGATGCATTGGAATGGAGGGGCGCCTTTATATGAGTGCAAACTGCATTGCATTCACATCATGTTGCCTCTTTTCACGGTCCTTCCATTACTTCCCTCATGCATTCACACGATGCTAATTAAAGGAGGATGCATCATTGGTCGTTCAACATTTCGGGAACCGCTACCCTCTCGCTCGTTTGCATTAAAGCCATATCAGGAACTGCGCCGCCCGCTGTCAAATCGAATAGTACTGCACTGCCCCGCTAGTGATTCGCACGGGTCATCCAAAAGAATCGTTTGTGTTCAAGACATGCACAAATCCTGCTCTCACTTTGCATACGGGTGTTCTATCTGAAACCATCATGCTTGTTGTGACAAGCTCTGGTTTGTGAGAAGCATATACCCAAACCTGCCCCAAATGGGAAAAAACCTTTACCACAGCATGTTGATGCCCCTCCATGATAGCATGCCAAGTTTCATGAATTTTAGACGAGTTTTGGATTTACTAGAATTTAAAAACCAGGTATCTCAATGTTTGCGGCCGAGTGACGGTGGCAGGGTGTTTGACATTCATTCCCATTTCTTGCATGGAACCTAAGCATGCACCAGAGGACAAAGATTTGATTTTTCAACCAATTTATATGCATTGGAGCATGTGCATGTAGTTCAAAATTGAATTATGCACATAAATGCATTGAAAACTCACTTAATGCATAAAAATGTCCAAACGAACCCCAAAAAATCACAAAAATAACACAAATCTACTGTTGTTCTATGTTGACACGAGAAAAAAATTGAAAGCAATAAGAGGCAATGGATATCGTTTCACCCCCAAAGTTGGGGTGTTCCCTGCCGAAACTATCATGCTTGTTGTGAGAAGCTCTGGTTTGTGAGAAGCATATACCAAAACCTGCCCCAGATGGGACAAAAACTTTACCACGACATGTTGATGCCGCTCCATGATAGCATGCCAAGTTTCATGAATTTCAGATGAGTTTTGGATTTACTAGAATTTAAAAACCAGGTATCTCAATGTTTGCGGCCGAGTGACGGTGGCACGGTGCTTGACATTCATTCCCATTTCTTGCATGGTAACTAAGCATGCACCCAAGGACCAAAGATTTGATTTTTCAACCAATTTATATGCATCGGAGCATGTGCATGTAGTTCAAATTTGAATTATGCACATAAATGCATTGAAAACTCACTTAATGCATAAAAATGTCCAAACGAACCCCAAAAAATCACAAAAATAGCACAACACTCCTGTTGTTATATGTTGACATGAGAAAAAAACTTGAAAGTAATAAGAGGCAATGGATATCGTTTCGCCCCCAATGTTGGGGTGTTCCCTACCGAAACCATCATGCTTGTTGTGCGAAGCTCTGGTTTGTGAGAAGCATATACCCAGACATGCCCCAAATGGGACAAAAACTTTACCACAGCATGTTGATGCCGCTCCATGATAGCATGCCAAGTTTCATGAATTTCAGACGAGTTTTCAATTTACTAGAATTTAAAAACAAGGTATCTCAATGTTTGCAGCCGAGTGACGGTGGCACGATGCTTGACATTCATTCCCATTTCTTGCACGGGACCTAAGCATGCACCCAAGGACCAAAGATTTGATTTTTCAACCAATTTATATGCACCGGAGCATGTGCATGTAGTTCAAATTTGAATTATTGATACGTCTCCAACGTATCTATAATTTTGGATTGTTCCATGCTATTATATATTCTGTTTTGGATGTTTATGGGCTTTACTATACACTTTTATATTATTTCTGGGACTAGCCTATTAACCGGAGGCCCAGCCCAAATTGTTGTTTTCTTGCCTATTTCAGTGTTTCGAAGAAAAGGAATATCAAATGGAGTCCAAACGGAATGAAACCTTCGGGAGAGTTATTTTTGGAACGGAAGCAATCCAGGAGACTTGGAGTAGACGTCCGGGAAGCTTCGAGGTGGCCACGAGGCAGGGAGGCACGCCTACCCCCCTGGGCGCACCCCCCACCCTCATGGTCCCCTTGTGGCTCCCCTGACCGACTTTTTCTCCTATATATATCCATATACCCTAAAAACATCAGAGAACAGAATAGATCGGGAGTTCCGCCGCCGCAAGCCTCTGTAGCCACCAAAAACCAATCGGGACCCTGTTTCGGCACCCTGCCGGAGGGGGGATCCCTCACCGGTGGCCATCTTCATCATCTCGGCGCTCTCCATGACGAGGAGGGAGTAGTTCACCCTCGGGGCCGAGGGTATGTACCAGTAGCTATGTGTTTGATCTCTCTCTCTCTCGTGTTCTTGAGGTGGTACGATCTTGATGTATCGCGAGCTTTGCTATTATAGTTGTATCTTATGATGTTTATCCCCCTCTACTCTCTTGTAATGGATTGAGTTTTCCCTTTGAAGTTATCTTATAGGATTAAGTCTTTAAGGATTTGAGAACACTTGATGTATGACTTGCATGTGCGTATCTGTGGTGACAATGGGATATCACGTGATTCACTTGATGTATGTTTTGGTGATCAACTTGCGGGTTCCGCTCGTGAACTTATGCATAGGGGTTGACACACGTTTTCGTCTTGACTCTCCGGTAGAAACTTTGGGGCACTCTTTGAAGTTCTATGTGTTTGTTGAATAGATGAATCTGAGATTGTTTCATGCATATCGTATAATCATACCCACAGATACTCGAGGTGACATTGGAGTATCTAGGTGACATTAGGGTTTTGGTTGATTTGTGTCTTAAGGTGTAATTCTAGTACGAACTCTATGCTAGATCGAACGGAAAGAATAGCTTTGTGTTATTTTACTACGGACTCTTGAATAGATCGATCCGAAAGAATAAATTTGAGGTGATTTCGTACCCTAAAATAATCTCTTCGTTTGTTCTCCGCTATTAGTTACTTTGGAGTGACTCTTTGTTGCATGTTGAGGGATAGTTATATGATCCAATTATGTTATTATTGTTGAGAGAACTTGCACTAGTGAAAGTATGAACCCTAGGCCTTGTTTCGAAGCATTGCAATACTATTTACGCTCACTTTCATCGCTTGCTACCTTGCTGTTTTTATATTTTCAGATTACAAATACCTATATCTACCATCCATATTGCACTTGTGTCACCATCTCTTCGCTGAACTAGTGCACCTATACAATTTACCATTGTATTGGGTGTGTTGGGGACACAAGAGACTCTTTGTTATTTGGTTGCAGGGTTGTTCAAGAGAGACCATCTTCAACCTACGCCTCCCACGGATTGATAAACCTTAGGTCATCCACTTGAGGGAAATTTGCTACTTTCCTACAAACCTCTGCACTTGGAGGCCCAACAACGTCTACAAGAAGAAGGTTGTGTAGTAGACATCAAGCTCTTTTCTGGCGCCGTTGCCGGGGAGGTGAGTGCTTGAAGGTATATCTTTAGATCTTGCAATCAAATCTTTTAGTTTCTTGTTGTATCACTAGTTTAATTTATAAAAGAAAACTACAAAAAATGGAATTGAGTTTGCCTCATACGCTTCATCTTTTTAATATCTTTCGTGAGAATGATGGAAAGGAAAATTGTGCTCAAGTGCTAGAAGAAGAAATCTATAAAATGTTTGGCACTAAATCTATGTGTGATGAGCATGATTGCAATGTTGTTAGTACGAATTCTTTGAATATCCATGATGCTAATGATATGCAAAGCCACAAGCTTGGGGATGCTATGTTTGATGAAGATGATATGTTTAGTCCCCAAGTTTTGATGAGCAAATTTATTATGATGAAAGCATGCCTCCTATTTATGATGATTATTGTGATGACACGTATGCTATAAAGAATAATGATAACCATGAAACTTGTCATCATGATTTTAATTTTCAATTGGATTTTGCTTCACATGATAGTTATTTTGTTGAGTTTGCTCCCACTACTATTGATGCGAATAAATTTGCTTATGTGGAGAGTAATAAAAATTCTATGCTTGTAGATCATGAAAATAATGCTTTATGTGATGGTTATATTGTTGAATTTATTCATGATGCTACTGAAAATTATTATGAGGGAGAAACATATGCTTGTAGGAATTGCAATAATATCAAGTTTCCTCTCTATGTGCTTAAAATCTTGAAGTTATGCTTGTTTTGCCTTCCTATGCTAGTTGATTATTGTTCCCATAAGTTGTTTGCTCACAAAAACCCCTATGCATAGGAAGTGGGTTAGACTTAAATGTGCTAGTCATATTCTTCATGATGCTCTCTTTATGTTTCAATTCTTATGTCTCATGTGAGCATCATTGAAATCATCATGCCTAGCTAGGGGCGTTAAACGATAGCGCTTGTTGGGAGGCAACCCAATGTTATTTTTGTTCTTTGCCTTTTGGTTCTGTTTAGGAATAAATAATCTATCTAGCCTCTGGTTAGATGTGCTTTTATGTTTTAATTAGTGTTTGTTCCAAGTAGAACCTTTGGGAAGACTTGGGTGAAGTCTTTATGATCTTGCTGTAAAAAACAGAAACTTTAGCGCTCACGAGATTAGCTAAAACGTTTTACTGGAGAGTGCTATTTAGTTTATTCTTTTTGAAGATGATTACTAGACAAATTCCTCAGGGCCACCAATTTATTTCAGAATTTTTGGAGTTACAGAAGTATTCGAATGATACAGATTACTACAGACTGTTCTGTTTTTGACAGATTTTGTTTTCTATGCGATGTTTGCTTATTTTGATGAATCTATGAGTAGTATCGGAGGGTATGAACCATAGAGAAGTTGGAATACAGTAGATATTACACCAATATGAATTTAGAATGAGTTCACAACAGTACCAAAAGTGGTGATTTATTTTCTTATACTAACGTAGCTTACGAGTTTTCTGTTGAGTTTTGTGTTGTGAAGTTTTCAAGTTTTGGGTAAAGATTTGATGGACTATGGAATAAGGAGTGGCAAGAGACTAAGCTTGGGGATGCCCAAGGCACCCCAAGGCAATATTCAAGTATAACCAAGAGCCTAAGCTTGGGGATGCCCCGGATGGCATCCCCTCTTTCGTCTTTGTTCATCGGTAAATTTACTTGGAGCTATATTTTTATTCACCACATAATATGTGTTTGCTTGGAGCATCATTTTTTTTTGCTTGCTGTTTGAATAAAATACCAAGATCTGAAATTCTTAAATGTCAGAGAGTCTTCACATAGTTGCATAATTATTCGACTACTCATTGATCTTCACTTATATCTTTCGGAGTAGTTTGTTGTTTGCTCTAGTGCTTCACTTATATCTTTTAGAGCACGGCGGTGGATTTATTTTGAAGAAATGTATGAACTCTCATGCTTCACTTATATTATTTTGAGAGTCTTTAGAACAGCATGGTAATTTGCTTTGGTTATAAATTTAGTCCTAATATGATGGACATCCAAGAGGGATATAATAAAAACTTTCATATAAAGTGCATTGAATACTATGAGAAGTTTGATTCCTTATGATTGTTTTGAGATATGAAGATGGTGATATTAGAGTCATGCTAGTTGAGTGGTTGTGAATTTGAGAGATACTTGTGTTAATGTTTGTGATTCCCGTAGCATGCACGTATGGTGAACCGTTATGTGACGAAGTCGGAGCATGATTTATTTTATTGATTGTCCTCCTGATGAGTGGCGGTCGGGGACGAGCGATGGTCTTTTCCTACCAATCTATCCCCCTAGGAGCATGAGTGTAGTACTTCGTTTCGATAACTAATAGATTTTTGCAATAAGTATATGAGTTCTTTATGACTAATGTTGAGTCCATGGATTATACACACTCTCACCCTTCCACCATTGCTAGCCTCTCTAATACCGCGCACCTTTCGCCGGTATCATACACCCACCATATACCTTCCTCAAAACAGCCACCATACCTACCTATGGCATTTCCATAGCCATTCCGAGATATATTGCCATGCAACTTATCACCATTCTGTTTATTTATGACACACTCCATCATTGTCATATTGCTTTGCATGATCATGTAGTTGACATCGTATTTGTGGCAAAGCCACCGTTCATAATTTTTCATACATGTCACTCTTGATTCATTGCACATCCCGGTACACCGCCGGAGGCATTCACATAGAGTCATATTTTGTTCTAAGTATCGAGTTGTAATCCTTGAGTTGTAAGTAAATAAAAGTGTGATGATCATCATTATTAGAGCATTGTCCCAGTGAGAAAAGGATGATGGAGACTATGATTCCCCCACAAGTCGGGATGAGACTCCGGATGAAAATAAATAAATAAAAGAGGCCAAAGAAGCCCAAATAGAAAAAAGAAAAAAGAGGCCATAAAAAAAGGAGAAGGCCCAAAAAAACAATAAAATGAAAATGAGAGAAAAAGAGAGAAGGGGCAATGCTACTATCCTTTTACCACACTTGTGCTTCAAAGTAGCACCATGATCTTCATGATAGAGAGTCTCCTATGTAGTCACTTTCATATACTAGTTGGAATTTTACATTATAGAACATGGCTTGTATATTCCAATGATGGGCTTCCTCAAATTGCCCTAGGTCTTCGTGAGCAAGCAAGTTGGATGCACACCCACTTAGTTTCTTTGTTGAGCTTTCATACACTTATAGCTCTAGTGCATCCATTGCATGGAAATCCCTACTCACTCACATTGATATCTATTGATGGGCATCTCTATAGCCCGTTGATACGCCTAGTTGATGTGAGACTATCTTCTCCTTTTTGTCTTCACCACAACCACCGTTCTATTCCACCTATAGTGCTATGTCCATGGCTCACGCTCATGTATTGCGTGAAGATTGAAAAAGTTTGAGAACATCAAAAGTATGAAACAATTGCTTGGCTTGTCATCGGGGTTGTGCATCATTTAAATATTTTGTGTGATGAAGATAGAGCATAGCCAGACTATATGATTTTGTAGGGATAGCTTTCTTTGGCCATGTTATTTTGAGAAGACATGATTGCTTTGTTAGTATGCTTGAAGTATTATTGTTTTCGTGTCAATATTAAACTTTTGTTTTGAATCTTATGTATCTGAATATTCTTGCCACAATAAAGAAGATTACATTGAGAATTATGTTAGGTAGCATTCCACATAAAAAATTCTGTTTTTATCATTTACCTACTCGAGGACGAGCAGGAATTAAGCTTGGGGATGCTTGATACGTCTCCAACGTATCTATAATTTTTTATTGTTCCATGCTATTATATATTTTGTTTTGGATGTTTATGGGCTTTATTATACACTTCTATATTATTTTTGGGACTAACCTATTAACCGGAGGCCCAGCCCAAATTGTTGTTTTCTTGCCTATTTCAGTGTTTCGAAGAAAAGGAATATCAAACGGAGTCCAAACGGAATGAAACCTTCGGGAGAGTTATTTTTGGAACGGAAGAAATCCAGGAGACTTGGAGTAGACGTCAGGGAAGCTTCGAGGTGGCCACGAGGCAGGGAGGCGCGCCTGCACCCTGGGCGCGCCCCCCACCCTCGTGGGCCCCTCGTGGCTCCCCTGACCGACTTCTTTCGCCTATATATATCCATATACCCTAAAAACATCGGAGAACAGAATAGATCGGGAGTACCGCCACCGCAAGCCTCTGTAGCCACCAAAAACCAATCGGGACCCTGTTCCGGCACCCTGCCGGAGGGGGGATCCCTCACCGGTGGCCATCTTCATCATCTCGGTGCTCTCCATGACGAGGAGGGAGTAGTTCACCCTCGGGGCTGAGGGTATGTACCAGTAGCTATGTGTTTGATCTCTCTCTCCCGTGTTCTTGAGCTGGTACGATCTTGATGTATCACGAGCTTTGCTATTATAGTTGGATCTTATGATGTTTATCCCCGTCTACTCTCTTGTAATGGATTGAGTTTTCCCTTTGAAGTTATCTTATCGGATTAAGTCTTTAAGGATTTGAGAACACTTGATGTATGTCTTGCATGTGCGTATCTGTGGTGACAATGGGATATCACGTGATTCACTTGATGTATGTTTTGGTGATCAACTTGCGGGTTCCGCTCGTGAACTTATGCACAGGGGTTGGCACACGTTTTCGTCTTGACTCTCTGGTAGAAACTTTGGGGCACTCTTTGAAGTTCTATGTGTTGGTTGAATAGATGAATCTGAGATTGTTTGATGCATATCATATAATCATACCCACGGATACTTGAGATGACATTGGAGTATCTAGGTGACATTAGGGTTTTGGTTGATTTGTGTCTTAAGGTGTTATTCTAGTACGAACTCTATGATAGATCGAACGGAAAGAATAGCTTCGTGTTATTTTACTACGGACTCTTGAATAGATCGATCCGAAAGAATAACTTTGAGGTGGTTTCTGATACGTCTCCAACGTATCTATAATTTTTGATTGTTCCATGCTATATTATATTCTGTTTTGGACATTAATGGGCTTTATTATACACTTCTATTTTTTTTGGGACTAACCTATTAACCGGAGGCCCAGCCCAGAATTGTTGCTTTTTGCCTATTTCAGAGTTTCGCAGAAAAAGAATATCAAACGGAGTCCAAACGGAATGAAACCTTCGGGAACGTGATTTTCGGAACGAACGTGATCCAGAGGACTTGGACCCTACGTCAAGACATCAACCAGGAAGTCACGAGGTAGGGGGCGCGCCTACCCCCTGGGCGCGCCCTCCACCCTCATGGGCCCCACTTTGCTCCACCGACGTACTTCTTCCTCCTATATATACCTACGTACCCCCAAACTACCAGATACGGAGCCAAAAACCTAATTCCACCGCCGCAACCTTCTGTACCCGTGAGATCCCATCTTGGGGCCTTTTCGGGAGCTCCGCCGGAGGGGCATCGATCATGGAGGGCTTCTACATCAACACCATAGCCTCTCCGATGATGTGTGAGTAGTTTACCTCAGACCTTCGGGTCCATAGTTATTAGCTAGATGGCTTCTTCTCTCTTTTTGGATCTCAATACAATGTTCTCCCCCTCTCTTGTGGAGATCTATTCCTTCTTTTGCGGTGTGTTTGTTGAGACCGATGAATTGTGGGTTTATGATCAAGTTTATCTATGAACAATATTTTAATCTTCTCTAATTCTTTTATGTATGATTGGTTATCTTTGCAAGTCTCTTCGAATTATCAGTTTGGTTTGGCCTACTAGATTGATCTTTCCTGCAATGGGAGAAGTGCTTAGCTTTGGGTTCGATCTTACGGTGTCCTTTCCCAGTGACAATAGGGGTAGCAAGGCACATATTGTATTGTTGCCATCGAGGATGACAAGATGGGGTTTATATCATATTGCATGAGTTTATCCCTCTACATCATGTCATCTTACTTAAAGCGTTACTCTGTTCTTATGAACTTAATACTCTAGATGCATGCTGGATAGCGGTCGATGTGTGGAGTAATAGTATTAGATGCAGGCAGGAGTCGGTCTACTTGTCTCGGACGTGATGCCTATATACATGATCATACCTAGATATTCTCATAACTATGCTCAATTCTGTCGATTTCTTAACAGTAATTTGTTCACCCACCGTAATACTTATGTTCTTGAGAGAAGCCACTAGTGAAACCTATGGCCCCCGGGTCTATTTTCCATCATATTAATCTCCCGTCAACAAGTTATTTCTAGCATCGTCTTTATTTTGCTTTCTTTACTTTGCATCTTTATCATAAAAATACCAAAAAAATTATCTTATCATATCTATCAGATCTCACTCTCGTAAGTGACCGTGAAGGGATTGACAACCCCTTTATTGCGTTGGTTGCGAGGATTTATTTGTTTGTGTAGGTGCGAGGGACTTGTGCGTGGCCTCCTACTGGATTGATACCTTGGTTCTCAAAAACTGAGGGAAATACTTACGCTACTTTGCTGCATCACCATTTCCTCTTCAAGGGAAAACCAACGCAGTGCTCAAGAGGTAGCAAGAAGGATTTCTGGCGCCGTTGCCGGGGAGGCCTACACCAAGTCAAGTCAAAATTTGAGCTCCCGTCAACGAGCCATTTCTGGCGCCGTTGCCGGGGAGTCTACGCAAAAGTCAACATACCAAGTACCCATCACAAACCCTTATCCCGCATTACATTATTTGCCATTTGCCTCTTGTTTTCCTCTCCCCCACTTCACCCTTGCCGTTTTATTCGCCCTCCTTACGTTCGATCTTGTGTTACCATGTGCCTTCTTTTTGCTTGCTTCTTCGCTTGCTAAAAGTTTATGGATCCACATCCACTTGCTAATCTCTTTAAGAGATCCAATTATGATGAACCTATTGCTAGTGAGTTGAGTGCACTAGATTATCTTTATGAGGTTTTGCTTGAAATTCCTTAATCTGAAAATTGTGATGAAGTACTTTATGAAGTGATTCACGATAGATGTTTGAATAAAAAGCATGATTGCATTGATTTTACTATAAATTCTCTTGATGTCAATTGTGCTAATAATATGCAAAACCCTAAGCTTGGGGATGCTAGTTTTGCTATGTCTACTACTTGTTCCAATGATCATGATTGGGGTGATTCTTCTTATGATCTTGAAAATTTATTTAAGCCCCATGATGAATATGAGATTGATAATGGTGTTTGCAATAATATTGAAAGTGGGTTTGGAAGAGTGTCAACTTTAGATCCCACATATTTGGAGAATGTTCAATTTTACGGTATTTTTGATAAAAGTGGGTTTGGAGAGGTCATGACTTTAGTTAATGTTAATCCCACTATTTTGGAAGAGTGTCAACTTTGCATGCATGTGGATCGTGTTGAAAATATTTTGTGTGATAGCTATTTTGTTGAATTTGCTTATGATCCCACATGTAATTATTATGAGAGAGGAAAATATGGTTGTAGAAATTTTCATGATACTAAATCACCTCTCGTTATGTTGAGATTGCTATTGTTTCTTTCCGCTTCCTTGCATATGCTAGTTTTTGCTTGCTATCATAATTTGTTTGCTTATAAAATGCCTATGCATAGGAAGTATGTTAGACTTAGATGTGTTTGTCATGTGTTTTATGATGCTCTCTTTGTGCTTCAATTCTTGTCTGTCATGTGAGCATCATCGAAATCTCAATGCGTGGCTAGGGGCGTTAAACGATAGCGCTTGTTGGGAGGCAACCCAATTTTATTTTTAGTTTTTGCTTTTTGCTTCTGTTTAGGAATAAATATTTTATCTAGCCTCTGTTTATATGTGTTTTTATGTTTTAATTAGTGTTTGTGCCAAGTTTAACCTATAGGATCTTCTTGGATGATAGTTATTTGATCTTGCTGAAAATTACAGAAATTTTTCTGTTCACAAAAATAATTGTTAAAAATCACCAGAACGTGATAAAATATTGATTCCAATTTCTTCTGATCAATAAACAAATTTTCTAGGTCTTCCTATTTTGGCTGAATTTTTTTAGTTCCAGAAGTTTGCGTTAGTTACAGATTACTACAGACTATTCTGTTTTTGACAGATCCTGTTTTTCATGTGTTGTTTGCTTATTTTGATGAATCTATGGCTAGTAAAATAGTTTATAAACCATAGAGAAGTTGGAATACAGTAGGTTTGACACCAATATAAATAAAGAATGAGTTCATTACAGTACCTTGAAGTGGTGTTTTGTTTTCTTTCGCTAACGGAGCTCACGAGATTTTCTGCTGAGTTTTGTGTTGTGAAGTTTTCAAGTTTTGGGTAAAAGATTTGATGGATTATGGAACAAGGAGTGGCAAGAGCCTAAGCTTTGGGATGCCCATGGCACCCCAAGATAATCTAAGGACACCAAAAAGCCAAAGCTTGGGGATGCCCCGGAAGGCATCCCCTCTTTCGTCTACTTCCATCGGTAAGTTTACTTGGAGCTATATTTTTATTCACCACATGATATGTGTTTTGCTTGGAGCGTCTTGTATTATTTGAGTCTTTATTTGTTAATTTTACACAATCATCCTTGCTGTACACACCTTTTGAGAGACACACACATGATTCGGAAATTGTTAGAATACTCTATGTGCTTCACTTATATCTTTTGAGTTATATAGTTTTTGCTCTAGTGCTTCACTTATATCTTTTAGAGCACGGTGGTGGTTTTGTTTTATAGAAACTATTGTTCTCTCATGCTTCACTTAGATTATTTTGAGAGTCCTACAAAACACCATGGTAATTTTCTTTAATTATGATAGGCATTCAAGATTAGTAAAAAAAATCTTATGAGTGTGTTGAATACTATGAGAAGTTAGATGCTTGATAATTGTTTTGAGATATGGAGATGATGATATTAGAGTCATGCTAGTTGAGTAGTTGTGAATTCGAGAAATACTTGTGTTAAAGTTTGTGATTCCCGTAGCATGCACTTATGGTGAACCGTTATGTGATGAAGTTGGAGCATGATTTATTTATTGATTGTCTTCCTTATGAGTGGCAGTCGGGGACGAGCGATTGTCTTTTCCTACCAATCTATCCCCCTAGGAGCATGCGCGTAATACTTTGCTTTGATAACTTGTTGATTTTTGCAATAAGTATATGAGTTCTTTATGACTAATGTTGAGTCCATGGATTATACGCACTTTTCTTCCTTCCACCATTGCTAGCATCTCTAATACCGCGCACTTTTTGCCGGTATCATACACCCACCATATACCTTCCTCAAAACAGCCACCATACCTACCTACCATGGCATTTCCATAGCCATTCCGAGATATATTTCCATGCAACTTTCCACCGTTCCGTTTACTATGACACGCTCCATCATTGTCATATTGCTTCGCATGATCATGTAGTTGACATCGTATTTGTGGCAAAGCCACCGTTCATAATTCTTTCATACATGTCACTCTTGATTCATTGCATATCCTGGTACACCGCCGGAGGCATTCACATAGAGTCATATTTTGTTCTAAGTATTGAGTTGTAATTGTTGAGTTGTAAGTAAATAAAAGTGTGATGATCATTATTTTTTAGAGCATTGTCCCAAGTGAGGAAAGGATGATGGAGACTATGATTCCCCCACAAGTCGGGATGAGACTCCAGACTAAATAAAAAAAGAGGCCATAAAAGAAGGCCCAAAAAAAAAGAAAACAAAATGATGAGAGAAAAAGAGAGAAGGGACAATGTTACTATCCTTTTACCACACTTGTGCTTCAAAGTAGCACCATGATCTTCATGATAGAGAGTCTCCTATGATATCTCTTTCATATACTAGTGGGAAATTTTCATTATAGAACTTGGCTTGTATATTCCAGTGATGGGCTTCCTCAAAATGCCCTAGGTCTTCGTGAGCAAGCGAGTTGGATGCACACCCACTTAGTTCCTTTTGTTGAGCTTTCATATACTTATAGCTCTAGTGCATCCGTTGCATGGCAATCCCTACTCACTCACATTGATATCTATTAATGGGCATCTCCACAGCCCGTTGATACGCCTAGTTGATGTGAGACTATCTTCTCCTTTTTTGTCTTCTCCACAACCACCATTCTATTCCACATATAGTGTATTGTGTGAAGATTGAAAAAGTTTGAGAACATCAAAAGTATGAAACAATTGCTTGGCTTGTCATCGGGGTTCTGCATGATTTAAATACTTTGTGTGGTGAAGATAGAGCATAGCCAGACTATATGATTTTGTAGGGATAAGTTTTTTGGCCATGTTATTTTGAGAATATATAATTGCTTAGTTAGTATGCTTGAAGTATTATTATTTTTATGTCAATATTATACTTTTGTCTTGAATCTTTCGGATCTGAATATTCATACCACAATTAAGAGAATTACATTGAAATTATGCCAAGTAGCATTCCACATCAAAAATTCTGTTTTTATCATTTACCTACTCGAGGACGAGCAGGAATTAAGCTTGGGGATGCTTGATATGTCTCCAACGTATCTATAATTTTTGATTGTTCCATGCTATATTATATTCTGTTTTGGACATTAATGGGCTTTATTATACACTTTTATATTATTTTTGGGACTAACCTATTAACCAGAGGCCCAGCCCTAAATTGCTGTTTTTTGCCTATTTCAGAGTTTCGCAGAAAAAGAATATCAAACGGAGTCCAAACGGAATGAAACCTTCGGGAACATGATTTTTTGAACAAACGTGATCCAGAGGATTTGGACCCTACGTCAAGACATCAACCAAGAAGGCACGAGGTAGGGGGGCGCGCCCTCCACCCTCGTGGGCCCCATGTTGCTCCACCGACGTACTTCTTCCTCCTATATATACCTACG
The DNA here is from genome assembly GCF_018294505.1 of Triticum aestivum. Classification (NCBI taxonomy): domain Eukaryota; kingdom Viridiplantae; phylum Streptophyta; class Magnoliopsida; order Poales; family Poaceae; genus Triticum; species Triticum aestivum. The sequence continues at coordinate 257,157,075 of NC_057814.1, read as the reverse complement.
TACCCCCAAACTACCAGATACGGAGCCAAAAACCTAATTCCAGCACCGCAACCTTCTGTACCCGTGAGATCCCATCTTGGGGCCTTTTCCGGAGCTCCGCCGGAGGGGGCATCGATCACGGAGGGCTTCTACATCAACACCATAGCCTCTCCGATGATGTGTGAGTAGTTTACCTCAGACCTTCGGGTCCATAGTTTTTAGCTAGATGGCTTCTTCTCTCTTTTTGGATCTCAATACAAGTTCTCCCCCTCTCTTGTGGAGATCTATTCGATGAATCTTCTTTTGCGGTGTGTTTGTTGAGACCGATGAATTGTGTGTTTATGATCAAGTTTATCTATGAACAATATTTGAATCTTCTCTGAATTCTTTTATGTATGATTGGTTATCTTTGCAAGTCTCTTCGAATTATCAGTTTGGTTTGGCCTACTAGATTGATATTTCTTGCAATGGGAGAAGTGCTTAGCTTTGGGTTCAATCTTGCGGTGTCCTTTCCCAGTGACAGTAGGGGCAGCAAGGCACGTATTGTATTGTTGCCATCGAGGATAACAAGATGGGGTTTATATCATATTGCATGAGTTTATCCTTCTACATCATGTCATCTTACTTAAAGCGTTACTCTGTTCTTATGAACTTAATACTCTAGATGCATGCTGGATAGCGGTTGATGTGTCGAGTAATAGTAGTAGATGCAGGCAGGAGTCGGTCTACTTGTCTCGGACGTGATGCCTATATACATGATCATACCTAGATATTATCATAACTATGCTCAATTATGTCAATTGCTCAGCATTAATTTGTTCACCCACCGTAATACTTATGCTCTTGAGAGAAGCCACTAGTGAAACCTATGGCCCCCGGGTCTATTTTCCATCATATTAATCTCCCGTCAACAAGTTATTTCTAGCGTCGTCTTTATTTTTCTTTCTTTACTTTGCATCTTTATCATAAAAATACCAAAAAAATTATCTTATCATATCTATCAGATCTCACTCTCGTAAGTGACCGTGAAGGGATTGACAACCCCTTTATTGCGTTGGTTGCGAGGATTTATTTGTTTGTGTAGGTGCGAGGGACTCGTGCGTGGCCTCCTACAGGATTGATACCTTGGTTCTCAAAAACTAAGGGAAATACTTACGCTACTTTGCTGCATCACCCTTTCCTCTTCAAGGGAAAACCAACGCAATGCTCAAGAGGTAGCAGTTTCGTACCCTACAATAATCTCTTCGTTTGTTCTCCGCTATTAGTTACTTTGGAGTGACTCTTTGTTGCATGTTGAGGGATAGTTATATGATCCAATTATGTTATTATTGTTGAGAGAACTTGCACTAGTGAAAGTATGAACCCTAGGCCTTGTTTCGAAGCATTGCAATACTGTTTACGCTCACTTTCATCGCTTGCTACCTTGCTGTTATCATATTTTCAGATTACAAATACCTATATCTACCATACATATTGCACTTGTATCACCATCTCTTCGCCGAACTAGTGCACCTATACAATTTACCATTGTATTTGGTGTGTTGGGGACACAAGAGACTCTTTGTTACTTGGTTGCAGGGTTGTTCGAGAGAGACCATCTTCAACCTGCGCCTCCCACGGATTGATAAACCTTAGGTCATCCACTTGAGGGAAATTTGCTACTGTCCTACAAACCTCTGCACCTGGAGGCCCAACAACGTCTAGAAGAAGAAGGTTGTGTAGTAGACATCAATTATGCACATAAATGCATTGAAAACTCACTTAATGCATAAAAATGTCCAAACGAACCCCGAAAAATCACAAAAAATAACACAACACTCCTGTTGTTATATGTTGGCACAAGAAAACAATTGAAAGAAATAAGAGGCAATGGATATCGTTTCGCCCCCAAAGTTGGGGTGTTCCCTACCGAAACCATCATGCTTGTTGTGAGAAGCTCTGGTTTGTGAGAAGCATATACTCAGACCTGTCCCAAATGGGACAAAAACTTTACCACGCCATGTTGATGTCGCTCCATGATAGCATGCCAAGTTTCATGAATTTCAGACGAGTTTTCGATTTACTAGAATTTAAAAACCATGTATCTCAACGTTTGCGGCTGAGTGACGGTGGCACGGTGCTTGACATTCATTCCCATTTCTTGCATCGGACCTAAGGATGCACACAAGGACAAAAGATTTGATTTTTCAACCAATTTATATGCACCGGAGCATGTGCATGTAGTTCAAATTTGAATTATGCACATAGATGCATTGAAAACTCACTTAATGCATAAAAATGTCCAAACGAACCCCGAAAAATCACAAAAAATAGCACAACACTCCTATTGTTCTATGTTGACACAAGAAAAAATTTAAAAGCAATAAGAGGCAATGGATATCGTTTCGCCCCCAAAGTTGGGGCATTCCCTACCGAAATCATCATGCTTGTTGTGAGAAGCTCTGGTTTGTGAGAAGCATATACCCAAACCTGCCCCTAATGGGACAAAAACTTTACCACGCCATGTTGATGCCGCTCCATGATAGCATGCAAAGTTTCATGAATTTCAGACGAGTTTCGGATTTACTAGAATTTAAAAACCAGGTATCTCAATGTTTGCGGCCGAGTGACGGTGGCAGGGTGCCTGACATTCATTCCCATTTCTTGCATGGGACCTAAGCATGCACCCAAGGACAAAAGATTTGATTTTTCAACCAATTTATATGCACCGGAGCATGTGCATGTAGTTCAAATTTGAATTATGCACATAAATGCATTGAAAACTCACTTTATGCATAAAAAATTCCAAACGAACCCCAAAAAATAAAAAAATAACACAACACTCCTGTTGTTCTATGTTGACATGAGAAAAAATTTGAAAGCAATTAGAGGCAATGGATATCGTTTCGTCCCCAAAGTTGGGGCGTTCCCTACCGAAACCATCATGCTTGTTGTGAGAAGCTCTGGTTTGTGAGAAGCATATACCCAAACCTGCCCCAAATGGGACAAAACTTTACCATGCCATGTTGATGCCGCTCCATGATAGCATGCCAAGTTTCATGAATTTTAGACGAGTTTTGGATTTACTAGAATTTAAAAACCAGGTATCTCAATGTTTGCGTCCGAGTGATGGTGGCAGGGTGTTTGACATTCATTCCCATTTCTTGCATGGGACCTAAGCATGCACCCAAGGACAAAGATTTGATATTGCAACCAATTTATATGCACTAGAGCATGTGCATGTAGTTCAAATTTGAATTATGCACATAAATGCATTGAAAACTCACTTAATGCATTAAATGTCCAAACGAACCCTGAATAATTCCAATTCATTTATGATCACTGCAGATAAAAGGTCTAGCAATTCAAACACCGTCCATGGCCGTTGTGCCCCATTATGTAATTCAAATCAAGACGAAAAATCAAGTAGATCCCACACAGTTTATTATAACCAACCGTGTGAGATGCAGCACAAAATATCTTCGGACCGTGTCTGAATAAGGGACCGTGTCTGATGACACTTTGCGCGCCAGTTTTTTGGCTGAAGCGATTCCAAATTTTCAGCTTCCGCGGAAATATCTACCTCCCCGCCCCCTCCCCTTACCAAAAGCCACATTTCCCCCCTTTCTGCCTTCCTTTCCAAGTTGGAACCTTCACTCCTTGCTTGCAGCGCCGCCGCCTCCTCGCCGGCGACCCTCCTTCACGCTGCTCGGCCTCTCCTATCCAGGCAGGTAATCCACACCTGACCCCCATCCTCCTCCTTCTTCCACATCCCACATGCCCCGACCGCCGGCACAAGCGCGACACCTTCCACCCAAATCACCAACCCCTCCACCAAATAAGCGCCGGCCTAAGCCATGGTGCACGCAGTATAGCCAGGACCTGAAGGAGCATTTGGCAGCGGAGAAGCAAATCGCGGCTGCACGCGCAGATGAGGTCGCGATGGCTGCCATTCGTGCCGACCCCCAGATCTTGGAGGAGCACCTCGTCGTCGAGGCCACCGTTGACGCCTCGCGCGTCGACGCCGCAACGCGGTTGGCTGCTTGAAACGACAATTCATGGCGTTTTCTCGAGGCCACCGTCAGTGCCTTCGACCAAGACTACGAGGTGTTTTCTGAGCGTGCACGTGCGTACCTCATCTCGAGAGCCAGCGGTTGGTGCCCAGAGCGGCTCAGGCAACTCACCACTACAACGAGGGCACCCATGATGCGGAGGCCTCGCCCTCTTCCATGTCCAAGGAGCCAATCGTCATCGATATCTCCGACAATGAGGAGTAGCTTGTCTTATTAGCTCACTATAAGGACCCATGTTCAGTTTTCTAGCTACTGCCTTTCCTTAACAAATTCTAGTGAATTGTGCTATCTACTTTCACCATGCAATCTTCTGCTATAGTGTATATGTTCTATATGTCGTGCAATGTGGTGTTCAATTAAATGCTTGGTTCAATTCTGCAAATGTGATGTTCAATTCTTCAGGGTGCAATATTTCCAAGTTGTTAAGCATGCTTGGTTTGGTTAACTGTCTGATCTTCTATTAGGAGTATGTTATATTGTTCAATTGGTGTTTAGTTAAATGCTTGGTTCATTTGTTGTGGCTTGGTTCAATTGTTGTGGTGTTTAGTTAACTGCTTTGTTCAATTCTGCAATGCGATGTTCAATTGTTGTGGCTGCATTCTGTTATTGTATACCATGTGAGGAATAAATCAAATTTGGCTGTACTAAATACATGAGAAACAAATATAATTGATATATTTCCAAGTTGTTAAGCATGCTTGGTTTGGTTAACTGTCTGATCTTCTATTAGGAGTATGTTATATTGTGCGATGTGGTGCTCAGTTAACGTTTGGTTCATTTGTTGTGGTGTTAAGTTAACTGCTTGGTTCAATTCTGCAATGCGATGTTCAATTGTTGTGGCTGCATTCTCTTATTGTATACCATGTGAGGAATAAATGGAATTTGGCTATACTAAATACATGAGAAACAAATACAATTGCTATATTTCCAAGTTGTTAAGCATTCTTGGTTTGGTTAAATGTCTGATCTTCTATTAGGAGTATGTTATATTGTGCAATGTGTTGCTCAGTTAACGTTTGGTTCATTTGTTGTGGTGTTTAGTTAACTGCTTGGTTCAATTCTGAAATGCGATGTTTAATTGTTGTGGCTGCATTCTCTTATTGTATACCATGTGAGGAATAAATCGAATTTGGCTGCACTTAATACATGATAAACATATACAAGTGCTATATTTCCTAGTTCTTAATCATGCTTGGTTTGGATAAATGGGTTTTCCATGTGGCTTGAATTAATCTGATGAATTTGCAATGTGCTTATTTTTCATCAACATATTTTACTGATAGCATGCGAACCCTTACTTAACCTGATGACTAACTACCTTATATGTGTTGCAAGGAAACAATGGGAAGAACTGAGGTTTACAAGATGGTACTAACTATTATACCTTGCCTTTTTTATTCGTTTGCCCCATTTCCAATATAGAGTAGATATTTATGTACATCCTTGTTTTCAGCGTTCACTGATGATTACCTCTCAAACCACCTCTGTGGTCAGGAAGCGAGGAAAGTTTTCATACAACACCCATGGTTCAATATTAAAGTGTTCCTGAAGAGGTCGAAGGATGGACGGTCAATCATCCACAGGCACTGGCCTAAAGTTGCAAAGACCTTCAACATGAATGAAGGCTCAATATTCGCCTTCCGCTTCAGCAGTTTTCCAGATGAGATGCATCTCTCTATGTACCATCTATGATGCTAATTTCCAAAGGTTCTAGATGTTGCATGTGAAACTTGCTACTGGTGCAGTTGTGTAATGGGGTAGCTGAGTACTGAAGCTATATCATGTTGTACTCCGATGTATTTCAATTATGAAATCCTGCTTCCTTAATATGGACATGGAATATATTATGTGCTTAATATGAATGTCAATTAGATTAGTAAATGAATTATTAATAATAGGCTAATTAGCTTGCTAATTGGATTTTCCTATTGCAACGGTTAATGAGAAAACACCATGGGTGATGACCTAAGGCAACGCACACAGTTTCTACGAATAAACCGTGTTGGATCAATGAACAATCACACACGACATTCTCTTCAAAATTGTTTGCGTTACGTCACCTTGCACAAACGTTTTCCTTGTAGTGACTGTGTGGGATGTATATACGAACGGAAACATTTAGTGGTGACCGACTGTGTGGGATGTACTTACGACCAGAAATGATTTGCCTGTATAATTGAATTTTTTAGCACTACTGTACGTATTTTTGTATTTGAGTGCTCGTCGGTCGCACATGACCTCATTTTGCCGAGCGTGTGTGTCAGGAGAGCATATCCCCAATGGTTTCTGGGTCGTGTGGGAAGGACCCCCCTATCGCCGACACTCACTTGGCAATGGTTCCAAGTGCCGTCGCAGAAAGGGGTAAAAATCATTTGTTTAGGACCGACGTGCACCAGTATACCATTCTATAACCTGTAACAATTCTTTGTGGAATAAATTCATTCTTATCATTAGGAACAACAGTAATACCTATCTTTTTAGGGACACAATGAATAGGACTTACCATTTAGTATCAGCAATAGGATAAATTATACCTGCCTCCAGAAGCTTTAGTATTTCATTTCTTACCACTTCTTTCATCTTAGGATTTAACCGTCGATGGTGATCAACAACTGGTTTAGCATCATTCTCCTACTCAATTTTGTGCTAACATAGAGTGGGACTAATGCCCTTAAGATCATCAAGAGTATATCCAATAGCGGCACGGTGCTTCTTCAGATTTTTCAATAATTTCTTTTCTTCATGCTCTGAAAGTTTAGCACTAATAATAACATGATATATGTTCTTTTCATCAAGATAAGCATATTCCAGAGTATCAGGTAATTGTTTAAGCTCAAACAGGGGATCACCCTTGGGTGGAGGAGGATCCCCAAGGATTTCAACAGGCAAATTGTGTTTCAAAATAGGCCATTGATTAAAGAATACTTCATCTATTTCCCTTCTTTCATTCATAAACATATCATTTTCAAGGTCTAGAAAATATTGTTCTAAAGGATCAGTAGGTGGCACGGCAATAGAAGCAAGACCAATAATTTCATCCTTACTAGGCAATTTTTTATCATCGGGTTGTCTACGGAATCTAGAGAAATTAAAATACCGAGACATATCCCCTAAACCAACAGTAACAATATCTTTCTCGCAGCCTATCTTAGCATTAACGGTATTCAAGAAACGTTTACCAAATATAATGGGACAAAAATAATCTTGTGGGGAAGCAAGAACAAGAAAATCAGCAGGGTATTTTATCTTCCCAAACAAGACTTCAACATCAATCCCAATTGGTGATATAGTATCTCTATTAGCAAGCTTAATAGTAACATCAATATCTTCTATCTCGGCAGGTGTAATATCATTCATAACTTCTTTATATCTCTACTCTTAATGGAGCAGTTGGTAGTCTCCGCCGGTCAATTTTCGTCCCACCTATCATGGTTTTTTTCTTCCCACCTTCGCTGGTTTTTTTTCGTAGATTTTTTTCATCCCCTTCCCCCACTTCATCGGTTTATATTAGGTAATAATTCTTGCGCTTTCTTTGGTAGGTGCTCATTTAATTCTTGGGTAATTAAGGATTCCAAAATCACATCATGATTTGCTTACCTTCTTACGCTCGTACTCCTTGAGTAGCTCCTCCCGCAAACATGTAAAAAAGGAAACTCCTCCCGCAAAACAGTAAAAAAAGGAAACTCCTCCCGCAAAACAGCCATGATTCACGGACGCGAGATCATTCCCCACCACGATTCCCATCCCTCCATGAATCTACACGTCGACATTTTGCCATTCACATCCGCGCCAGATCCCTCGCCGCATTGTCTCCCCCGTCCCTCATTGCGCCATGGCAGCTCCCTCCATAGCACCACATCGGCTTATAGTCACGTCGCGCTAGGTATGGGCCCACGGGAGCTGGCACCCGGCGGCCCCAGGTCCGGTGTTGCTCGTTCCCTACATCGACGGCGGGATCCGCAGCCTCCTCCTTCTGTTGGGCGATACAAGGATCCGATGTTGTGTGCTGCTCCATCTACACGCCTTCTTTCTTATAGGAATCGGCTCCGCAGGTTAGTCCTCGATCTTCCATGTGGCTTACTGAATTTGAAGTAGTGATGGAACTATGATTTGAGGCAAATGTGTGCAGATATTCAGTAGCTGAAGCCTCCCGATTGATAACATACACGTTAGTACTCTGAACCTCCAAATTCTCTGCTCTGTTCTTCCAGAAGATACATTAATAGATCCTTTTTTCTAGAGATGAGCCTACATTTTTATATGCTAACATCGTTGTTCATGAGAACAAAACAACACCATCAATTTTAACACATATTTTGAGTTTTACTGATTTGTCTAGAGGTGGAATTTGTGCATTATCAATTCAAGAAATGGGGGCACTGTTTGGGCAAGCCACCATTGAGATGTTTCCGCAAATGACACAATACACCATCATACTTTCTATTTTCTGCATTAGTTTCAGTTTATTGCAATATTTTTAGACTTCTTTCTATCATAAACATAAGTACATGTGATCCCTTTTAATTAGCCCAAGTTTTTTAATAAATGGTAGGATGGTATTTCTTCTGATAAAATATATTAGAACAATCCAAGTTTTGTTCTTGGCACTATACAAGTGCATCTCCTATTTTATTGTAATAGCATGATGCACTTAATTTTCTTATAAGTGATAATTCTATGTGATTATATGATTATTGGAGCTCATATTTTTTTAAGCAATGCAGCATGTGGTATTGTTTTTCATTTGTCATAGACAGTAGTAAAGGGAAAATCTGGTCGAAAAGTATGTGGTGTACAGTTTATAAAAACTTGTGGGGCTGATAAAAATGAAATATGATTTAGTGTTACAAGAAGAGAGATCTTGATTCATGGCTTTGATTTGTTTGAATTATTTATTTTCAGCTTTATGCTTCATAAATCAGTATGCTGATGCTTGGTACTATAATCATGTGACCTACCAGATCGAGGCCCGGATACACAAGAGGCAGTACCAAGCAGCTACAACTCTCCGGGGACAGCAACAACAAGGCATGTTGCCTTCTATTCTTTTTCGGAACCTAGCTATTCATGTGCTTTTCTTATCACCCTGGATCAAATAATAGTTGTCAAAGCTCTTGACTTAAGGCATTCAAATTTATACAAATATTTTGTTGAATAGTTGCTCGAATATTTTGTACATCTATGTTTTATTATTCACATCTCAAAATAATATTCTGTAATCAGGATGCATGATTGGCATAGAGTATCGATCATCTTGCCATGTTGTGTTCTTCTTGTGTTTAAGATTGTGTTTTTGCAGATGAAGTTGTTAATCCTGCTGAGGCGCCCGCTGTCGTCGGGATATTTGTGAGGGGAAGCACCCTTTTCGAGAGATTCCAGAGAAGAAGTATGTTCCCTCGGCTTCTTCGGATGGTCTATTTTTGGGCACGCCGCCTCCTGGTCTGAGTAGTTTTTCAGCTGGTGCTCTGCCGCGGGCCTCTGTCTTGTATCTTCCTCGTGTGGTGCTTCTGTTTCACATGGCCATTGCCGGTCTTCCTAATTCTGCTATCTCGCCGACAGTTCCTGCGGCCCCTCTCTTTGCTGGTGCATTGGTTGCTGTGCTAGATATTTCGTCTTTGGGCTCTTCTTGGTTGGTGGATATTCATATGTACGGAGATGCTGGCTACCCATCTATTTTGCAAAGGACAATTTCTTCCTGTTCTAATGTGCGCATGAGAGGGGGCGTCAGGGTTCGTTGTCAGCTAGCTGTCTGAATCTCCGTGCTTCGGATCGGTCTGATGATCTGCAGCACGTACGACGGTATTCATCCTTCTCACGTACATGTCCCCATTGTGGATAATTTGGTGCTGGATTTTACTGTTGTTCGTGAGTAATTTTCCTTGACTTTGCCGTTCTCGCAAGCCATTTTAAATTGCTGTTTCCTCTTTGGAATAATTGTTTGTGAATTTGTTTAGGAGGACAACAGAATTCTGCTGAATTGTAGTGGCGCCGTCGAGAGATTGATGAAGGAAAACGTCCTGTGCTGGGTTCTTCAGGTTACCTCGCCTTTTTGCATTTTGATTTATTCCTCCCCCGCTTCTTAACGTGTTCCCGCTGATAGGGTGTCTCTCCCGGGTATAGAGTCTAGAAATGTTTCTTCCATGTGGTTGTTCCCATCTTTTGGGGCCTCTTTCTCTCGGCCGTAGGTGTTGGCAGTCCAGCCAACCACGGGTATTCTCTTCTTCGAGATCTAGACCATCTTTTGTGTCTGGGTGTCACCAGACTTAAATTCTCGATCTACATGCCCGGGTATGCTTCATTTAGTTGTAATTTATTGTTCATTCTCTGTTCTGCAAGTTTAGTTGTTTGTCTAAATGTTTAGCTCCCGACGACACGTCATTGGGCCACCTCTACCATCACAGTCGAACTGTCGTTGTTGTGTCGCCGTCGAGTTGCTGGCGTTGCAACGTGACCGACTGCTGCTGATATGATCATTGTCGAGCTGCGACAACACTGCCTGACTTGGAGCCGAGAGAAAGAATAGGAAGAGATGCGAGAGAGGACAACCTAGAGCTCTCTATTAATTTCTTTCTTGCTCATTGAGTTACAAGTGTCGTGGTTTTGTAAGCCAACCCAGCAAACCATCGTCGAAGCCCCCCACACACATTAACTTAACACACGCACTCGAAGCTGGCGCGGTGGCGCCACCACTTCCCACCCCTTACCGGTGGCGCACTCCTGCATATAAGTCCCCTGCGTGACATCTCAACATATAGGCAACGCTGCATCAATCTTTTGACATATCATTGTCTATTCAAATGCTCATGATTTAGATGAAGTGGCAAAATCCATATAGTACTTGTTCTTCTCTGAATACATTAGTTTCATGTGGCTTCCGAGGTTGTGCCTTCCGGGATTTAAAGCAGCATTAGCAGTACTATGTACTCATACGCATGATTGACTAATAAGATTGCACTACCACTTTCATTCCTTTTGTTAGTATGCACGTAATCTACTATTCTTTCCGCATTCAGATTGTGCCTTGTGGTGTGTTTCTTTGATTCAGATTATGCCTGAACCAGCGGGAGCCTCTGAAGCAGCGAGAGAGTAACAGATGGGGAAACTGGCAGATCCTTTTGTGTGGACGACAGCTCGACGGTGGCAACTCGACCAGGTTTGCCGTGAGAAGGCCAGACTATGCAAGAGATTTGGCATGTGTAGTTTATCTTGTCGCTAATTACGGTGGAGTGTGGTTAGATTATCAGCTTTGTTAGATGCATAGGGCATGGAAGGAGCGGTGGATATGAGCTCCTACGGCAGAACTACTGTGCCTTGAGCAACGTCAGAGGAGCCGGCTCCCGCTGAGAATACATTTTATTTTCTTTAGCCGATTAATTCCAATAATTAATGAGGGCTGATGCACCCCGGGAGCAGCTGCCAAGATGGAAGTTGTAGCAAATAGGACGCCTTCCATCGAAGGGAAACTACGGCCAACTCCGCTCTCGTTGGCTGGCGATGCATGACGAGGCCAATGGACAGCTTGGTGCTACACAAATGAATCAAGGAAAACATGTTAACAGACCAGCAACGTGCTAGGAGGCCCATGGGAGCATTACCTGGTGTTGAATGGCGGGCAAATGACACATCATATATGTTTTTGTCCAACCAAGGTAACCCTCCAAACAGTGCCCTAAGAGTCATTTATTCCTTAATGTTTTGGCCTAGAAACAAGTTTAGTTGCAACTCTTTTGCTATCAAGTTTTCCAAATTTCGTTCACTAGGGTTCCTTTCTTATTATCATCTTCCAGATATATATTTTTGTAATTACATGAATTCAGATCTACTTCTATCGTGTCTCCTTTTCACATGTTTGCATCCAGCTGAATATCCATCTACATGCAGGATTTTGTCACATGTGTAGTGCAGTCTAAAAATTATAAGCTAGGATGTTATGCCCTACCATCTGCAAGAACAATGGATTGTGTATTGAACATAAGCTTTTTTTTGCAAGTTTGCTCTCAGTTATGTCTTTGGCGGGGCATACTTGATCATAAATTTTGTACGAAAGGTAATAGCTAACAATACGTATGCAGTTGTTACTTAAATATCAGATTGTTCTATATTGTTTAGATTTAATTGGAGAATGCAACTTAATCAATGATGTCATGTATTGGCAATAAGGGGTGTCGGGCAACCTACTAGGAGATGGCATAGATGGGCCTTGAGGACATGGCACCGTTCAGGAGGGCGGCATTCCGACAACACTCCAGCATAGACTCATCGTGATACCTGGACATGGGCAGGTAAACAGAGGTAACAGGGAGCCTAAACATCAGGACATCAAGAAGGAAGCTGATGATGATGAATACGACCATCTTGGCGTCGATTTCTTCCGCTGCCATGCCCATGTCTAGCAACATGTTGTTGTGCCAGTGCTGCAACCTTCTACTCCAAACACGATCGCAGGCAATGTGGTCATGAACTTCTGGCATACTTAATGTTCCCTGTATTTTTCTAGCAATGTCTTAGTTAGGACGTAGATGCAAGGGCTCATATAAATCTCAATGAATTGATATTAGTTACCATGATAATTTGGTTCTATATATGACCATATCCGAATCATTTTAGGCTTATAATGGCATTTGTTTTAATGATTTATTTATAGAGTATTACAACGGTGACAATGGAGGGATTCTTCTCTTTTTGTATACCATGTATTTTTCATGTTTATACCTTCACCGCGGGTCTCTAAATCTAAACAAAAAAAGGTTATTTTCATTTTCTTTACTTTACTATGTTTCGTATACTTACATTATGCTCTTGTAACTGCATGATTGTAGCACTTGTTTTTTCTTTCTATTTGTTTCCTTTTATCCAAAATTTTAACCGAACAACCTATTTAGCCTCTTTCGTGTGATTGCATGCTGATAAACTTATGAAACAGATGGTAGATTAGGTGTGCATGTAATGAGATGGTGTGGTTTATTGAGATGATGCTAGAGTGACGCAGTGTGGCAACGAGAGAAGGAGGTGAGTTGAGAGGTAGGGAAAGAGGGTATAAGAGGAGAAATAAAGAAACAAATGTTTTTTTCTTTCTAATAAAGCATACATATCTACAACAATCTATTTGGATTTTTATTTTACAGTTTAAGCAGTGGAGTGCATAGAAGTTGAACCAATTGTCTTAGTGAGCAGTCTACAAATAGCATGCAAGTTTATAGCAGATATGAACTCCTGCTGATAGTCGAAGTACGGAGTCATCGCCCAGTGTTGCACAATGTTGCTTGTAGCATAGCCATTGAACATGACATATCAACTTAGTTCTTCTGTTTTTATACTTGGTGAAGAGATTGTCTATAGCCTAGCTGTCAGACATGATGCATCCAACCATTTGCGAGATAGCTACAGTTCTGAGTACAGTGATCTCTTGAATGTAACTAGGGGTACAATTTAGCTTGATTCGGTGAGTTTGATTCCAGCAAGTCTTCTATGCACCTGGGCACTAGAAAAAGTGAACTCTAATACATACAGGATGTGCAAGATCGTGGAAGCAGAGACTTATTCCTTTCATAAAGATAAATTGGTTGAATCTATTGGCTTTAGTATCTTACGAAGCAGTCATGTTTCTGAATAGCAGATGGCAACTTAATTTAGGTTACATAGTATTCTCTCATATTTTTGCTTGCAATTTTATTTGAACTTGATAAATACATGACTATTGTAGTTCTTTGAAATCAAGCTCAAATAATCCTAAGTGAATGCAAGCTTTAGTTAGTCTTTGGTTTCCAGTCATCTTATATGTCCTTATTTCTCATGTTGTACTATGACACATAGAATAGAAAGTTCAGTTGTGGCGACAGATATTACTTACAGTACAAGGCAAACACATGTAAATGTAAACTGCATGACTAAAAATGACAAGAAGCATAACTCAGTTGTTTAGCTTAATTAAAAGGTGATGTCATTTTTGGGTTTTCTAGCTGGAGAACTTTCCACTTTATATGTATGTTAGTCCAAATAATTATCAAATTCCCTCAAAACATGTGCTACCAGTGGAGAAACAGTTGTCCTGAAAAGTCTTTCTTTCCTACAAAGGCAGCTTAGTGGACTGGAGCCATATCAAAGTTAGTAGAAGCACCAACATGTTTGAGCCATGCTTTTGTTTTACACCATCATCTTTCACATGTACATTTGAGCCGACCGAATTATATATCGCTTTATCTCCGCAATGCTCCTTTTGAGACGAGAATTACTATAATTTGTGTATGGACCAAAGTGTTCGGTCAGCATGTGGCAGATTGGTTAATTGGTTTAGAGAAGGCGGGCATACAAGTTGTTCGGCAAAACAAATATTTGTTTTGTAGATAGTGCATATATTTTACTGATATGCATGTTTGGAGATAGTACCTATGTTACGTGAGGAGTAACGTAAGATGAAGTGTAACATGATGGACATGGCTTCATGACAGAGCTGGTGGAGAGATGTTATGGGGTGATGTTGAGGTCGGCGGAGGAAGAAATGGGCAAATGGGGTTCCTGATAGGTTCCCGTACTTTCTCATGGAGCGATGCAATGTGCCGCAACATCGTATTGGGTCCCATTTCTAGATGGAGAATAATGGATGAACGACATGAGCGTGATTCATTTGTTCATTCATTCTATCCTTCCTTATTCTACTCAACTCAGATTCAGTTAATTTTGCACTCACCCATGATTTGGTGGATGTAAAAATTTAGTGACATTAATTGTAATGAAGGGTACCATATATCCATGAGCCTCACCTATTTTTTCCATTGGAACATGATCATTATGTTTATATATACAACCATTAAGTTTTGTAAAATGCCCGTGGCAACGCACGGGCATTCTACTAGTAAGGAATAAGGAATTGCACTCACACTAGCACCCACATCACATAAGCCATGATAACAATGATCTCCAATTTTAACAGAACAGGCATGCCAACCACAGGTCCATGTTTATCTTTAGTATCAGGTTTAGCAATTCTAGCAGCTTCATCATAGAAATAAATAACGTGCCCTTCAATATTATCGACCAAGAGATCTTTAACCATAGCAATACTAGGTTCAACTTTAATTTGTTCAGGGGGTGTAGGTGTTCTAGTATAACTCTTATGAACCATAGTTGAAGCTTTAGCATGATCCTTTATTCTAACAGGAAAAGGTGGTTTCTCAATATAAGCAGTAGGAACAATAGGATCAACATTATAAGTAATAGTTTCTTCTTCAACTTTAATAGGTTCAACTACTTTAGCTTCAATGGGAGGATGATATTTAA
This sequence comes from Triticum aestivum, assembly GCF_018294505.1. Lineage (NCBI taxonomy): Eukaryota > Viridiplantae > Streptophyta > Magnoliopsida > Poales > Poaceae > Triticum > Triticum aestivum. The sequence goes on along the minus strand of NC_057814.1, from coordinate 257,141,767 downwards.
ACCACTTATCCTTAGGAAGATCAACATGAGTAGCAAAATATTCACAGAAAGAAGCTACTATCTCAGAGTCAAGTCCATATTTAGTGCTAAAATCATGAAAAGCATCGGTATCAATAAAATATTTAACACAATCAAACTTAAGGTTTATACCTGACTCCTTACCTTCGTCGAGTTCCCAATCTTCAGAGTTGTGTTTAATTCTTTCCAATAAATCCCATTTGAATTCAATATCCTTCTTCATAAAAGAACCAGTACAAGAAGTATCGAGGATGGATCGATCATTATGAGAAAGCCGAGCATAAAAATTCTGAATAATAATATCTCTTGAGAGCTCGTGATTGGGGCATGAATATAACATTGACTTAAGCCTCCCCCAAGCTTGAGCGATACTTTCTCCTTCACGAGGACAAATATATATATATATATATATATATATATATATATATATATATATAGTTCCGATCACGATGAACCAGATGCATAGGATAGAACTTCTGGTGAAATACCAATTTCAATTGGTTGTAGTTCCATGATCCAATATCATCACATAGCCTATACCATGTCAATGCCTTTCTCTTCAAAGATAAAGGGAAGACCTTCTTCTTGACAACATCCTCGGGCATACCTGCAAGCTTAAATAATCCACAAACTTCATCCACATAGATTAGGTGCATATCGGGATGTAATGTTCCATCTCCTGCATAAGGATTAGCTAGCGGTTGTTCTATCATACCCAAAGGAATTTCATAATAAATATTTTTAGTAGGTGCAGTAGGTTGAGGAGCAACTCTTTCCTCTTCCGGTCAAGGTGAAGATACCCCGAACAAGCCCCTCAAAGGATTATTTTCCATAGTAACAAGTGATAGTAAATTTCAGCACACTACACTGGCACGCGTCGGTCCTAAACAAACGGTTTTTAACCCCTTTCCGCGACGGCATTCGGAATCGTCGCCAAGTGAGTGTGGGCGATAGGGGGTCCTTCCCACACGACCCAGAAACCGTTGGGGGTATGCCCTCCTGGCACACACACACTCGGCAAAATGAGGTCGTGTGCGACCGGCGAGCACTCAAATACAGAAATACATACAGTAGTGCTCAAAAAATATACAATTATACATGCAAAATCATTTCCGGTCGTAAGTACATCCCACGCAGTCAGTCACCACTAAACGTCTCCGTTCGTATATACATCCCACACAGTCACTACAAGGAAAATGTCTGCGCAAGGTGGCGTAACGCAAACAGTTTTGAGAGAATGTCGTGTATGATTGTTCATTGATCCAACACGGTTTATTCCTAGAAACTGTGTGCATTACCTGAGGTCATCGCCCACGGTGGTTTCTCATCAACCGTTTGCAATAGGAAAACCCAATTAGAAAGCTAATTGGCCAATTAGCGGGCTAATTGCCCTATTATTAATAATCCATTTACTAATCTAGTTGACATTCATATTAAGCACATAATATGTTCCATTTCCATATTTAAGGAAGCAGGATTTCACAATTGAAATACATCGGAGTACAACATGATATAGCTTCAGCACTCATCTACCCCATTACACAACTGCACCAGCAGCAAGTTTCACATGCAACATCTAGAACCTTTTGAAATTAGCATCATAGATGGTACGTAGAGAGATGCATCTCATCTGGAAAACTGCTAAAGCGGAAGGTGAATATTGAGCCTTCATTCATGTTGAAGGTCTTTGCAACTTTAGGCCAGCGCCTGTGGATGATTGACCGTCCATCCTTTGACCTCTTCAGGAACACTTCAATATTGAACCGCGGGTGTTGTATGAAAACTTTCCTCGCCTCCTGACCACAGAGGTGGTTTGAGAGGTAATCATCAGTAAAGCCTGAAAACAACCATGTGCATAAATATCTTCTCTATATTGGAAATGGGGCAAAGGAATACAAAAAGGCAAGGTATAATAGTTAATACCATCTTGTAAACCTCATTGCTTCCCATTGTTTCCCTGCAACACATATAAGGTAGTTAGTCATCAGGTTAAGTAAGGGGTTCGCATGCTATCAGTAAATATGTTGATGATAAATAAGCACATTGCAGATTCATCAGATTAATTCAAGCCACATGGAAACCCCATTTATCCAAACCAAGCATGATTAAGAACTAGGAAATATAGCACTTGTAATTAAGTGCAGCCAAATTCGATTTATTCCTCACATGGTATACAATAACAGAATGCAGCCACAGCAATTGAACATCGCATTGCAGAATTGAACTAAGCAGTTAACTAAACACCACAACAAATGAACCAAACGTTAACTGAGCACCACATTGCACAATATAACATACTCCTAATAGAATATCAGACAGTTAACCAAACCAAGCATGCTTAACAACTTGGAAATATAGCAATTGTATTTGTTTCTCATGTATTTAGTACAGCCAAATTCGATTTATTCCTCACATGGCATACAATAAGAGAATGCAGCCACAACAATTGAACATCGCATTGCAGAATTGAACCAAGCAGTTAACTAAACACCACAACAAATGAACCAAACATTAACTGAGCACCACATTGCACAATATAACATACTCCTAATAGAAGATCAGACAGTTAACCAAACCAAGCATGCTTAACAATGTGGAAATATAGCAATTGTATTTGTTTCTCATGTATTTAGTACAGCCAAATTCGATTTATTCCTCACATGGTATACAATAACAGAATGCAGCCACAACAATTGAACATCGCATTGCCGAATTGAACCAAGCAGTTAACTAAACACCACAACAAGTGAACCAAGCCACAACAAATGAACCAAGCAGTTAACTAAACACCAATTGAACAATATAACATACTCCTAATAGAAGATCAGACAGTTAACCAAACCAAGCATGCTTAACAACTTGGAAATATTGCACCCTGAAGAATTGAACATCACATTTGCAGAATTGAACCAAACAGTTAATTGAACACCACATTGCACGACATATAGAACATACACACTATAGCAAAAGATTGCATGGTGAAAGTAGATAGCACAATTCACTAGAATTTGTTAAAGAAAGGCAGTAGCTAGCAAACTGAACATGGGTCCTTATAGTGAGCTAATAAGACAAGCTACTCCTCATTGTCGGAGATATCGATGACGATTGGCTCCTTGGAAATGGAAGAGGGCGAGGCCTCCGCATCGTGGGTGCCCTCGTTCTAGTGGTGAGTGTACTGAGCCGCTCCGGGCACCAACCTGCTGGCTCTCGAGATGAGGTAAGCACGTGCACGCTGAGAAAACACCTCGTAGTCTTCGTTGAAGGCACCGACAGTGGCCTCGAGAAAACGCCACAAACTGTCGTTTAAAGCAGCCAACCGCGTCGCGGCGTCGGCGCACGAGGCGTCAACGGTGGCCTCGACGGCGAGGTGCTCCTCCAAGATCTGGGGGTCGGCGCGAATGGCAGCCATCGCGACCTCATCCGCGCGTGCGGCCGCGATTTGCTTCTCCGCTGCCAAATTCTCCGTGAGGTCCTGGCTATACTGTGTGCACCATGGCTTAGGCCGGCGCTTATTTGGTGGAGGGGTCGGTGATTTGGGTGGAAGGTGTCGCGCTCGCGCCGGAGGACGGGGCATGTGGGATGTGGAAGGAGGAGGAGGATGGGGGTCGGGTGTGGATTACCTGCCTGGATAGGCAAGGCCGAGCAGCATGAAGGCGGGTCGCCGGCGAGGAGGAGGCGGCGCTGCAAGCAAGGAGTGAAGGTTGCAACTTGGAAAGGAAGGCGGAAAGAAGGGAAATGTGGCTTTTGGTAAGGGGGAGGGGGCGGGGAGGTAGATATTTCTACGGAAGCCGAAAATTTGGAATCGCTTCAGCAAAAAACTGGCGCGCAAAGTGTCATCAGACACGGTCCCTTATTCAGACACGATCCGAAGATATTTTGTGCTGCATCTCACACGGTTGGTTATAATAAACTGTGTGGGATCTACTTTATTTTTTGTCTTGATTTGAATTACATAATGGGGTCACAGTGGCCATGGACGGTGTTTGAATTGCTAGACCTTTTATCTGCAGTGATCATAAAAGAATTGGAATTATTCAGGGTTCGTTTGGACATTTTTATGCATTAAGTGAGTTTTCAATGCATTTATGTGCATAATACAAATTTGAACTACATGCACATGCTCCAGTGCATATAAATTCGTTGAAAAATCAAATCTTTGTCCTTGGGTGCATGCTTAGGTCCCATGCAAGAAATGGGAATGAATTTCAAACACCACGGCACCGTTGATAGCTGGCAAAACATTGAGATGCCTGGTTTTTGAATTCTAGTAAATCCAAAACTCGTCTGAAAATCATGAAACTTGGCATGCTATCATGGAGCGGCATCAACATGCCGTGGTAAATTTTTTGTCCCATTTGGGGCAGGTTTGGGCATATGCTTTTCACAAACCGGAGCTTCTCACAACAAGCATGATGGTTTTCGGTAGGGAACGTCCCACCTTTGGGGACAAAACGATATCCATTGCCTCTTATTGCTTTCAAATTTTTTTTCTCGTGTCAACACAGAACAACAGGCGTGTTGTGTGAATTTTTGTGATTTTTCGGGGTTCGTTTGGACATTTTTATGCATTAACTGAGTTTTCAATGCATTTATGTGCATAATTCAAATTTGAACTACATGTGCATGCTCCAGTGCATATAATTGGTTGAAAAATCAAATCTTTGTCCTTGGGTGCATGCTTAGGTCCCATGCAAGAACTGGGAATGAACTTCAAGCACCAGGGCACCATTGATTGCCGGCAAAACGTTGAGATAGTTTGTTTTTATATTCTAGTAAATCTAAAACTCGTCTGAAATTCATGAAACTTGGCATGCTATCATGGAAGGGCAGCCGACATGCTGTGGTATTTTTCGTGTCCATTTTGAGAGAAGGCGCACTCGAATAATGACAGCCAACAAAGGCATTTTGAAAAAAAATAGCTGCCACTTTAATATCTCAAACGTTTGTATAACTCAAACCGTGTGCGTTCGGTTAACCATTCACGTGACGCCACGTGTCTTGGTTTTAATGGATATAGGAGGTGCCGTGTGGATAGCTGCTTGACTGAACGGGAGGCGTGCGAGCGGAGTCCGGTGCGCAGGCTCACCGGGAAGCATACAAGCTGTTCAACGCAGGATCTGTGCATCTCTTCAACGCAAACGGTTCAGATTACGGTATGCAAATTAAAGCCAGACTTCGGCGCTAAGCCAAGAGACACTGCAATTTTCAAAATATGTAGCTAAAAATCAATATCACTATCTATTTTTTGCAACTAAAATTCAGTAATTAAGCATAGATTTCATTCATACTAGAGATTAAGCAGTCGTTCTCACCGGGAAGCGAGACAGCCTTGGACCGCTGCCCGCCTCGCTCCCACTGGTCTATATTAATGGCGCCGCCGAGCGGCCGCACCCCCATCCTCGCCACACACACAATTCCTCTCTCTCTCTGCCTGCATCCTCAACGCCGCTCTGAGTCCTCAAAGCCGTCAGTGTACGAGGATGCTGCCGAAGCGCCCCATCGGAGGGAGTGGCGACGCCGGGGCTGCTGAAGCACCGGAGCACGGCGTGAATATGGAGACAGAGGTTCCCGTCCCCGCCGACGAGGCGGAGAACGAGGCTGCCAACAAGCGGAGGCGGGTCGAGAAAGAACCGCAAGTGACTCCAGCAGGCCTAGACTTCATCAACAACCTCCCCGATGATATCTTGATAGTCATCATATCCCTCCTCCCAATCCAAAATCGGGCGAGGACAGCCGCCATTTCCTGGCGGTGGCGCACCCTATGGCTCCGCACCCCTGTCGACCTCCTCCACGCCCACAAGCTCTGCCATGGCTATCGCCAAAGCTTGGATGCGTTCTCCCAGATCCTTGGCAGTCAACATGGCCCAATCAAAGGCCTTATCGCGGGCAAGTTCCGTTACAATGGCAAGGAGCGAGCCAAGCTTGACGAGTGGTTCCGATCCCGCGCCATAGATCAGCTAGAGAAGCTAAGTTATAATGATGGGCATATGAGCTTGCTGCCAACGTCCGCGCTCCGCTTCACGCCCACGCTGCGCCTCGCCAAGTTCATGAACTGCCATGCCCCCCTTAATGATGCACCCGCTCTTTTTCTACAATGACGGAAGCACCACGAGCTCATCGCCGTCCGCATCCCAAAGGATGACATGGAGCGCCTGCTCTCCGGCTGTACTGCACTCGAGTTCCTTCGTCTTCAGGCGATGAATTGGTTGAGTACCTTGCACATCACCTCCAGGACTCTCTGCACTATTTATGTGTGTTGCTGGTGCTGCAATGAGAGGTCACAAAAGGTGGACCACAATATGGTCATCCAGGACACACCTTCACTTGAGAGATTACTTGTAGTTGATCAACAAGGACCAACAAGAATCAATGTCATTTCTGCGCTGAAATTGAAAGTGGTGGGCTACTCGTCTATCAAATACTACAACTTTCAGGTACAACAGTCGCCTTATATGCCTCTCCTTCTTGATATCAACGTTATTTCTAGTTTTGAAGATGTATGTTCGTCTGTCATCCAGCGAAGCTTCACCCAGACTCTGGGCACAGTGAAGGTCTTGGCACTAGAATCTGTCGTCCCCAACCTGGACCAAGTTTTCAGTCGCCTGAGATGCTTCCCGTGCCTGAAGAAGCTGTATATCGAGGTGATGTTCCTTTCCTGTTAAATGTTAACCATAAGGGAGTTCAATTTTTTGCACCTTTTCCCAAGTTTACAATGACAATGTACTACGATTGCTGAAGGAATTTTGGAGGATTTTAGGACATACACTCCCACCCCATATTGGTTGCTTCATTCATATGGTTACAATCGTCCATAAGCATTTCTCCTTTGGATTCATCTGTACTAGTTTTCTTAGGGAATTTTTCATCCAATCCAACCTCTTATGAAGAAGGCTACATGTTTCTAGATTGTAATCAAATGCCCATGTTAATCATGCCAGATCGAAGATGGCACGTTGGTGCATTTTACAAATCCTCCAAACCAAATGGGCGTGTAGCAGTGTTCAAAACTGCATGTAGGCACTAACACATTCTCTTCTTTTGTAGTGCATATTAGGCCCGGTGGAAGATGTTGATAACGACAATCACATCGAATGCCTGGATCTGCATCTCTCAAATATTACTTTGAACTCCTACCGAGGGACCCCACCGGAGATTACACTCGCCAGGTTCTTTCTTGCCAGAGCAAAGGTGCTGAGGGTACTGAGGTTGAACACGCATTTAATTAGGAAAGATAAATGGTATGATTATCAGAGGCGGTAGGTACTGCGGAATGGAAGTGCCTCGAAAAATGCCAAACTTCGTATTGGAAGAGCATATGGCAAAGCAATTGGAAGTTATTGTGTCAAGCCCATACATGACTTGTCACTGGCTGATCCCTTTTCAGAAATGACGCAGCTTGCAATGTTTGAATTTGGGCGTTGTAATCTTTGAATTTGAACCTTGCAATATTTATGGTATTTGTTATATTGAACCATTTATGTTCTCTTGTCTCAACGCAAACAGTTCATCCGGGTGAACCGCATGTCGTACATCGCACACACCTTGATCTGGCTGACCGTTTCTTTTGTGTTGCCTAATCACAAACAGTTCATCCAGGTGAACTGTATGTTGTACATCGCACACACCTTGATCTGGCTGACCGTTTCTTTTGTGTTGCCTAATTACAAATAGTTCATCCGAGTGAACCGTATGTTGTACATCGCACACACCTTCATCTGGCTGCCCGTTTCTTTTGTTCCTCCTCATCGAAAATGGTTAATTGAACCGAACCATATGCTCTGAATTGCACACGCAACTAAAATCTGAACCGTGTTTGATGCATCCGTCATCGCAAATGTTTTGCACCTTTTTGACGGGTTTTTTACACCACCGTTTGCGATTATTGCATCGCACACAGTTTCGTCGAAGGGTCTCTAATCGTAGTGTCGCGTTAGCAGCATCCTGCAGTAGTGCTATATAAATGTTTGCTTACCAAATTCCACTTACCGAAAAAGGCTTCCGCCCCGCTTTATATATAAAGCAAAGATCAACATCACCCGGTACAAATACACACCACCACCACACACGCACACACCCAAGGTAGGATACATAGGCGCTGAGCACAGCAACACCACACCTAGCACTAGCGCGGAGAGATGAAGGCGTATACGGTGAACCGTTGGCTCCAAGGCGGAACCTTGAGGAAGGATACGACACCGGAGCGCCGCCACCGCCCAATCCGAGGATCAGAGTTTCCCCTGGAGCAGCACAACGGGCAGTGAGAGCCACGACGATGCCTTCAAGAAGAAAACAAGCTTCGCCCCCGCCGGTCCGTCCGAAGATAGAACAGGTTTTCACCCCGGCCAACACTCACCGCCACCGAATGCCACGCCCCAATGACCATGCCGGCCACACGGCCATGGTCACCGGGCAGCGCCAAGCCACGAGCTCTGCCCATGAGCATTGTGCTACCACCACCAAGGCCGCCGCCCCGGCATCCAAGACCTTGACACCACCTCACCCGAGACCTGTCGCTCCCCCAACCAAAGAGACGAGCGGAAAGGCCCCGCCTTTCACACCCCTGAGCGGCCCCCAGCGCCGAGACCCAAAAGGCCAGCCAAAATTGGCCTCCATTGACCTGTCCTACTGCACTGGGGGCGAGACGAGCTCGGTCCTGCTGCCGGGCGCGAGACGAGCTCGGTCCTGCTGCCGGGCGCGAGACAAGCTCGGTCCTGCCATCGGGCGCGAGACGAGCTCGGTCTCGCAACATCGGGCGCGAGACGAGCAATGGACCGCAGCTGGGAGCAGGCCAGCCCTTCAACAAAGGTAGTGCCCGGACGACGAGGAGATGAATCGAAGGCTAACACAAGACGCTCACCGACGGTCCGACGCCGAAGGAGTCTAGCCGCTGCCTTGAAACGACCCCGACCACCACCATGAGCTACGACCACGCTGCGACGGCCCACATCCATGCCAAGACCCCGAGGAGCAGCCCCGAGCCACCTAGCAGCTGTTGCGGCACGCCGCCGAAGATGCATCCCACCCCCGGCCATGGATGTCTAGCGCCCCGCCACCCCAAAAGGAGCAGCCTGCCCGCCGACCGCCCCGCCACCGCCTTAGCAAGGTCGCCACCACCACCCACACACCCGCTACCGCCATCGCACGGATCTGGGATGGGGGACCAGATCCGCCACCAGCGAGTCCCCCGCCCCTCGGAACCCCACAAGCCGCCGCAGGGAAGGGGAGCAACACCACCGGGGGGCCAGGCCGACGAGGGAGGGGGCAGGGCCCAACGACCGCCGCCGATGCCGTGGAAGGAATCCCGCGACGAAGACCTCCACCACGCGGGAGAGAGAGGCCCCGCCGCCGCCTACGCCAACCGGTCTTTGGCCAGCGACGCCACCGGCGGCAACGAGGGAGGAGGGCCGGGCCGGGGCGCGAGAGGTGGCGGCGCTAGGGTTGGCTCCCTGAGTCGCCCACGGGAGCGACTCGGCAGCGGCCCGTGGGAGTGATCCAAATTCCACTTACCAAAGGCACTTCACTCCCCAGTAACGGCACCGGAAAAGAGTCTTGATGACCCACAAGTATAGGAGATCTATCGTAGTCCTTTCGATAAGTAAGAGTGTCAAACCCAACGAGGAGCAGAAGGAAATGACAAACAGTTTTCACCAAGGTATTCTCTGCAAGCACTGAAGTTATCGGTAACTGATAGTTTTGTGATAAGGTAAATCGTAACGGGTAACAAGTAACAAAAGTAAACAAGGTGCAGCAAGACGGCCTAATCCTTTTTGTAGCAAACGACAAGCCTGGATGAACTCATATATAATGCAAAGCGCTCCCGATGACACATGGGAATTGTTGTCAAGCTAGTTTTCATCATGCTCATATGATTCGCGTTCGTTACTTTGATAATTTGGTATGTGGGTGTGAAAGTGCGTTATATCGACTAGAGGGGGTGAATAGGCAATTTTTACAAATTCGTCACTAAGGAATTTCAGGGTGAGGAAATTCCTAAGTGACGAACAACTAGCAGCAGAATAAGTACTCAGAAGTAAGCATAACAAAGCAGTAGCACAGTCATCATGATGAAATGAAAACAAGCAATGAGTACAGGAAGCGTAAACACAGGATAAGCAGGCTGAAGACAGACTGACTGAAGAAATTGAACTGAGGAAATTGAGAAAGTCTTCAGTCAGAATCTTCAAACAGTAACGATCAGGTACAACAACACAGTAATGAGGAAATGAAAGGGTTGAGGAAATTGAACCAGTAGCTCGGTGAAGGCAGTGATTTGGTAGACCAGTTCCAACTGTTGTGACAGGCGTACGTCTAGTTGGATTGGCTAGGTATTTAAACCTGAGGACACACAGCCTCACCGTATTCTCCTTGAGCTAAGGTCACACAGACCTCGCCCAATCACTCGTGGTAAGTCTTCAGGTGACTTCCAAACCTTCACAGACTCGGTCACTCGGCGATCCACAATTTCCTCTTGGATGCTCTAGACCATGACGCCAAACCGTCTAGAAGATGCACAGTCTTCAAAGGTAACAAGCATCAGTTCCACACAGGAACAATCTCTTCAGTAATGCTCAATCACTTTGGGTTTGTAGGTGTTTGGGTTTGGGTTTTCCTCACTTGATGATTTTCGCTCAAAGTCCTCGGAGGATGGGATGCTCTCAATGAGAAGTGTCAGTTTCTCTCGGAGCAGCCAACCAGCTAGTGGTTGTAGGGGACGGCTATTTATAGCCTAGGGAGCAGCCCGACATGATAAGACATAAATGCCCTTCAATGATATGACCATTAGGTAGGTAGATATTTTGGGATAGCTGGCGCGTAACACAGCAACGGTCGGAAATTTGAGCTCTCAAATTCCTCAGGGCTAACATGTTCCTCACTTGTAGGCAATCCACACTGGCGAATTCCTAACTCCTCAGTCAGAACAAATTCCTCAGAGACCAGAAGATCTTCGTCTCTGTCACTGAAGAAATTGACTGAACTATATGAGATTTCCAATGGCTTCACTCAAAGGGATTGGTAGATGTAGGATTTTGAGATGAGCATCACTTGGAAACTTTTCCTTAGTTTTACCTCGACCCCCTTTAACAGTACGGTGTTTCCTATGACTCAAGAAAGAGAAAATGAAACTACGAAAACAAAAGTCTTCATGCTTCATGTTCCTCGCATGAATATCAAGTCTTCACGGTCACACCAATTTATTCACTTTCAAAGTCTTCAGAAAGCCAAAGTCTTCAGTTGAAGACATTCATTTTTAGGGGTCGACTTTCTCTGTAAATATCAAACTCCTCATAGACTTATAGACATGTGTACACTCACAAACGCATTAGTCCCTTAACCTATAAGTCTTCAATACACCAAAATCACTAAGGGGCACTAGTTGCACTTACAATCTCCCCCTTTTTGGTGATTGATGACAATATAGGTTAAGTTTTCAACGGGGATAAACCTATGAAGTGTAAATACTGATGTTGAGGAATTTGATTGCAAGATATAGAAGAACTCCCCCTGAAGATGTGCATATGTGAGTAATTTGCTTTTGAGTAGAAATGCACATTGTAGAGTAGAATCATGGAGATCTCCCCCTATATCTTGTAATTCATACACGCATTAACATATGATAGGAAGAATTTGAAATGCATGATGAAATATGGTTACTGATGTAATTCAGCATGCGTGCATCAACATATATGAGGAAATAGCATGCAGAAGAACATAGCAAAAGTATGAGACCACCATCGGACTTAAGTTTACAACTCAATCCAACAAAAACTTCAGAAGAACGAGTGTTGCAACTTAAAAACGCCCAAAAATTAGACCCGCTTGAAGACTAACTCAAATTTCTCCCCTTTTGTCATCGAATAACCAAAAGGGACGAAAAATGAGGACTAGCGCCCCTGACGAATATCATCACGAAGTAGATGGAGGAGCGCCAGCGTTGTTGGGGTCGTTTGTTGATGTAGGGCCTACCGCAGTGTCGTCCAAGTCTTCATTTTGATCAGTCTCGCGCGATGAAGAATAGGAGCTGGCCACCAAGTGAGGAACTTTGACCTTCTTGAATTTCTTCGAAGGTGGCTGAGAGCAGTCAAAGTCCTGCTTGAAGCCCATCTTCTTGAGATCTTCTTCACCGTAGAGATGAGACAAAACAACCCAGGTGTGATCAAATACTTCATGCAGATAGTAATGGTTCTTCTTCACAGAGTTCTGCGTGATTGTCATGTTCTGAAGAATTGAACCAAACTGTCGCTTGACCCATTTGTGGTTGTGATCGACCTTCTGATGAAGACTGAGGAGACTCTCACGATCAGTCATCACCCTTGGAGCAGTGCCTTGCGGATTCGGCTTTGGAGCATTTGCAGCAGTGTCATGAGTGGCAGAGTCATCATTGGTGGAGTAGGATGCGGCTTTGCGAAACTGGACATCCAATGGATGAGTGCCTTCATCAATAATAGCAGCCTTTCCCTTCTCATTAGGTGAGGAAATATGTCGTTTGAAGACCTCGATTGGGGGCAAGTAGCTGTGATGATTTAGAACATCATCCTTGTAGTTGATTGAAGACCTTGATCGGATAAATCGCATGATCCAGGGAGCGTAAGGCTTCAATTCAAACGGTGAAAGAGCTACATTGGCCAGAGTCCTCATGAAGAAATCATTGTAGTTGATAGGCACACCATGTATGATGTTGAAAAGCAGATTCTTCATGATGCCAACGACGTCTTCTTTATTAGAGTCGTGGCCCTTGATTGGACTGAGAGTCTTGGTCAATATCCTATAAACTGTCCTTGGCATATAGAGCAATTCCTTGACGAGGAATTTGGTCCGAGGAGCTTGGCCATGCTTCAAAGGCTTCATCAGCACTTGCATGAAATGATCAGATAGTTCAAAGTCATGGTAGATGAGCTTTGCACCTTCAAGGGGAGGACTGACTGGGATGGCATGAAGTAATTCAGAGGCCGGAGCTCTGTAGTGAGTGTTTTCAGTCATCCGTTCCAACACCCATGAATTCACATCTTCAGCGTTGCCTATGATGTGCAACGTAGCATAGAACTGAAGTATGAGTTCTTCATTCCAGTCGCAGATGTCGGTGCAGAAGTTGAGCAGCCCAGCGTCATGAAGAACACTGAGGACTGGGGTGAAGCAGGGCAGCGACTCCATATCCACATGAGGAATGTGCTCATGGTCAAAGATCTTGTCTTTGTCGAATAGCAGTGAAGAGTAGAAATTCACCTGACTTGCTGTCCAGAAGCGCTTCCATCAAAGACGAGTAGAGTCATAGGGATTGAAGTCAGTGAAGAAAATGTGTTCATGGAAGAAATCATCAGCTTTGAATTTATGTTTCTTGAAGAAGGGATTCTTTGGCTTGGGCTAAGGACTGTCAGTCAATGTCTTCACAGCCTGAGGAATTTCAGTTGCAATGTCATCAGTAGCAGCCTGGGTCTCCATTTCTTCAGCAGCATGTACATCAGCACTAGTGGTTGGAACTTCTACAGGGATGGTAAAGAAGCTTGAGGTTCTTTAGAGCGTGTGAAATTTCTTCAGTTTGGACCGGGGACTGAGGAATCTGTTGCAAAGGTGTGAACATTGGTGAATTGGGGTGATGACTTTCCCAGTGGTCATCATTTAGAACTGGAGTGGTGCACCCAATGTCCACGTCTTCATCTTCTTCATCAATTTCCTCAACACATGCCTCTTCAGCAGTGAACTGAAGCATGGGCGATCATACCAGAGGAGTTGAAGGGATGTTATCCACTTCAATTTCTTCATCCAACTGCTCTGTCGAAGTAGCAGAAGGATCTTCTTCATCAGATTCATTTGGAATTTCATATTCTGCACCAAAGGGTACAATCTCCTTTGATGGCATGCTTGACACAAGAACAACATCGATAGGATTTTCATATGAGCTTGTCAAAGTGTTCATTTTCTTTGGAGCTGAAGACTCTAAGGGAGCGGATGCTTTCCTTTTCTTCACAGCTGCTCGCTCTGCAGCCTTCGTCTTCTTCGCTTCTGATGCAGAAGCAAGGACAGAACTTGTCGTTGGTGCAGGAGGAGCAGAGGAATTTGGTTCATTTTCCTCAGGCACAACTAATGCAGTTGCCCTGGCATTGTTAGTGTCTTCAGACACAGCAGCAGATGCATCAGCTGGCCTGGATTGTGAAGGAAATATGCCCTAGAGGCAATAATAAAGTTATTATTTATTTCCTTATTTCATGATAAATGTTTATTATTCATGCTAGAATTGTATTAACCGGAAACATAATACATGTGTGAGTACATAGACAAACAGAGTGTCACTAGTATGCCTCTACTTGACTAGCTCGTTGATCAAAGATGGTTATGTTTCCTAGCCATAGACATGAGTTGTCACTTGATTAATGGGGTCACATCATTAGGAGAATGATGTGATTGACTTGACCCATTCCGTTAGCTTAGCACTTGATCGTTTAGTATGTCGCTATTGCTTTCTTCATGACTCATACATGTTCCTATGACTATGAGATTATGCAACTCCCGTTTACCGGAGGAACACTTTGTGTGCTACCAAACGTCACAACGTAACTGGGTGATTATAAAGGTGCTCTACAGGTGTCTCCGAAGGTACTTGTTGGGTTGGCGTATTTCGAGATTAGGATTTGTCACTCCGATTGTCAGAGAGGTATCTCTGGGCCCTCTCGGTAATGCACATCACTATAAGCCTTGCAAGCATTGTGACTAATGAGTTAGTTGCGAGATGATGTATTACGGAATGAGTAAAGAGACTTGCCGATAATTAGATTGAACTAGGTATTGAGATACCGACGATCAAATCTCGGGCAAGTAACATACCGATGACAAAGGGAACAACGTATGTTGTTATGCGGTTTGACCGGTAAAGATCTTCGTAGAATATGTAGGAGCCAATATGAGCATCCAGGTTCCGCTATTGGTTACTGACCGGAGACGTATCTCGGTCATGTCTACATAGTTCTCGAACCCGTAGGGTCCGCATGCTTAAAGTTCTGTGACGATTTGTATTATTAGTTTATGTGTTTTGATGTACCGAAGGTAGTTCGGAGTCCCGGATGAGATCGGAGACATAACGAGGAGTCTCGAAATGGTCGAGACGTAAAGATCGATATATTGGACAACTATATTCGGACATCGGAAAGGTTCTGAGTGATTCGGATATTTTCAGAGTACCGGGGAGTTACGGGAATTCACCGGGAGAAGTATTGGGCCTTATTGGGCCATACGGGAATAGAGGAGAGAGGCCAAAAGGAAGGAGGTGCGCGCCCCCCCCCCCTCTGGTCCAAATTGGACAAGGGGTGCAGCCCCCTTTTCCTTCTCTCTCTCCCCCTCTTTCCTTCTCTCCTACTCCGGAAAGGAAAGGGGAATCCTACTAGGACTTGGGAGTCCTAGTAGGACTCCCCACACTTGGCGCGCCCCCTCTAGGGCCGGCCTCTCCCTCCCTCTTTTATATACGCGGGCAGGGGGCACCTCTAGACACAACAATTGATCTCTTGATCTCTTAGCCGTGTGCGGTGCCCCCCTCCACCATAATCCACCTCGATCATATCGTAGCAGTGCTTAGGCGAAGCCCTGCGTCGGTAGCATCATCATCACCGTCATCACGCCGTCGTGCTGACGGAACTCTCCCTCGAAGCTCTGCTGGATCGGAGTTCGTGGGACGTCATCGAGCTGAAGGTGTGCTGGACTCGGAAGTGCCGTGCGTTCGGTACTTGGATCGGTTGGATCGTGAAGACGTACGACTACATCAACCGCGTTGTGCTAACGCTTCTGCTTTCGGTCTACGAGGGTACGTGGACACACTCTCCCCTTTCGTTGCTATGCATCACCATGATCCTGTGTGTGCGTAGGAATTTTTTTGAAATTACTACATTCCCCAACAGTGGCATCCGAGCCAAGTTTTATGCGTAGATGTTATATACACGAGTAGAACACAAGTGAGTTGTGGGCGATACAAGTCATACTGCTTACCATCATGTCATACTTTGGTTCGGTGGTATTGTTGGATGAAGCGGCCCAGACCAACATTACGCGTACGCTTACACGAGACTGGTTCTACCGACGTGCTTTGCACACAGGTGGCTGGCGGGTGTCAGTTTCTCCAACTTTAGTTGAACCGAGTGTGGCTATGCCCGGTCCTTGAGAAGGTTAAAACAGCACTAACTTGACGAACTATCATTGTGGTTTTGATGCGTAGGTAAGAATGGTTCTTGCTCAGCCCGTAGCAGCCACGTAAAACTTGCAACAACAAAGTAGAGGACGTCTAACTTGTTTTTGCAGGGCATGTTGTGATGTGATATGGTCAAGGCATGATGCTATATTTTATTGTATGAGATGATCATGTTTTGTAACCGAGTTATCGGCAACTGGCACGAGCCATATGGTTGTCGCTTTATTGTATGCAATGAAATCGCCCTGTAATTGCTTTACTTTATTACTAAGCGGTAGCGATAGTCACAGAAGCAATAGTTGGCGAGACGACAACGATGCTACGATGGAGATCAAGGTGTCGCGCCGGTGACGATGGTGATCATGACGGTGCTTCGGAGATGGAGATCACAAGCACAAGATGATGATAGCCATATCACATCACTTATATTGTTTGCATGTGATGTTTATCTTTTATGCATCTTATTTTGCTTTGATTGACGGTAGCATTATAAGATCATCTCTCACTAAATTTCAAGATAAAAGTGTTCTCCCTGAGTATGCACCGTTGCCAAAGTTCGTCGTGCCGAGACACCACGTGATGATCGGGTGTGATAAGCTCTACGTTCATCTACAATGGGTGCAAGCTAGTTTTGCACACGCAGAATACTCGGGTTAAACTTGACGAGCCTAGCATATGCAGATATGGCCTCGGAACACTGAGACCGAAAGGTCGAGCGTGAATCATATAGTAGATATGATCAACATAGTGATGTTCACCATTGAAACTACTCCATCTCACGTGATGATCGGACATGGCTTAGTTGATTTGGATCACGTGATCACTTAGATGATTAGAGAGATGTCTATGTAAGTGGGAGTTCTTAAGTAATATGATTAATTGAACTTAAATTTATCATGAACTTAGTCGTGGTAGTATTAGCATATCTATGTTGTAGATCAATAGCTCGCGTTTAGCTCCCCTGTTTTATTTTGATATGTTCCTAGAGAAAACTAAGTTGAAAGATGTTAGTAGCAATTACACGGACTGGGTTCGTAACTTGAAGATTATCCTCATTGCTGCACAGAAGAATTATGTCCTGGAAGCACCGTTGGGTGCCAGGCCTGCTGCAGATGCAACTGACGACGTTAAGAACGTCTGGCAGAGCAAAGCTGATGACTACTCAATAGTTCAGTGTGCCATGCTTTACGGCTTAGAACCGGGACTTCAACGATGTTTTGAACGTCATGGAGCATATGAGATGTTCCAAGAGTTGAAGTTAATATTTCAAGAAAATGCCCGGATTGAGAGATATGAAGTCTCCAATAAGTTCTACAGCTGCAAGATGGAGCAGAATAGTTCTGTCAGTGAACATATACTCAAAATGTCTGGGTATAACAATCACTTGCTTCAACTGGGAGTTTATCTTCCGGATGATAGTGTCATTGACAGAATTCTTCAATCACTGCCACCAAGCTACAAGAGCTTCGTGATGAACTATAATATGCAAGGGATGGATAAGACAATTCCTGAGCTCTTCGCAATGCTAAAGGCTGCGGAGGTAGAAATCAAAAAGGAGCATCAAGTGTTGATGGTCAATAAGACCATCAGTTTCAAGAAAAAGGGCAAAGGGGAGAAGAAGGGGAACTTCAAGAAGAACAGCAAACAAGTTGCTTCTCAAGAGAAGAAACCCAAGTCTGGACCTAAGCCTGAGACTGGGTGCTTCTACTGCAAGCAGACTGGTCACTGGAAGCGGAACTACCCCAAGTATTTGGCGGATAAGAAGGATCGCAAGGTGAACAAAGGTATATGTGATATACATGTTATTGATGTGTACCTTACCAGAGCTCGCAGTAGCACCTGAGTATTTGATACTGGTTCTGTTGCTAATATTTGCAACTCAAAACAGGGACTACGGATTAAGCGAAGACTGGCTAAGGACGAGGTGACGATGCGCGTGGGAAATGGTTCCAAAGTCGATGTGATCGCCGTCGGCACGCTACCTCTACATCTACCTTCGGGATTAGTTTTAGACCTGAATAATTGTTATTTGGTGCTAGCGTTGAGCATGAACATTATATCTGGATCTTGTTTGATGCGAGACGGTTATTCATTTAAATCTGAGAATAATGGTTGTTCTATTTATATGAGTAATATCTTTTATGGTCATGCACCCTTGAAGAGTGGTCTATTTTTGTTGAATCTCGAAAGTAGTGATACACATATTCATAATGTTGAAGCCAAAAGATGCAGAGTTGATAATGATAGTGCAACATATTTGTGGCACTGCCGTTTGGGTCATATTGGTGTAAAGCGCATGAAGAAACTCCATACTGATGGACTATTGGAATCACTTGATTATGAATCATTTGGTACTTGCGAACCATGCCTCATGGGCAAGATGACTAAAACGCCGTTCTCCGGAACTATGGAGCGAGCAACTGATTTGTTGGAGATCATACATACTGATGTATGTGGTCCAATGAAAGTTGAGGCTCGCGGCGGGTATCGTTATTTTCTCACCTTCACAGATGATTTGAGCAGATATGGGTACATCTACTTAATGAAACATAAGTTTGAAACATTTGAAAAGTTCAAAGAATTTCAGAGTGAAATGGAAAATCGTCGTAACAAGAAAATAAAGTTTCTGCGATCTGATCGTGGAGGAGAATATTTGAGTTATGATTTTGGTCTACATTTGAAACAATGCGGAATAGTTTCCCAACTCACACCACCCGGAACACCACATCGTAATGGTGTGTCCGAACGTCGTAATCGTACTTTACTAGATATGGTGTGATCTATGATGTCTCTTACTGATTTACCGCTATCGTTTTGGGGTTATGCTTTAGAGACGGCTGCATTCACGTTAAATAGGGCACCATCGAAATCCGTTGAGGCGGTGCCTTATGAACTGTGGTTTGGCAAGAAACCAAAGTTGTCGTTTCTTAAAGTTTGGGGCTGCGATGCTTATGTGAAAAACCTTCAACCTGATAAGCTCGAACCCAAATCAGAGAAATGCGTCTTCATAGGATACCCAAAGGATACTATTGGGTATATCTTCTATGACAGATCTGAAGGCAAATTCGTTGCTAAGAATGGATCCCTTCTAGAGAAGGAGTTTCTCTCGAAAGAAGTGAGTGGGAGGAAAGTAGAACTTGATGAGGTAACTGTACCTGCTCCCTTATTGGAAAGTAGTTCATCACAGAAAACTGGTTCCTGTGACACCTACACCAATTAGTGAGGAAGCTAATGATAATGATCATGAAACTTCAGATCAAGTTAATACCGAACCTCGTAGGTCAACTAGAGTAAGATCCGCACCAGAGTGGTACGGTAATCCTGTTCTGGAGGTCATGTTACTTGACCATGACGAACCTACGAACTATGAGGAAGCGATGATGAGCCCAGATTCCGCAAAATGGCTTGATGCCATGAAATTTGAGATGGGATCCATGTATGAGAACAAAGTGTGGACTTTGGTTGACTTGCCCGATGATCGGCAAGCCATTGAGAATAAATGGATCTTCAAGAAGAAGACTGACGCTGACGGTAATGTTACTGTCTATAAAGCTCAACTTGTTGCAAAAGGTTTTCGACAAGTTCAAGGGATTGACTACGATGAGACTTCCTCACCCGTAGCGATGCTTAAGTCTGTCCGAATCATGTTAGCAATTGCTGCATTTTATGATTATGAAATTTGGCAAATGGATGTCAAAACTGCATTCCTGAATGGATTTCTGGAAGAAGAGCTGTATATGATGCAACCAAAAGGTTTTGTCGATCCAAAGGGAGCTAACAAAGTGTGCAAGCTCCAGCGATCCATTTGTGGACTGGTGCAAGCCTCTCGGAGTTGGAATAAACGTTTTGATAGTGTGATCAAAGCATATGGTTTTATACAGACTTTTGGAGAAGCCTGTATTTACAAGAAAGTGAGTGGGAGCACTACAACATTTCTGATAAGTATATGTGAATGACATATTGTTGATCGGAAATAATGTAGAATTATTCTGCAAAGCATAAAGGAGTGTTTGAAAGGAGTTTTTTCAAAGAAAGACCTCAGTGAATGCTTACATATTGAGCATCAAGATCTATAGATATATATCAAGATGCTTGATAAGTTTTTTCAATGAGTACATACCTTGACAAGATTTTGAAGTAGTTCAAAATAGAACAGTCAAAGAAAGAGTTCTTGCCTGTGTTACAAGGTGTGAAATTGAGTAAGACTCAAAGCCCGACCACGACAGAAGATAGAAAGAGAATGAAAGTCATTCCATATGCCTCAGCCATAGGTTCTATAAAGTATGCCATGTTGTGTACCAGATCTATTGTATACCCTACACTGATTTTAGCAAGGGAGTACAATAGTGATCAAGGAGTAGATCACTGAACAGCGGTCAAAATTATCCTTAGTGGAATAAGGATATGTTTATCGATTATGGAGGTGACAAAAGGTTCGTCGTAAAGGGTTACGTCGATACAAGTTTTGGCACTCACCCAGATGACTCTAAGTCTTAATCTGGATACATATTGAAAGTGGGAGCAATTAACTAAAGTAGCTCCGTGCAGAGCATTGTAGACATAGAAATTTGCAAAATACATACGGATCTGAATATGGCAGACCCGTTGACTAAACTTCTCTCACAAGCAAAACATGATCACACCTTAGTACTCTTTGGGTGTTAATCACATAGCGATGTGAACTAGATTATTGACTCTAGTAAACCTTTTGGGTGTTGGTCACATGATGATGTGAACTATGGGTGTTAATCACATGGTGATGTGAACTATTGATGTTAAATCACATGGCGATGTGATCTAGATTATTGACTCTAGTGCAAGTGGGAGACTGGAGGAAATATGCCCTAGAGGCAATAATAAAGTTATTATTTATTTCCTTATTTCATGATAAATGTTTATTATTCATGCTAGAATTGTATTAACCGGAAACATAATACATGTGTGAGTACATAGACAAACAGAGTGTCACTAGTATGCCTCTACTTGACTAGCTCGTTGATCAAAGATGGTTATGTTTCCTAGCCATAGACATGAGTTGTCATTTGATTAACGGGGTCACATCATTAGGAGAATGATGTGATTGACTTGACCCATTCCGTTAGCTTAGCACTTGATCGTTTAGTATGTTGCTATTGCTTTCTTCATGACTTATACATGTTCCTATGACTATGAGATTATGCAACTCCCGTTTACCGGAGGAACACTTTGTGTGCTACCAAATGTCACAACATAACTGGGTGATTATAAAGGTGCTCTACAGGTGTCTCCGAAGGTACTTGTTGAGTTGGCGTATTTCGAGATTAGGATTTGTCACTCCGATTGTCGGAGAGGTATCTCTGGGCCCTCTCGGTAATGCACATCACTATAAGCCTTGCAAGCATTGTGACTAATGAGTTAATTGCGAGGTGATGTATTACGGAACGAGTAAAGAGACTTGCCGGTAACGAGATTGAACTAGGTATTGAGATACTGACGATCAAATCTCGGGCAAGTAACATACTGATGGCTCCCCCGCATCGATCTAATCTCCCAAGCAATGGAGGCGACTCCCTCTTAGGCGACTCCCTCTTAGGTGACTCCCTCTCCTAGGCAACTCCCTCTCCGCCGGTGGCCACCCCGGCCCCGGCGGCCACCTCTCCTGCCACTGGCCACTCCGGCGGTGACAGCCACCACCTCTTCATGGAGAGTCTTCTCCATTGGGATTTCTCCCATGGTTTGGCGATTGAATCTCAGGTACGTGACAAGTTCCAATCTACGGTGCATTTTTCACCGGCCAACCCCAGATCTGCCAAGGAATTCTTTCTCGTGGTTTCATTCTCCTCGGCCTCATTCCCGTTGACAGAACAATCTGTGGCTCTAGCCTTACAATCTTGTATTGGAGGAATCAGTTCGGGGTTTAGGGTTTTGAGGTTAACTGATCGTCGCTTTAGGTTTTCTGTGGCCTCCAATAGAGTTGGTCATTTCATCTATGGGCTTAAGGATCACAGTTGGCCAGATTTCATTTGTCATTTTCACCTCTTCCGTGGTGATCTCTCATGTATGGACCACTCGGATAAGAGCTGGCATGTGGATGAGCATCTTCTTGAGGTGAGGTTACAACCGATTGCTATACGATCTAAATGGCTTCGGGATCAGCAGCTGATGATTAATTCTCATTCCACAAATCTGCCGGCGACGAGTTTGCATATCTCCTCGGCCGTCGAGAGTATTCCGTTTGGAAAGTTCAACTTCCCTATTATTTCGGGTCCTGATTTGCCTATTCGGTTCGGTGATTTTGTTATCAATCAGAAGGATATCTTGCCTAGTGCTCGAACCTTTTTCCAGGGCCCGCAGTTTAGAGAATTTTATTGGCAGTCTATCTCGGATGAAAAGTTGTTTCACATTATGGATGGCTGGCAAGCTGGGTATTCGGATAATGAGGTTAAATCTATGGTTCAGATCAAGGATGTGCCTACTCAAGATTATATCGATGCCAGGTTATTGAAATGCTTGAATTACTCTTGGCATGGTCATTTGGTTGGGGATTGCCCCGGTAAATTTTGCCAAAGATGTGTTCAGTTGGTGCACTTATGCACATGCCATATGCCACGTTCGTTGGACGACGCATGCATATTGGGCCGGTCTAATTTCACATGTCGAGCCTGTCAACGAAATGACCACCAGGTGAACCAATGCCCTGGCCTCAAAAGACGTGACTCGTGTGGTTCCTTAGGCCACACAGCCCATGGTAAACAGCAGCATTGGCCCAGGTATCAATGGCAGCCCATATCCGCTTATGGACCTTCTAGGTTTACTACCAAAGTGGATGGGATTTCTCCGATTTGTTCCCATAAACAAAATCGTGGAAATCGTAACGCTTTAGAAGAAAATCGGAGGGCGGTTTGGCAAGTAAAACAGAATATCTCTCCACGTGATGACGTGGCGACTTCTCATTGCATGTCGATACGCCTCCCCCTGCTTCAGCTGTCAACTCCACCGCCCGAGGGACCCAATCCTGTCCAGTCTCCCCTGTTTCCAAAACCACCTTTGCCTCTTCCGAACTTGCTCCTCCATCGCCATCCAAGAGCACTGCTTTGCCGGCGATCAACTTCAGCAACAAGATGGCGAACTTTCCGGTCAGGTCATTCGCGTTCGCCCCGCTTGGAGCCAACATTGAGCGTGGGCCAGATCATCGGCTTCAGAGGAGTGTCATGGTGGTGGATGACCCGCCATTGAACCATGACAGGTATGCAATCATCTCGATCCAGCCCCTTGTTCCTGACCATCAGAAGAGATTTTGGCTAGAAGAGATTTGCCACCTCATTAGGGAAGATCTGGAATATCATATTTCAGATGAGTTTGTTTACCCGTTTGGCATTGGCTGTGTTGCTTTTGAGGATATGCAAAGCCGGGATGAGGCCATTAGAGAAGGTCCACATGCTATAGATGATGATTCCTACTTCACCCTCACACCCCATGATGAAGGCATTAATATGCGGATGCCCGCTTTTCAATTTGAAGTTTGGATCATGATGCTAGCTTTTCCGATGGATTACATGACTGAACACTATGTGCACAAGGCTATCTCCAATTTTGGGAAACTGATTGTTTGGCCTAGGCCTAATGAGAACAAAGCTAGGGTTCTGGTTAAGTGCCATATCAAGGATGTGGTGCAGGTACCTCATAGTTTGGTGGTTTCTAGGGTGGGCATGCTTCCTGGACTGGGTCGTTCTTGGTCTGTCCCTGTTTATGTTCTTAATGGCAGAGACACTATGCCAGGATTGGTGGACAACGAAGATGCTCCACCTCTCCTCAATGCTTCCCCACACCCCTATGAACTACCATACTATACTCTGATGCAGCAAGCCAGGATCAATGATATGGAAGCCCAGCAAGCGGCCAATGAACAACTGTGAAATGCTGCTGATCAGGTGCAAGGTGAAGTTCAGGAGAATGGCTGGGCAGCATGGCCGATAATCCCACCACCTTATACTGGTTTTAGCTTTAGAACTTACTTTGAGTATGATGGTCCCTCTCTTATGGATGGTGTGCATCAGGAACACAACATTGTCGATAATCTGTCAGATGTTTGGTCTGAATTTTCTCAGGTTGAGGAACTGGCTGACAATTTTATCAATGGTGTCCCATCTGCGCAGTTTGCATTTGTCAGGGCTGGTGGTGCTTCAGTCTCTTTGCTGATAACTGCGGACGCTGATTTGCTGCGTTGGATTAGCAGTATGTTGAAAAGGATTTATACAAAGTCGTTGCTACCTGCTGTGTACCCTGAAGGAGCTTTTTTGCCGCTCAATCCATTCACAGTCATGCAGGAGCAGCTTAACGTGGTCTGTAATGCTCTGATGAAGTCCATCTCTCCAGAGCCAGATGTGTTTGGTCTCATCTTCAAATCTTCCCTTAATGTTATCATCATTGACAGGAGCTGCTTCAGCACTGAGGAGGTTTTGCAGAAAGATGTGATGCACCTTGATGAGGCTTCTTCTGCTGATGAGCAGAACATGTCGGATACATCGCTGCCATCTAGCTCTGTTGCTGATCATATTGACTCATTGCTATCCAATGAGCATGCACATGTGGATACTGTTATGCTGCGCCATAGTGCGCGTACTAATAAGTATGACGGGTTTAAGGTGCCGCCTGTGTCTGACAGAAAGTTGGTGCTGTCCAAAGTGAAGCCGAGGAAAGATCCTGTCGTGCAGTGCTCTTCTACTGCCACCATGCCATGTGTTTCAGACAAGAAGGACAAGGTACACAGTGAGATCCCTCCCCCCACACCTATTTCTACCATACAATCTATTGGTACTAATATGTGTGGCCTGCGCCCGAATCAGCTAAGCAAACAGAAACTGCTCTCATCCTCGGTGGTGCAGGAGCGTGACGTCTCCAAGTCTGATGCATAAGGTGTGGAAGGTGCTGTGCTGGAACGTTCGGGGGATCAACTCCGATCATAAAATTTTGGCTCTGCATAATGCAATCGATAGTAGTGGATGCTCTGTTATTTGCCTTCAAGAAACTAAGTGTGCCTCTTTTGATAAGTCTTTTGTAAGAACTTTCTGTCCTAAAAGGATTGATAAATTTGAGGTGGTGCCCTCCCAAGGGGCCTCTGGTGGATTGATTATCTTATGGGATAGCTCGGTCTTTGTTGGCAATGTTATCTGTTCTGAATCGTTTGTTCTGGGTGTTAAGTTCACTTCGTTGCAAACCGCCAAATCCTGGAATATGTTTAATGTGTATGGCCCATGTGATGGCCCCGTTAGGGCCACTTTCACCTCCTGGATGTTTGATCTAGACAAACCAGATGATGAGGACTGGTTATTATGTGGTGACTTCAACTACATCAGGGCCCCTGATAATCGTAATAAGCCAGGAGGGAATGTCAATGATATGCTCACCTTCAATAATTTCATCCAATCGCAAGCTTTAGTGGAACTACCAATCAAAGGGAGGAGGTTTACATGGAGTAACATGCAGACAGATCCACTTTTGGAGCAACTCGATTGGTTCTTCACATCGGCCAATTGGGCCTCTAGTTACCCAAACACGACAGTGGCCCCACTCCCAAAACCGGTCTCTGACCATGTGCCGTGTGTGATCTCTATTGAGACAATGGTCCCTAAAACCAAAATCTTCCGATTTGAGAATTTCTGGATCTCACACCCTGGCTTCTTTGAAGTTGTTCAATCCACCTGGAACAAAAGTTATTTTGCCCACAATTCGGCTGCTATGCTCTGTAAAAAAATTAAACACTTGAGATATGCTCTGAAGAAGTGGAGCAAAAACATCTCCAGATTGAACTTGTGCATTGACAACTCTAATTGGGCCCTACTTGAATTGGATGGAATTGAGGACTTGAGGCCTCTCACAACACCGGAGAAGAACTTCCGTGCAATTCTTAAAGAACATTTGTGTAACACCCCGGATGTAACTTGCCATATTTGTAACTCCGACTCTTGCCATTTCCGGCTATGTGTTATGATATTCTCTCCGTGGTCGGGTTTTGTCTTTCGTTTTGTATTTTGTCATGTCATGCATTTTCATATCATGTCATCATGTGCATTGCATTTGCATACGTGTTCGTCTCTTGCATCCGAGCTTTTTCCCCGTTGTCCGTTTTGCAATCCGGCGCTCCTATCTCCTCCGGCGCAGCCCTCTTGTTTTCTTTCGTGTGCGGGTGTCAAACTTTCTCGGAATGGACCGAGGCTTGTCAAGTGGCCTTATTATACCACCCGGAGACCACCGGTCAAGTTTCGTTCCATTTGGAGATCGTTTGGTACTCCAACGGTTAACCGGGCATCCGCAAAGTCCATTTGAGTGTCCAGCAAAAACCCCCTCAAAAACCAGCCCAAAACCCACCAAACTCTCTTCCATGCTCTAGGTCGTTCGATCACGATCGTGTGGGCAAAAACCGCACCTCATTTGGAGCCTCCTAGCTCTCTCTACCTATAAATATGTGAGACTCCCGAAATACAATCGCAGTCCAAACCCTACCCTTCTTCCACCTCGCGCCCGGACAAACTCCTCCGCCGCCGGACGTGTCCGCGCCGCCGTCCCAGCGAATCCCGTCGCGCCATCTGTCCCTGCCGCCGCCGGTCCCGCCGCGGGCCCGCGAGCCCAGATCCGGCCCGCGGGGCCCGAACTCCGCCGCCGCCCGAGCCCGCAACTCTGCCACCGCCCGACGCCCGCCGGCTCCCGCGCCTGGCCCGCGCCGCCGCCCTTGCGCCTCGCCGGCGCCACGGCTGCCCGCCGCCCGCCGTGCTCCGGCGCGCGCTCGCCGCCGGCCCCGCACCGCCTCCGCCGGCGCCGCCTCTCCCCCGCGCCGTCTGTCTTCCTCCTCTCCTCCCGCCGGCCCGCCGTCCCCTTCCTCCGGCGAGAGCTCCGGCCGCCGTGCCCCGAACCCTAGCGAGTTCTCCGGCCAGATCCGATCGAGGTGCTCTACGTTGACTTTCCCGAGAAACCCCCCCCAAATATTTTCCAAGTCTTGATATTTTCTCAGTATGTGCCTCAGTTCGTATTGCCATAACTCCTTGCATGTAGCTCCGATTCACGCGTGTAATATGTCAAATTGTTCGTCTCGTGATGCTCTTAATTTTGTTCAATTGCACCATGTTCATTAGAGGTCATCTTGATGCCCAAATCTCTGTTGGAAGAGGGCTAGTTGCTGTTATTCTCTGGTTCTTATCAGAACTTGGAGATTTGTCATTTTTGTATCATTTATTCTGTGCATCTTATGAGCATGAGATCTACATGTGTTTTGAAGTATGCCATGCCATCTTTCCAGTGGTGTAGTCCATGTATTTTTGTGATCTCTGTGGTGACTAGCACAAGCATGCAAAGTAGGCCCCGTAATATTTCTGATTTCAGGGACTTGGTGATTTCTCTAAGTCCTCGTCTGGTGTTATTTTGTTGCCATGTAAACTTGATGCTACGGAGAGATCCGTGCATATTTTGGAGATGTTCAGTAAGGATGTTTTGTAGCTATAGTTGTAATTGATACATTACTGCAATTTTTTTGCAATTATGGGGTACCATAGCATGACTCAATCTTGCTCTACTTTTGCTATAAAATATTTCTGTCAGATTCTTAACATGAGATGCAAATTTGCCAAGCTTATTATAGTTGATCATTACATGCTATGCAATTGTTCTTGCCATGGATAGCTTCATAAACATGCCATCTTACTGTAGGCGCGCTTGTTTTGTAGTGCATTGCTCTGTAGTGAGTGCATCAAGCTCACAAAGAGGCCTACATATTATTATTTCTGCCATGCTCTGTTTTCTGCCGTCTGAAACCTGATAACGGAACTTGCTATGTTTACATGCTTGCCATCATATCTTCTGGTCCTTTTTGGCCTATGGTCATTAAGGGACTTTTGTCATGTGCATTTAGTAGAACACTACCATGCCTTGTTTTGCTATGTTAAGTTCCTGTAGCATGTTGATTTCGTGCTCTGAACATTGCTACCTGATGCTGTTTTCTGCCATGTCCAGTTTTTCACCAAGTCTGTGAACCTGTTATCTTTTGCACTTTTGCCATGCTTGTTTGAGCTTGATATATTGTGATCTAGCCGTAGCTCAGTGTTCATCTTTTGTCAAGCATCTCCTGTAGATTACTTCCCTATGCTTTGTTGCTATGTTGGGGTGCTGTAGCATTGTTGTTTGTTGTATTTTCAGTGCTATCATGCTGTTAATCGCAGATTCGTGTCATTCTTGTTTTGCTTGCCATTTGCAAACCGTGCATCCGTTTCCGGTGATCTTTATATCGATTTCGACCGAAATCACCTCATCTCTCCAGTGGCATGCTTAGTTTTCCAAGTTACTGCCATGTTCATCATTTCCCCTCCGGAGCACGCATATGCATCGCATATCATATCTTGCATATCATACATGTTTTGCATCATGTTGCTTGTGCATTTCTCGTTGTTGATTGTGGTTCCGTTTGTTTGTGTTCTTGTCTTGGGTAGAGCCGGGAGACGAGTTCGTGAGCGAGGAACCTGTTGAGTACGCTTACGAGGATCAAGCTTTCGACAACTCTGAGAACCTTGCAGGCAAGATGACCACCCCTCGAAATCACTTCTATCTTTGCTTTGCTAGTTGCTCGCTCTATTGCCATGCTCCACTACCTATCACATGCTATATCATGTCTCCCATTTTGCCATGTCAGCCTCTAACCATCCTTTCCTAGCAAACCGTTGTTTGGCTATGTTACCGCTTTTGCTCAGCCCCTCTTATAGCGTTGCTAGTTGCAGGTGAAGTTGAAGTTTGTTCCATGTTGGAACATGGATATGTTGGGATATCACAATATCTCTTATTTAATTAATGCATCTATATATATTTTGGTAAAGGGTGGAAGGCTCGGCCTTATGTCTGGTGTTTTGTTCCACTCTTGCCGCCCTAGTTACTGATATACCGGGATTATGTTCCTTGAGTTTGCGTTCCTTACGCGGTCGGGTGATTTATGGGACCCCCTTGACAGTTCGCCTTGAATAAAACTCCTCCAGCAAGGCCCAACTTTGGTTTTACCATTTGCCGCCTAAGCCTTTTTCCCCCGGGTTTTCGCGAGCCCGAGGGTCATCTTTATTTAAACCCCCCGGGCCAGTGTTCCTCTGAGTGCTGGTCCAAACTAGAGCCACTTGCAGCGCCACCTTGGGGAAACTCGAGGATTGGTTTTAGCTGTACGTAGTGTTCATCCGGTGTGCCCTGAGAACGAGATATGTGCAGCTCCTATCGGGATTTTGTCGGCACATTCGGGTGGCTTTGCTGGTCTTGTTTTACCATTGTCGAAATGTCTTGTAAACCGGGAATCCGAGACTGGTCGGGTTTTTCCGGGAGAAGGTTTATCCTTCGTTGACCGTGAGAGCTTATGATGGGCTAAGTTGGGACACCCCTGCAGGGTATTATCTTTCGAAAGCCCTGCCCGCGGTTATGAGGCAGATGGGAATTTGTTAATGTCCGGTTATAGAGAACTTGTCACTTGACCCATTTAAAATACATCAACTGCGTGTGTAGCCGTGATGGTCTCTTCTCGGCGGAGTCCGGGAAGTGAACACGGTCTGTGTTATGAATGACGTAAGTAGGTGTTCAGGATCACTTTTTGGTCATTGCTAGATGACGACCGTTCCGTTGCTTCTCTTCTCGCTCTCTCTTGCGTATGTTAGCCACCATATATGCTTATTGCCGCTGCAGCTCCACCTCATTACACCATCCTTTCCTATGAGCTTAAATAGTCTTGATCTCGCGGGTGTGAGATTGCTGAGTCCCCGTGACTCACAGATTCTACCAAAACAATTGCAGGTGCCGACGATGCCAGTGCCGATGATGGCGTCGATCTCAAGTGGGAGTTCGACGAGGAACGTGGTCGTTACTATGTGTCTTTTCCTGATGATCAGTAGTGGAGCCCAGTTGGGACGATCGGGGATCTAGCATTTGGGGTTGCCTTATTTTCATCTAGATTTTGGCCGTAGCCGGTCTATATGCTTGTATTTTGGATGATGTACGATATTTATTCATGTATTGTGTGAAGTGGCGATTGTAAGCCAACTCTTTATCCCATTCTTGTTCATTACATGGGATTGTGTGAAGATGACCCTTCTTGCGACAAAACCACTATGCGGTTATGCCTCTAAGTCGTGCCTCGACACGTGGGAGATATAGCCGCATCGTGGGCGTTACAATTTGGTAGTCCTCCTTGGTTATAAACGGGAATATTGGAAGAAGAGGTACACTGTGCGCTGGTTTCAGTATGGGGGGGACAAGACTAAATTCTTCCACTCGGCAGCAAGCAAACGTTTCAGAAGAAATTCCATTGCATCACTGAAACTCTCTGATGGATCTGTCGTCTCTAATCATCTAGGGAAAGCACATGAGCTCTATCAGACATATAAAAATAGGCTGGGTAGGTCAGAGCCGCATGAGATGAAATTTGATCTCGCACGGATTATCAAAAATCATCCACAGGAACCAGTATGGTTTTCTGAAAGGGAGATCGATCCAAGACTGCTTAGCCTGGGCTTTTGAGTACATCCACCAATGTCAAGCTTCTGGACGTGCATGCTATTTGCTCAAGTTGGATTTTGCCAAGGCTTTTGATACGATACAGCATGAACCTATGATAGAGATCATGAGGCACATGGGTTTTGACGAGAAGTGGATTGGATGGATCAGATGTATTTTCTCCTCGGGTACTTCGTCTGTCCTGCTCAATGGAACCCCCGGGAAGCAGTTCTCCTGCCTATGTGGCGTGAGACAAGGCGATCCGCTCTCGCCCCTCATATTTGTCCTCGCTGCAGACCTATTGCAAGCGGCGATCAATGAGGCGTGCAGGGCCGGACAGCTGCTTCTACCGATACCATCGCAAGATGATAACTACCCGGTTATACAGTACGCCGACGACACGATTGTGGTGTTCCCTGCCTGCTCTAGCCAAGCTCAAGTCCTCAAGGGAATTCTGATGGACTACGCCACGTCTGTAGGGCTGAAGATTAACTTCCACAAATCAACCCTCGTTCCGATCAACTTGGATCCGGCAACGGCGTCGGAGATGGCGGCGATCTTTGGATGTGTTGTGGGACAAATGCCTTTCATGTACTTAGGGTTGCCTATGGGGACAACCCGCCCCACAGTAACTGATCTGATGCCCATGGTCACAGCAGTACAGAGGAAAATTCCAGCAGCAGTATCCTTGCTTGACTATGGCTCCAAGTTGACGCTTCTAAACTCAGTAGTGACCTCATTAGCAATATACGCAATGTGCTCCATCAAGCTAAACCCCAAGATCATTGAGCATCTGGACAAACTTCACAGATCATGCCTGTGGTTAAAGAAAACCGATGATGGTACTAAAGGTAACTCTCTGGCGGCGTGGGACCTGGTCTGCAGACCAAAAAACAAAGGAGGTTTAGGGATCATAAACCTCAAAATCCAGAACCAGGGTCTCTTGTTGAAACAGCTCCACAAATTTTACAATAAGCAGGATGTTCCCTGGGTTCATCTTGTCTGGAGATCGTACTACAATGGTCAAACCCCGCACGCGGTAGACCCTTGCGGCTCGTTCTGGTGGAAAGATCTCATGCAATTTTCTGATATTTACAGGGGGGTTACCAAGGCGTCTGTTGGGACAGGTGATACGATTCTATTCTGGAAGGATGAGTGGAAAGATAGCTTGCTCCAAGATACATTCCCGAGGGCTTTTTCTTTTGCCAAGGAACCAGACATATCAGTTCAATCCTTGCTGTCCTCGGTGAGACTGAGTGATGTGTTCCACCTTCCCCTCTCGGTAGAAGCCCGACTAGAAGTAACAGATCTGCAACAGACCACATCTGATGTGGCCCTGACTGAGGGGGTGGATACATGGAAATGTGTCTGGGCGGGGATGGATTCAAAGCTACCAAATTTTATGAGCACTGCTTCAGAAACATGCAGGTGGACGAGGCCTTCTGTTGGATCTGGAAAACCAAGTGTACAATGCAGTGGAAAATGTTTGCATGGCTACTGTTGGCTGATCGTTTGAACACCACAAATATGCTGAGAAGGAGGCACTCAAAATCCAAAATGATGATTACACCTGTCTATTATGTCAAAACCCACCGGAGGAAGACATTACACATCTCTTCTTCAACTGCCCTTTCAGTAGGAGATGCTGGGATAGTATAGGGATCCAGTGGCCGGTTGGTGATTGCAGGCTCACGTTGCTGCACGCTGGCAAAAACTCTTGAAGTGGGCACATGTTCATGGAGGTATTCATGGTGGCAGCATGGGGGATTTCGAAGGAAAGGAATGACAAACACTTCAGGGGGATCCAGCCAACCTGGAGATCTTGGAAGGCCAGGTTCAAGAATGATTTTGCCTTGCTGGTCCATAGGGCCAAACAGGAGCTTGCCCCATACATCTTGTCACTAGTTGCTGCTTTCTAAAAGAGATATCTCCTTTTGTAACCTCTTCTCTCACTCCCCCCCCCCCTCTCACACATGTAGATGTGGACTTGTATGTAGGCTGACTGGACTGTACTAACTCTTTAACATTTTAATATAAAGTCAGTGGAATCCTCTCCCACTGTCATCAGCTCTCAAAAAAAAGTAACATACCGATGACAAAGGGAACAACGTATGTTGTTATGCGGTTTGACCGATAAAGATCTTCGTAGAATATATAGGAGCCAATATGAGCATCCAGGTTCCGCTATTGGTTATTGACCGGAGACGTATCTCGGTCATGTCTACATAGTTCTCGAACCCGTAGGGTCCGCACGCTTAAAGTTCTGTGGCGATTTGTATTATGAGTTTATGTGTTTTGATGTACCGAAGGTAGTTCGGAGTCCCGGTTGAGATCGGGGACATGACGAGGAGTCTCGAAATGGTCGAGACGTAAAGATCGATATATTGGACGACTATATTCGGACATCGGAAAGGTTCCGAGTGATTCGGGTATTTTCGGAGTACCGGGGAGTTACGGGAATTCACCGGGAGAAGTATTTGGCCTTATTGGGCCATACGGGAATAAAGGAGAGAGGCCAAAACGAAGGAGGCACGCGCCCCCCCTCTGGTCCAAATTGGACAAGGGGTGCAGCCCCCTTTTCCTTCTCCCTCTCCCCCTCTTTCCTTCTCTCCTACTCCGGAAAGGAAAGGGGAATCCTACTAGGACTTGGGAGTCCTAGTAGGACTCCCCACACTTGGCGCGCCCCCTCTAGGGCCGGCCTCTCCCTCCCTCCTTTATATAAGGGGGCAGGGGGGGCACCTCTAGACACAACAATTGATCTCTTGATCTCTTAGCCGTGTGCGGTGCCCCCCTCCACCATAATCCACCTCGATCATATCGTAGCAGTGCTTAGGCGAAGCCCTGCGTCGGTAGCATCATCATCACCGTCATCACGCCGTCGTGCTGACGGAACTCTCCCTCGAAGCTCTGCTGGATCGGAGATCGTGGGACGTCATCGAGCTGAACGTGTGCTGAACTCGGAGGTGCCGTGCGTTCAGTACTTGGATCCGTCGGATCGTGAAGACGTACGACTACATCAACCGCGTTGTGCTAACGCTTCCGCTTTCAGTCTACGAGGGTACGTTGACACACTCTCCCCTCTCATTGCTATGCATCACCATGATCCTGTGTGTGCATAGGATTTTTTTTGAAATTACTGCGTTCCCCAACAGATTGATCCTCAGGCACAACCGTAGAGGTTGCCCTGGCAGTTTCTTCAGCGCCTGGAATGTCTTCATCAGCCTTGGTGCTTTCATTTTCTTCAGTAGCCTGATTGTCATCAACGGTGCTGGCATGTTCTTCAATGGGCTGAGGAGATGCACGTTGTGTTGGGGCTGCAACATTTGAAGTGAATTTTTCAGCCATCTTGACAAATCTGACCTTGGCTCCTAGCCAATCTGCACGGTAGGCGTCGAATTCATCACTGAGGATTTTGATCTCAGCTTGCATGGCCACAAGTTCATCAGTTGTCATTTTGACAACATGCTTCTTCAGAAAACGCCCCTTCTTGTACTGAGCTTTCTTCAGTTGCCTGGCTTTTTCAAACTTCCATTTTTCTTCGCCTATGAAGGCCGTCAGCATGTGACTTTGGCCAGGTGTGAGATTGAAGTCAGGCATAGGAGTGTTGGGGTCCTTGTGCCAGAGATCAATGAGGTCCATGATCAACTTGGGATCCAATAGAAGAGGCACATCTGTGCCTTTGGCTCTAGCGGCCCTTTGCTGTCTGTCTCTGATGATTTTAGCCAGTTCCTCATCATCAGCTTCGTCTTCACTTGAGGGCACATGGAAGGCAACCTGCTTCTTGTGAGGACTCGGTCTAGTGCCTCATCCAGCAGTGGCCTTGGTCTTCAGCAAATTTGGGCATGTTGAGGACTGCGGAGGAGCTGAAGAACTTGTGGATGCACCTGGGGCAATTGAGATGTCTGTGGTCCTTTGGCAAGAGGCAAGATGCGCAGGTGTTGAGGACTTTGTGGGAGCAGCTGAAGGTTTTGCAACAGGAGGAGCTGGAGCTGCTTGAGGAATATGCTTGGAGGGCATTGAAGAACTTGGCCGTGAGGGCATATCTAAGGAATTTGGCTTGCAAGTTGGCTTCTTAGGCATAGCCTTCTTGGGCTTGCTAGCAGCGGCCTCAGCAGCGGCAGCAGCAGAATCTTCGTTGAATTTCTTCACTGCTTCTTTAGCCACATTGGCCAACTTAGCTTGACGCTTGGCCCATTCATCAGGATAGTCATCATCGCGCTTGAGGCTAGTGGGATCAGCTTCTTAGCCTGGTGCCAATGGAGGTCTTGGGCAAGGAGGGTGTACTGCGAATTTCTTCATGTACTTAGGAGTGACATATCTGTACTCCCTCCATTCCCGTGCCCATCTTCTCTCAATCCTCTGTATGCGCACCTTGCACTCATTCTTCATCTCCTTGCCATGAATTGCTTCATCGGGAGTGCAGTACCCTGCATAGATGTCATCAGGGATTTCGAAAGCAGCATTCACTTCCAGTTTCTTGCCTCCCTTCTGAGGTTTCTTGCCATCAGCCATTTTCTTCAGCTGAGGATTTTGAACAAAGGAATTCTCTGAAGAGGTATGTAACTTGTCTTCGAGGAACGCTGCAAATGAGTTAAGTTGATGAGAACCTAGTGATTCAGCAGTGGACATGTGTACCTGTGAGTATAGGTGCGAAGAATTTGGAGAGGTCATATGCGTTCTCAGAAGTTTTTCAAAATAAACAAGTTTGAGGAATTTGACCAGAGATGTCTTGAGGAATTTGACTAAGCGTTCTTTGACTTAGGTTCCAGAGTTGTATAGATTTGAAAATCCACACAATTGAGGAATCATGAAGAAAAAATGTTGCTTAGAGAAATAGATCAAGAACAGATGT
This sequence comes from Triticum aestivum, assembly GCF_018294505.1. Taxonomy (NCBI): domain Eukaryota; kingdom Viridiplantae; phylum Streptophyta; class Magnoliopsida; order Poales; family Poaceae; genus Triticum; species Triticum aestivum. The sequence goes on along the minus strand of NC_057814.1, from coordinate 257,106,245 downwards.
ATATGAGGTGTTTATGTGTGTGGAAGTGAAGAATAAACACCTTTTGAAGATTTTGTGGTAATCATCAGAATCAACAAGGGTAGTAAAAATAAATTTTATTTACCCTTGACGAAGAACACGACGAACTGGGAGTTGTAGATTGGACGTTCGTCCGTTCAGATCTTTCATGCCCTAACTTGGCGGCGGAAGACAGCTACGACGGCGGCGGAGTGAAGATTCCCGCGACCGGCGCGAGTACAATGGTGACGAGGTCGAGGCAGTGAAGCTCTTCCTCACTAGTGACGATGGAAGTAGCGACGGCACTAGGTCAGAGATCTTGAGCGAGGGGAGTGAGGTTGAGCGGGGTAAATGAAGTCTGAGGAGGGTGAGGGGTATTTATAACGGAGGTGAAAAACCGCTCGCCCGAGGAAAATGGACGAACGTGCCCCTGACCCTTCTCATCCTAGCGACATGTGTCACCCACGTACAGTGAGGTGGAGATCGTGCGAGATCGTAGGTGAATAGATAAGTCTTATCATGGGATGTGGAACGATTTGAGCGGCAAACCGAAAATTTGAGATAAGAATATTTGAAAGTTTCGTTCACAAATTCTTCAGCTGACAAGGACACAGTGAAGATTTTGAACGGGTTTCAAATATAACGCACATGAAGAATTTGTGAACAGAGTAGGTTGAGTTTAGCATAGAGGGGGAAGGGTCCGATCACATTCACTTAGCGGAAGATTCAACTTGGAGAAATAGCAATAAGTGAATGATGTAGAGGACAGAAAACTCAAATATATATATATGTGTGTGTGTGTGTGTGTGTGTGTGTGTGTGTGTGTGTGTGTGTGTGTGTGTGTGTGTGTGTAGCCAATGAAGAACAACATCGGAAAGAGTGAAGACAATGCAAAGTTGAAGAATTTGAACAACTGAGGAATTTCAAACATGAAGAAAAACTCAAATTGAAGATTTTCAACTTTTGTTGGTGCGTGACCCACCGTATAAGAATGATGATTTCAAACGCCGCGTACAATTCTCGTAGGGCTCTAAGAATCAAATTCTTCGTTAATTTCTTCACACTTAGAGGGTTAGTCTTCATTAATTGAAGAAAAACGTTACTTCGTGTGTTGCACATCTAAGTCATCAATTTTGCATAAGTGTTAGGATGTGTGTCCTTTTCAAAGAACATTAAAAGATTCTAAGATATTTAGCTCACACCGCAATTTGCTAAATCTCTTCTCATCCAAGGGCTTTGTGAAGATATCGGCTAGCTGTTCTTCAGTCTTCACATGCTCTACAGAGATGTCGCCCTTCAACACATGATCAATAAAAAATGATGACGAATCTGGATGTGCTTTGTCTTCGAGTGCTGAACTGGGTTATGAGCAATCTTGATGGCACTCTCATTGTCACGGTAGAGAGGCACATTCTTCACAATGATGTTGTAGTCCTTAAGGGTTTGCTTCATCATAGCAATTGAGCACAACACGAACCAGTAGCAATGTACTAGCTTCAGCATTAGAGAGTGATACACAATACTGTTTCTTCGAGGACCAACATACCAAGGATTGTCCGAGGTAATGGCATGTGCCTGATGTTGACTTGCGGTCCACACGATCACCAGCATAGTCAGAGTCTGAATATCCAATGAGATCAAAAGTCGAGCCCTTGGGATACCATAATCCAAGTGTTGGAGTGTGATCTAGATATCGAAGAATATGCTTCACAGCCTTATGGTGCGATTCCTTTGGTGTAGCTTGAAAACGGGCACACATGCAAACACTAAGCATAATATCTGGCCTAGATGCACAAAGATACAATAAAGAGCCAATCATGGAGCGGTATACCTTTTGATTGAAGTCAATACCATTTTCATCAGTGCATAGATGGCCATTTGTGGGCATAGGGATTTTAACGCCTTTGCAATCTTGCATGCCAAATTTTCTCAATACATCCTTGAGGTATTTCTCCTGAGATATGAAGATATTTGAAGACCTAAGAAGAATTTCAATTATCCCATCATAGACATTTGATATTCTTCACTCATCATATAGGCAAATTCATCACTGTAACGTTGGTCAGTACAGCCAAAGATGATATCATCAACATATATTTGGCACACGAATAATTCATCATCATATGTTTTGGTGAAAAGAGTTGGGTCAAGTGAACAGGTTTGAAGCCTTTCTTCATGAGGAATTCCTTCAAAGTATCATACCACGCCCGAGGGGCCTGCTTGAGGCCATAGAGGGCCTTATTGAGTCTGAAGACTTTGTAAGGATGCTTTGGATCTTCGAAACCTGGGGGTTGAGCAACATATACTTCTTCCTCAAGCTTACCATTGAGGAATGCACTTTTCACATCCATTTGATATAAGATGATATTATGATGGTTAGCATAAGCAAGTAATATGCGAATAGCCTCAAGTCTAGCAACAGGTGCAAAAGTTTCATCGAAATCAATTCCTTCAACCTGTGTGTAGCCTTGAGCTACAAGTCGTGCCTTATTCCTCACCACAAGGCCATTTTCATCTTGCTTGTTGCGGTAGATCCATTTAGTGCTAATGATATTGTGCTTGCGTGGGTCTGGTCGCTTGACGAGTTCCCACACATTGTTGAGCTCGAACTGATGTAATTCCTCTTACATCGCTTGAATCCACTCAGGCTCCAGAAATGCTTCATCTACTTTGGTGGGCTCTGTGATAGAGACAAAATCAAAGTGCCCACAGAAGTTAGACAAATGTGTAGCCTTTGAGCATGTGAGAGGACCTGGTGCGTTGATGTCACTAATGATTTTCTCGATCTGCACTTCATTTGCAACGCGAGGATGAGCGGGTTGACAACGTTGAGTTGGCTGAGCATTTTCTTCAGAGCCATTTTCCTCAGGTGCACCAGCATGATGTTCATCATGTTCTGGAATGACTTCTTCAGCAGATTCTTCGGTTGGAATGACATCCTCAGTAGCCTTGAACCTTATGGATTCCTCAGGTGACTTTTCATCTAGCATAGGAGGTAGGTGCTCTCTTTGCGAGCCATTAGTTTCATCGAACTGCACATCTACAGTTTCAACAACCTTGTCATGAACGGTGTTGAAGACTCTGTAGGTGTGCGAGTCCTTTCAGTAAGCAAGCATAAAACCTTCATGTGCTTTCGGTGCAAATTTAGAATTGTGATGAGGATCTCTAATCCAACATTTAGCACCGAAGACTTTGAAATAACTCACATTGGGTTTCTTGTCAGTGAGGAGTTCATATGAGGTCTTTTTGAAGAATTTGTGAAGATATACCCTGTTGATGATGTGGCGGCAGTATCAATTGCCTCAGGCCAGAAATGACGAGGCGTCTTCTATTCGTCAAGCATGGTGTGAGCCATCTCAACAAGAGTCATGTTCTTGCACTCCACAACGCCATTCTGCTGAGGAGTATAAAGGAGCAGATAACTCGTGAGTAATACCAAGTTCATCAAGATAGTTATCAAGACCAGTATTCTTGAACTCGGTCCCATTGTCACTTCTCATGTGCTTGATCTTCACACAAAAGTTGGTTGAAGCCCTCGAGGAAAATCGTTTGAAGACTTCTTGCACTACATATTTGTAAGTGACGATATGCACCCATGTGTAACGAGAATAGTCATCAACAATAACAAAGCCATATAATGATGCAACATTGGTGAATGAGGCATAATGAGTAGGGCCAAAGAGATCCATGTGAAGTAATTCAAATGGACGAGTGGTAGTCATGATAGTCTTTCAGGGATCCTTGGCCTTGGTCATCTTTCCAGCTTCACAAGCTCCACACGGGTGATCCTTGAGGAATTTGACATCCTCGATCCCAATAACATGCTTCTTCTTCGCGGGAGTGTGCAAGTTCCTCATGCCAGCATGACCAAGTCGTCGATGCCACAGCCAACCTTCTGAAGCTTTTGCAAGTAGACATGTAGGAGGTTGTGGTCCTGTAGAGAAATCAACAATATACAAGTCTCCTCTCCTAAAGCCTTCGAAGACTTTGGAATGGTTAGCTTTCATAATCACAACACAACGATACTTGCCAAAGACAACAACCATATCAAGATCACAAAGCATTGAGACAGACATGAGGTTGTATCCTAAGGACTCAACAAGCATGACTTTGTCCATGTGTCGATCCTTTGAGATCGCAACCCTACCTAGACCCAATACCTTGCTTTTTCCTTTGTCAGTGTAGGTGATATGCTTCAGATGCGATGGAGATAAATCAATGTACATCAATAGTTTCGGTCACCAGTCATGTGATTTGTACATCCACTGTTGAGGACCCACTCAGTGGCTTTAGGTTGATCATCATGCAGATGAATTAGTGCATCTTACGAACTCATATACTTCATCAGTGAAGAATGTGACATCAAATTCATCAGATCAATTTCATCAAGCAATAGAACAGAGATAAAGGTATGAGGACGTGAGAAATGAGAATTCATTTCTTCATGATTAGCTTGCGTCCTATCAAGCATTATTCAGGCCTCCATCAAATTCTTTAGACAATTAAGTTCGTCTGGAGACCTGACCCTGCATAAGAGATTAGTTCTTTTTCTTCACCACCCACATCTGGAGGGGTAGCAAAGAGTTCATCATTCTACGAGCTCCACAAGAGAAAGGTGGCATAGACACCAATCCACTTCATTTCACATAAGAGGGGTTAGAGTAAGCATATGAATAAGCAGAGAAATTCTTCGAGGACTTATGAACATAATGGTTTGAAGAATAATGCACATATTCATAGCCCTTGGATCTTCCCTGCAAAACAGAAGTGTTAGCACGATGATGTTCGTATGAGGACTTTGATCCATATGAGGAATTTGATCCACGTGAGGAATGTGGTCCATATTAGGACTTGGATCCATATGAAGACTTTGGTCCATATGAAGAATTTGATCTGGGGTTCCTATTCTTCACAGGTGATGTCATGATGACATTCACCTGAAGACTTTCAAGGTAACTTTTGGGAACCCAGATTTTCTTCATAGGGGGGCCGGTCCTGCAGTTAGTGCCAACATATCTAGCAAATACTTCACCATTCTGATTTTTGAACAGTTTATAGTTGGAGTCAAATGACCCATCAGAAGAATACGAAGATTCACATGTAAAGCCAGATTAAGTGGATGGATCTACGGGAGGTCCTTTTGCAGCAACCCATGAGGTTTCCAGTAGGACCCATCAGCATTGAGTTTCCTCTCAAAGGCAACACCCTTTTTCCTAGGGTTCCTGTTGAGAGCTGCTTTTTAAGCACATCACAAAGAGCTTGATGCCCTTTGAGGCTTTTGTACATGCCTGTCACATACAATTCCTTCAGCCCTGCATTGTCAGTGATACTAGCAGTACCCTCAGATGAGGAATTTGTGATAGAAGAGACAGTTGAAGAATTTGCAGCAATAGAAGCATTTTAACTTTCAGGTGAAGAATTAGCAAATTCACGCTCAATGCATTTCAAACATGGTGGAATGAATTCTTCGTGAGCGGCACTAATCTGTTGAGCAAGCAATGAATCACGCTCCTTCCAAAGATCTTCATAACTCACCCTTAGCTTCTCAAGATCTTGCTTTATTTGAAGAAATTCATAAGAAAGCTTCTCATGATCAGATAAGAGAGTGTTATGATGACTTTGATGGTTGTCAAACTTACTCTGAAGTCTCTGAAGATTTTCAGTCAAAGTTTTAGTGCGATCCATTTCTTCACCCAACATATCATCGCTTTTGTCTAACATATTTTGAACCTTATCAAAAGCCTTTTGTTGTTTCACAGCAATCTTAGCAAGTTTAGAGTAGCTAGGCTTGAGGTTTTAATCAGATTCATCCTCAATTGATTCAGAGGAGGGATATTTGAGTACCTTGGCACCCTTTGCCATGAAGTAATAGGTGGGAGCGTAGTCATCATCACCATCGTTAGCCGTGTTGGGGAAGTCATTCTCCTCAGAGTTGAAGATGGACTTGCTGACGAAGGCAGTAGCGAGGGCTAGGTTGGCCATACCAAGTTCTGACTCCTTAGATGCCTCCTCTTCCTCATTTTCTTCAGATTCAGCTTCAGAATCCATTTCCTTGCCAATGAATGCCCGAGCCTTCTTGGAGCTGCTCTTCTTGTGTGATGAAGACTTCGAGGATTTTGATGATGAAGACTTTGAAGATTTCTTCTTCTTCTTTGAGTCATCAGAACTGTAATCCTTGTATTTCTTCTTCTTTGATTCCTTTTCCCACAGAGGACAATCTTGAATGTAGTGACCAGGTTTCTTGCATTTGTGGCAAGTTCTCTTCTTGTAGTCATGGGATGAGGAATCTGATCTCATGTCATCACTTCTTGAGGATTTACCAAAGTGACCACATCTTGAGAACTTCTGGAATTTCCTCACGAGCATTGCTAGCTCCTGGCTCAGTTCTTCAGGGTCACCAAGGCTGCTACCAGAATCCTCACCTTCAGATTCAAAGACTACCTTGGCCTTCAAAGCACGTGTTCTGCCATAGCTTGATCCATAGAGATCTATCTTCTCAACAAGTTGGAACTCATGAGTGTTTAGCCTCTCGAGGACATTAGCGGGATCAAGTGCCTTGTAGTCTCCACGTTCTTGTATCATCAGTGCAAGAGTGTCAAATGAGGAATCAAGCAATCTCAGCAATTTCTTCACCGCCTCATGGTCGGTGATGTCAGTGGCACCAAGTGCTTGAAGCTCATTTGAGATGTCAGTGACGCGATCGAAGGTTTACTGAACATTTTCATTGTCGAGTCTTTTGAAGAGGTTGCCAAGAACGTCAACTCGAGAGTCACGCTGTGTTGAGACTCCCTCGTTGACTTTGGACAGCCTATCCCAGATAAGCTTAGCTGTCTCCAAAGCACTCACTCTGCCATACTGCCCTTTGCTCAGATGGCCACATATGATGTTCTTCGCTTGACAATCGAGTTGCTTGACTCTCTTCACATCAGCAACGTTGATGGTAGGAGTCACAGAGGGAACACCATTTTCCACAATGTTCCAAAGATCGTTGTCAATTGCCTCAAGATGCATTCGCATCTTATTCTTTCAGTAGGGGTAGTCCATCCCATCGAAGGCAGGACACCCAGCAGAGACCTTGATCATATCTGCGGTCAACATAACTAAAACTCCAGGTGGTTAAACCAAAATCACACAGAACAGGGGAGTACCTTTCTCTGATACCAATTGAAAGTGCGTTATATCGACTAAAGGGGGTGAATCGGCGATTTTTACAAATTTGTCACTAAGGAATTTCAGGGTGAGGAAATTCCGAAGTCATGAACAACTAGCAGTGGAATAAGTACTCAGAAGTAAGCATAACAAAGCAGTAGCACAGTCATCATGATGAAATGAAAACAAGCAATGAGTACAGGAAGCGTAAACACAAGATAAGCAGGCTGAAGACAGACTGACTGAAGAAAATGAACTGAGGAAATTGAGAAAGTCTTCAGTTAAAGTCTTCAAACAGTAACGATCAGGTACAACAACACAGTAATGAGGAAATGAAAGGGCTGAGGAAATAGAACCAGTAGCTCGATGAAGACAGTGATCTGGTAGACCAGTTCCAACTGTTGTGACAATCGTCTGGTTGGAGCGGCTAGGTATTTAAACCTGAGGACACACAGTCCCAGACACACAGTCCCAGACACACAGTCCTCACCGTATTCTCCTTGAGCTAAGGTCACACAGACCTCACCCAATCACTCGTGGTAAGTCTTCAAGTGACTTCCAAACCTTCACAGACTCGGTCACTCGGCGATCCACAATTTCCTCTTGGATGCTCTAGACCATGACGCCTAACCATCTGGAAGATGCACAGTCTTCAAAGGTAACAAGCGTCGGTTCCACACAAGAACAATCTCTTCAGTGATGCTCAATCACTTTGGGTTTTTCGGTGTTTGGGTTTGGGTTTTCCTCACTTGATGATTTTTGCTCAAAGTCCTCGGAGGATGGGATGCTCTCAATGACAAGTGTCAGTTTCTCTTGGAGCAGCCAACCAGCTAGTGGTTGTAGGGGGCGGCTATTTATAGCCTAGGGAGTAGACCGACATGATAAGACATAAATGCCCTTCAATGATATGACCGTTAGGTAGGTAGATATTTTGGGACAGCTGGCGCGTAGCACAGCAACGGTCGGAAATTTGAGCTCTCAAATTCCTCAGGGCTATCATGATCCTCACTTGTAGGCAATCCATGTTGGGGAACGTAGTAATTTCAAAAAAAATCCTACGCACACACAAGATCATGGTGATGCATAGCAACGAGAGGGGAGAGTGTTGTCCACGTACCCTCGTAGACCGAAAGCGGAAGCGTTAGCACAACGCGGTTGATGTAGTCGTACGTCTTCACGATCCGACCGATCAAGTACCGAACGCACGGCACCTCCGAGTTCAGCACACGTTCAGCCTGATGACGTCCCTCGAACTCCGATCCAGCCGAGTGTTGAGGGAGAGTTTTGTCAGCACGATGGCGTGGTGACGATGATGATGTTCTACCGACGCAGGGCTTCGCCTAAGCACCGCTACAGTATTATCGAGGTGGACTATGGTGGAGGGGGCACCGCACACGGCTAAAAGATCAAACGATCAATTGTTGTGTCTAGGGTGCCCCCCTGCCCCCGTATATAAAGGAGCAAGGAGGGGAGGTGCGGCCGGCCAGGGGAGGCGCGCCAGGAGGAGTCCTACTCCCACCGGGAGTAGGACTCCCTCCCTTCCTTGTTGGACTAGGAGAGGAGAGGGAAGGAGAGAGGGGGAAAGGAAAGGGGGGCGCCGCCCCCCCTCCTTGTCCAATTCGGACTTGGGGGGGAGGGGCGCGCGGCTGCCCCTTGGCCGCCTCTCCTCTTCCACCAGTCGGGCCCATGAGGCCCAATAGCCTCCGGGGGGTTCCGGTAACCCCCCGGTACTCCGGTATATATCCAATAACCCCCGGAACCATTCCGGTGTCCGAATATAGTCATCCAATATATGAATCTTCATGTCTCGACCATTTCGAGACTCCTCGTCATGTCTGTGATCACATCCGGGACTCCGAACAACCTTCGGTACATCAAAACATATAAACTCATAATGTAACTGTCATCGAAACGTTAAGCGTGCGGACCCTACGGGTTCGAGAACTATGTAGACATGACCGAGACACGTCTCCGGTCAATAACCAATAGCGGAACCTGGATACTCATATTGGCTCCCACATATTCTATGAAGATATTTATCGGTCAGACCGCATAACAACATACGTTGTTCCCTTTGTCATCGGTATGTTACTTGCCCGAGATTCGATCGTCGATATGTCAATACCTAGTTCAATCTCGTTACCGGCAAGTCTCTTTACTCGTTCCGTAATACATCATCCCACAACTAACTCATTAGTTGCAATGCTTGCAAGGCTTAAGTGATGTGCATTACCGAGAGGGCCCAGAGATACCTCTCCGACAATCGGAGTGACAAATCCTAATCTCGAAATACGCCAACCCAACAAGTACCTTTGGAGACACCTGTAGAGCACCTTTATAATCACCCAGTTACGTTGTGACGTTTGGTAGCACACAAAGTGTTCCTCCGGTAAACGGGAGTTGCATAATCTCATAGTCATAGGAACATGTATAAGTCATGAAGAAAGCAATAGCAACATACTAAACGATCGAGTGCTAAGCTAACGAAATGGGTCAAGTCAATCACATCATTCTCCTAATGATGTGATCCCGTTAATCAAATGACAACTCATGTCTATGGCTAGGAAACATAACCATCTTTGATCAACGAGCTAGTCAAGTAGAGGCATACTAGTGACACTCTGTTTGTCTATGTATTCACACAAGTATTATGTTTCCGGTTAATACAATTCTAGCATGAATAATAAACATTTATCATGATATAAGGAAATAAATAATAACTTTATTATTGCCTCTAGGGCATATTTCCTTCAGTCTCCCACTTGCACTAGAGTCAATAATCTAGATTACACAGTAATGATTCTAACACCCATGGAGCCTTGGTGCTGATCATGTTTTGCTCGTGGAAGAGGCTTAGTCAACGGGTCTGCAACATTCAGATCCGTATGTATCTTGCAAATTTCTATGTCTCCCACCTGGACTAAATCCCGGATGGAATTGAAGCGTCTCTTGATGTGCTTGGTTCTCTTGTGAAATCTGGATTCCTTCGCCAAGGCAATTGCACCAGTATTGTCACAAAAGATTTTCATTGGACCCGATGCACTAGGTATGACACCTAGATCGGATATGAACTCCTTCATCCAGACTCCTTCATTTGCTGCTTCCGAAGCAGCTATGTACTCCGCTTCACATGTAGATCCCGCCACGACGCTTTGTTTAGAACTGCACCAACTGACAGCTCCACCGTTCAATGTAAACACGTATCCGGTTTGCGATTTAGAATCGTCCGGATCAGTGTCAAAGCTTGCATCAACGTAACCATTTACGATGAGCTCTTTGTCACCTCCATAAACGAGAAACATATCCTTAGTCCTTTTCAGGTATTTCAGGATGTTCTTGACCGCTGTCCAGTGATCCACTCCTGGATTACTTTGGTACCTCCCTGCTAAACTTATAGCAAGGCACACATCAGGTCTGGTACACAGCATTGCATACATGATAGAGCCTATGGCTGAAGCATAGGGAACATCTTTCATCTTCTCTCTATCTTCTGCAGTGGTCGGGCATTGAGTCTTACTCAACTTCACACCTTGTAACACAGGCAAGAACCCTTTCTTTGCTTGATCCATTTTGAACTTCTTCAAAACTTTGTCAAGGTATGTGCTTTGTGAAAGTCCAATTAAGCGTCTTGATCTATCTCTATAGATCTTGATGCCCAATATATACGCAGCTTCACCGAGGTCTTTCATTGAAAAACTCTTATTCAAGTATCCCTTTATGCTATTCAGAAATTCTATATCATTTCCAATCAGCAATATGTCATCCACATATAATATTAGAAATGCTACAGAGCTCCCACTCACTTTCTTGTAAATACAGGCTTCTCCAAAAGTCTGTACAAAACCAAATGCTTTGATCACACTATCAAAGCGTTTATTCCAACTCCGAGAGGCTTGCACCAGTCCATAAATGGATCGCTGGAGCTTGCACACTTTGTTAGCTCCCTTTGGATCGACAAAACCTTCCGGTTGCATCATATACAACTCTTCTTCCAGAAATCCATTCAGGAATGCAGTTTTGACATCCATTTGCCAAATTTCATAATCATAAAATGCGGCAATTGCTAACATGATTCGGACAGACTTAAGCATCGCTACGGGTGAGAAGGTCTCATCGTAGTCAATCCCTTGAACTTGTCGAAAACCTTTTGCAACAAGTCGAGCTTTATAGACAGTAACATTACCGTCAGCGTCAGTCTTCTTCTTGAAGATCCATTTATTCTCAATGGCTTGCCGATCATCGGGCAAGTCAACCAAAGTCCACACTTTGTTCTCATACATGGATCCCATCTCAGATTTCATGGCCTCAAGCCATTTTGCGGAATCTGGGCTCACCATCGCTTCTTCATAGTTCGTAGGTTCGTCATGGTCTAGTAACATAACCTCCAGAACAGGATTACCGTACCACTCTGGTGCGGATCTTACTCTGGTTGACCTACGAGGTTCAGTAACAACTTGATCTGAAGTTCCATGATCATCATCATTAACTTCCTCACTAATTGGTGTAGGCATCGCAGAAACCGGTTTCTGCGATGAACTACTTTCCAATAAGGGAGCAGGTACAATTACCTCATCAAGTTCTACTTTCCTCCCACTCACTTCTTTCGAGAGAAACTCCTTCTCAGAAAGATTCCGAATTTAGCAACAAAAGTCTTGCCTTCGGATCTGTGATAGAAGGTGTACCCAACAGTCTCCTTTGGGTATCCTATGAAGACACATTTCTCCGATTTGGGTTCGAGCTTATCAGGTTGAAGTTTTTTCACATAAGCATCGCAGCCCCAAACTTTAAGAAACGACAACTTTGGTTTCTTGCCAAACCACAGTTCATAAGGCGTCGTCTCAACGGATTTTGATGGTGCCCTATTTAACGTGAATGCGGCCGTCTCTAAAGCATAACCCCAAAACGATAGCGGTAAATCAGTAAGAGACATCATAGATCGCACCATATCTAGTAGAGTACGATTACGACGTTCGGACACACCATTACGCTGTGGTGTTCCGGGTGGCGTGAGTTGCGAAACTATTCCGCATTGTTTCAAATGAAGACCAAACTCATAACTCAAATATTCTCCTCCACGATCAGATCGTAGAAACTTTATTTTCTTGTTACGATGATTTTCAACTTCACTCTGAAATTCTTTGAACTTTTCAAATGTTTCAGACTTATGTTTCATTAAGTAGATATACCCATATCTGCTTAAATCATCTGTGAAGGTGAGAAAATAACGATATCCGCCACGAGCCTCAACATTCATCGGACCACATACATCTGTATGTATGATTTCCAACAAATCTGTTGCTCTCTCCATAGTTCCGGAGAACGGCGTTTTAGTCATCTTGCCCATGAGGCACGGTTCGCAAGTACCAAGTGATTCATAATCAAGTGGTTCCAAAAGTCCATCAGTATGGAGTTTCTTCATGCGCTTTACACCGATATGACCTAAACGGCAGTGCCACAAATAAGTTGCACTATCATTATCAACTCTGCATCTTTTGGCTTCAATACTATGAATATGTGTATCACTACTATCGAGATTCAACAAAAATAGACCACTCTTCAAGGGTGCATGACCATAAAAGATATTATTCATATAAATAGAACAACCATTATTCTCTGATTTAAATGAATAACCGTCTCGCATCAAACAAGATCCAGATATAATGTTCATGCTTAACGCTGGCACCAAATAACAATTATTTAGGTCTAAAACTAATCCCGAAGGTAGATGTAGAGGTAGCGTGCCGACCGCGATTACATCGACTTTGGAACCATTTCCCACGCGCATCGTCACCTCGTCCTTAGCCAATCTTCGCTTAATCCGTAGCCCCTGTTTCGAGTTGCAAATATTAGCAACAGAACCAGTATCAAATACCCAGGTGCTACTGCGAGCATTAGTAAGGTACACATCAATAACATGTATATCACATATACCTTTGTTCACCTTGCCATCCTTCTTATCCGCCAAATACTTGGGGCAGTTCCGCTTCCAGTGACCAGTCTGCTTGCAGTAGAAGCACTCAGTCTCAGGCTTAGGTCCAGACTTGGGTTTCTTCTCCTGAACAGCAACTTGCTTGTTGTTCTTCTTGAAGTTCCCCTTCTTCTTCCCTTTGCCCTTTTTCTTGAAACTGGTGGTCTTATTGACCATCAATACTTGATGCTCCTTTTTGATTTCTACCTCCGCAGCCTTTAGCATTGCGAAGAGCTCGGGAATCGTCTTATCCATCCCTTGCATGTTATAGTTCATCACGAAGCTCTTGTAGCTTGGTGGCAGTGATTGGAGAATTCTGTCAATGACGCTATCATCCGGAAGATTAACTCCCAGTTGAATCAAGTGATTATTATACCCAGACATTTTGAGTATATGCTCACTGACAGAACTATTCTCCTCCATCTTGCAGCTGTAGAACTTATTGGAGACTTCATATCTCTCAATTCGGGCATTTGCTTGAAATATTAACTTCAACTCCTGGAACATCTCATATGCTCCATGACGTTCAAAACGTCGTTGAAGTCCCGGTTCTAAGCCGTAAAGCATGGCACATTGAAATATCGAGTAGTCATCAGCTTTGCTCTGCCAGGCGTTCTTAACGGCAGCAGGCGTGGCACCCAGCGGTGCTTCCAGGACGTAATTCTTCTGTGCAGCAATGAGGATAATCCTCAAGTTACGGACCCAGTCCGTGTAATTGCTACCATCATCTTTCAACTTTGCTTTCTCAAGGAACGCATTAAAATTCAACGGAACAACAGCATGGGCCATCTATCTACAATCAACATAGACAAGCAAGATACTATCAGGTACTAAGTTCATGATAAATTTAAGTTCAATTAATCATATTACTTAAGAACTCCCACTTAGATGGACATCCCTTTAATCCTCTAAGTGATCACATGATCCATATCAACTAAACCATGTCCGATCATCACGTGAGATGGAGTAGTTTCAACGATGAACATCACTATGTTGATCATATCTACTATATGATTCACGCTCGACCTTTCGGTCTCCGTGTTCCGAGGCCATATCTGTTATATGCTAGGCTCGTCAAGCTTAACCTGAGTATTCCGCGTGTGCAACTGTTTTGCACCATTGTATTTGAACGTAGAGCCTATCACACCCGATCATCACGTGGTGTCTCAGCACGAAAAACTTTCGCAACGGTGCATACTCAGGGAGAACACTTATACTTTGATAATTTAGTTAGGGATCATCTTATAATGCTACCGTCAATCAAAGCAAGATAAGATGCATAAAAGATAAACATCACATGCAATCAATATAAGTGATATGATATGGCCATCATCATCTTGTGCTTGTGATCTCCATCTCCGAAGCACCATCATGATCACCATCGTCACCGGCTTGACACCTTGATCTTCATCGTAGCATCGTTGTCGTCTCGCCAATCTTATGCTTCTACGAGTATCGCTACCGCTTAGTGATAAACTAAAACATTATAGGGCGATTGCATTGCATACAATAAAGCGACAACCATATGGCTCCTGCCAGTTGCCGATAAATTGGTTACAAAACATGATCATCTCATACAATAAAATTTAGCATAATGTCTTAACCATATCACATCACAACATGCCCTGCAAAAACAAGTTAGACGTCCTCTACTTTGTTGTTGCAAATTTTACGTGGCTGCTACGGGCTTAGCAAGAACCGTTCTTACCTACGCATTAAAACCACAATGATAGTTTGCCAAGTTGGTGTTGTTTTAACCTTTGCAAGGACCGGGCGTAGCCACACTCGGTTCAACTAAAGTTGGAGAAACTGACACCCACCAGCCACCTGTGTGCAAAGCACGTCGGTAGAACCAGTCTCGCGTAAGCGTACATGTAATGTCGGTCCGGGCCGCTTCATCCAACAATACCGCCGAACCAAAGTATGGCATGCTGGTAAGCAGTATGACTTATATCGCTCACAACTCACTTGTGTTCTACTCGTGCATATAACATCAACGCATAAAACCTGGCTCGGATGCCACTGTTGGGGAACGTAGTAATTTCAAAAAAAAATCCTACGCACACGCAAGATCATGGTGATGCATAGCAACGAGAGGGGAGAGTGTTGTCCACGTACCCTCGTAGACCGAAAGCGGAAGCATTAGCACAACGCGGTTGATGTAGTCGTACGTCTTCATGATCCGACCGATCAAGTACCGAACGCACGGCACCTCCGAGTTCAGCACACGTTCAGCCCGATGACATCCCTCGAACTCCGATCCAGCCGAGTGTTGAGGGAGAGTTTCGTCAGCACGATGGCGTGGTGATGATGATGATGTTCTACCGACGCAGGGCTTCGCCTAAGCACTGCTACAGTATTATCGAGGTGGACTATGGTGGAGGGGGGCACCGCACACGGCTAAAAGACCAACCGATCAATTGTTGTGTCTAGGGTGTCCCCCTGCCCCCGTATATAAAGGAGCATGGGGGGAGGTGCGGCCGGCCAGGAGGAGGCGCGCCAGGAGGAGTCCTACTCTCCCTTCCTTGTTGGACTAGGAGAGGAGAGGGAAGGAGAGAGGGGGAAAGGAAAGGGGGGCGCCGCCCCCCCCCCCCCCTCATTGTCCAATTCGGACTTGGGGGAGGGGCGCGCGGCTGCCCCTTGGCCGCCTCTCCTCTTCCACCAATTGGGCCCATGAGGCCCAATAGCCTCCGGGGGGGTTCCGGTAACCCCCTGGTACTCCGGTATATATCCGATAACCCCCGGAACCATTCCGGTGTCCGAATATAGTCATCCAATATATGAATCTTCATGTCTCGACCATTTCGAGACTCCTCCTCATGTCCGTGATCACATCTGGGACTCCGAACAACCTTCGGTACATCAAAACATATAAACTCATAATATAACTGTCATCGAAACGTTAAGCGTGCGGACCCTACGGGTTCGAGAACTATGTAGACATGACCGAGACACGTCTCCGGTCAATAACCAATAGCGGAACCTGGATGCTCATATTGGCTCCCACATATTCTACGAAGATCTTTATCGGTCAGACCGCATAACAACATACGTTGTTCCCTTTGTCATCGGTATGTTACTTGCCCGAGATTCGATCGTCGGTATCTCAATACCTAGTTCAATCTCGTTACCGGCAAGTCTCTTTACTCGTTCCATAATACATCATCCCACAACTAACTCATTAGTTGCAATGCTTGCAAGGCTTAAGTGATGTGCATTACCGAGAGGGCCCAGAGATACCTCTCCGACAATCGGAGTGACAAATCCTAATCTCGAAATACGCCAACCCAACAAGTACCTTTGGAGACACCTGTAGAGCACCTTTATAATCACCCAGTTATGTTGTGACGTTTGGTAGCACACAAAGTGTTCCTCCGGTAAATGGGAGTTGCATAATCTCATAGTCATAGGAACATGTATAAGTCATGAAGAAAGCAATAGCAACATACTAAACGATCAAGTGCTAAGCTAACGGAATGGGTCAAGTCAATCACATCATTCTCCTAATGATGTGATCCCATTAATCAAATGACAACTCATGTCTATGGCTAGGAAACATAACCATCTTTGATCAACGAGCTAGTCAAGTAGAGGCATACTAGTGACACTCTGTTTGTCTATGTATTCACAAAAGTATTATGTTTCTGGTTAATACAATTCTAGCATGAATAATAAACATTTATCATGATATAAGGAAATAAATAATAACTTTATTATTTCCTCTAGGGCATATTTCCTTCAATCCGCACTGGCGAATTTCTAAGTCCTCAGTGAGAACAAATTCCTCAGAGACCAGAAGATCTTCGTCTCAGTCACTGAAGAAATTGACTGAACTGTATGAGATTTCCAATGGCTTCACTCGAAGGGATTGGTAGATGTAGGATTTTGAGATGAGCATCACTAGGAAACTTTTCCTTCGTTTTACCTCGACCACCTTTAACAGTGTGGTGTTTCCTATGACTCAACAAAGTGAAAATGAAACTACGAAAACAAAAGTCTTCACGCTTCATGTTCCTCGCATGAATATGAAGTCTTCACGGTCACACCAATTTCTTCACTTTCAAAGTCTTCAGAAAGCTAACATCTTCAGTTGAAGACATTCATTTTTAGGGGTCGACTTTCTCTGTAAATATCAAACTCCTCATAGACTTATAAAACTGTGTACACTCACAAACGCATTAGTCCCTTAACCTATAAGTCTTCAATACACCAAAATCATTAAGGGGCACTAGATGCACTTACAGGGTGGACCGGTGCTTGGGTGCTGCCCTTCCTTGGACAAGCCTCCCACTTAGATTAACCCCTCTCGCAAGCATCCGCAACTATGAAAGAAGAATTATGATAAATCTAACCATAGTATGAAACATATGGATCCAAATCAGCCCCTTACGAAGCAACGCATAAACTAGGGTTTAAGCTTCTGTCACTCTAGCAACCCATCATCTACTTATTACTTCCCAATGCCTTCCCCTAGGCCCAAATAATGGTGAAGTGTCATGTAGTCGACGTTCACATAACACCACTAGAGGAAAGGAAACATACATCTCATCAAAATATTGAACGAATACCAAATTCACATGATTACTTATAACAAGACTTCTCCCATCTCCTTAGGAACAAACGTAACTACTCACAAATCATATTCATGATCAAGATCAAAGGAGTATTAATTATAATTAAGGATTTGAAAATATAATCTTCCACCGGATAAACCAACTAGCATCAACTACAAGGAATAATCAACACCACTAGCAACCCACAGGTACCAATCTAAGGTTTTGAGACAAAGATCGGATACAAGAGATGAACTAGGGTTTGAGAGGAGATGGTGCTGGTGAATATGTTGATGGACATTGACCCCCTCTCAATGAGAGGGTTGTTGGTAATGACGATGGCTTCGAATCTCCCCCCCCCCCCGGGGGGGGGGGAGTTTCCCCGGCAGAACAGCTCCGCTGGAGCCCTAGATTGGTTCTGCCAAGTTTCGCCTCGAGACGGCGGCGCTTCATCCCGAAATATTCCTTCTGATTTTTTTCCAGGTTAAAACACACCATATAGCAGAAGATGGCCGTTGGAGGCCTGCCAGGGGGCCCACAAGGACGGGGGCGCGCCCTCCACCCTTGTGGCTGGCTAGTGCCCCCCCCTCTGGTGCTTTCTCCGCCCAATATTTTTTTATATATTCCAAAAATATTCTCCGTGAAGTTTCAGGACTTCTGGAGTTGTGCAGAATAGGTCTCTAATATTTGCTCCTTTTCAAGTCCAGAATTCCAGCTGCCGGCATTCTCCCTCTTCATGTGAACCTTATAAAATAAGAGAGAAAAGGCAATAAATATCAACATAAAAGTATGATGCAAAATGGACGTATCACAGCCCCACCATATTGCGATCACCGTTATACCTATTGAGACTAGATGTCCGAGTATTGCCGGGCTTCACGAAAACTTTAGCACCATTGATATGATAACATATTGTTGCATCATTTGATATATCATACGATAGCTTACTCCCGTGCATATCTTGTGATACTTTTCTTGTATATTTGGTTGAGGCTCAGTAAGAATATTGGAAAGGAAGAGAAAATGCAAAAAAAACTTCTAAGCAAGCAAGAATGATCAATCTTATAAGCAAAGAGTTGAGCATGAAAAGATATACTTGTGCATGAGGATACATGGTATAGGAAAACATTTTGCTTGCATATGTAGGTTGGTGCCAAGTGGTGAATCGTGCCCAAATGTGCAATCAAGCTAGCGTCTCTCCTTGTGCTTGTGCAACATAAGTTAGTCTTCGTTAGGCAATTTTATATTGCTCATCTATGTTGTTGCACAAGCCCCAGTATCCCACCATGTGTGTTTCTTTATTGCCCTCCTCTATATTTGTGATCACTTTCTTTGCATTTTGAGTCCTTTGGATTAATCTCAACATTTACAATATCTTGGACTTCAATTTTCTTGATATTTTGTGCCACTAATCGCACCAAGATCCATATATAGCCTTGTTGTGAGTTTGTAGGTGTGTGTTAGGCCTTCCATTAGGGCCAAATCCTGTGCGCGCACACAGTTGGGGTGGACATGCAACTGGCTACCATCGGATGTAGCTGTGTGTAAAGGGTGGACATCCGACTAGATGCCGACAAGGGAAGTTGCCTATCAAGGGAGGATATCCAATTGAGAAAAAAGACACCACCACCACCCCTCGCGCATAAGTTACAGTTGTGTTGTGCCAGTTGTAGTTGTATGTCGAGGGGCAGACATGCAACTGGCTACCACCAAGGGCAGTTGCGTGTCGAGAACAAACATGAAACTCGAAGCCATCGAGGGCAACTACATGTCGAGAGGTGGACAAGCAACTAGAAACATTTCCTCCTGAAGATCGTCTTTGCATATCGTTCTCATGCAACGGTAGAAACAAGACAAAAATTCAAAAAGAAATTAAAATGCCATCATCCAGCCACCCCTAGCATCAAACGCTGCTAGCACACACACATTATATGTTAGTCTTATTTAGAATTTTAAAAATAATACCCCCACTGTTCACACTGTGAGCTATAAGACATTAATAACTATCTCTCAAGTATTACTATCATCAAATTTTTCTATTTCCATCATAACGGGAGTATAAGTAAAAGGAAATAAATTATGGCAGATTACCTGCCTCACCCGAGATGAAGGAATTCCCTACTTAAGAACCAACAGATAGGTAAATAATTCGGTATACTCAAATAAATATAAGATGTTTTGGATATTTTGAATAGAACATATGGACTAAAATGAGTGAACAAATACATTTAGAACATCTTATATTTGTGAATGGAGGGAGTACATAGTAAATATATAAGTATACAATGCATAAAAAATTAGAGTCGCGAAAAAATAAGGTAGAAGAAAAACATGTAGGAGTATCATAGATTAGTTGTACTTTGATAAATTACCATAAAATAAAATACAAAATGCCATTCTAATATGGTTAGTTGCACAAAAAGGTTAGATGCAGTTTCAATATATCAAATATTATGCGTCTAAAAAGTAAAAAGAACAAAGAAAATGCCACCTAAAACAATATCAGAGATGCCCTAAGAACTACCAACCGCTATGTTTTTTTCTGCTTTTCCTCCATATATTAATTCATAGGGGGAAACCTTAGTTTTTGAGTAAACATTTAAATATAATTTTAGAGGAGAATAAACATTTTTTATCAAAAGGAGAGTAAACATTTACATTAGAGAATCCAAACAGTTACATGGATAAACTATGAGAAAAAAAAGAAAAAAAATAACACAGCAAGCCACAACCTATAGCCCACATAAAAAAGGCCAGGATGGATGGACAATGACCCCAAGGGATAGCCCACCATGGCACCATCTGCTACGATAGAAACAGCCCTGGTCATGATTCTCGGGAAAAAAAAGACAAGCTAGTCATAAGCATACCATTCGACCCCTAAAGAAGCAAGCATTACCCCTCCAAAGAAAAAAAGAAACTAACACAAGCAAACCTCGATGACCCACTGGTTAATAAAACTCAGACTTAACGAAGTCTCAATCAAGTGATATAATATATAAAAAAATAAAAGTAATTTTTTTTGCACAAATCTCCATGTAAAATCAAAAAAGGGATATTATCGATCAAGACATAACGAAGTCTAAGTCGACTGAGACTTAGTAAAACTATTAATAAAGTCGATGGCTAAGTCTGGGTCAATTGATATTTAGCAAATCGTAATATTGTAGGCCCCACACAAAAATATGGGACGGAAACACACCGGAAGTTTTCAAAGGATGTCAGCACAACGGTTTATATATACGATCCAAAGCCACCATGGATAGCTACGCAAGCAAAGCCCTGACCTGAGCTAGCATCTGGCACGCACCCTGCTGCCAAAACAACACGCACGCACGCAACACACTGCAAATTTGCAATGTGCCATTGCTCCCAGCAGCAAGCACGATGCGTCCACGAGGCTCTGCTCCAGCCACCCGTGCTGCATGACCGGCCAAAGAAAGCGCGAGGCGGCGGCGGCGCGAGTGCCGAGGTGGCCTCTATCGTGCGGCTCGCCGTGCCGATGGTCGGCGCGGGGCTGCTCATGTACGCGCGCTCCCTAGTGTCCATGATCTTTCTTGGCCGGCTCGGCCGCCTGCCACTCGCCGGAGGCTCCCTCGCGCTCGGCTTCGCCAACATCACCGGCTACTCGGTGCTCTCCGGGCTGGCCGCCGGTATGGACCCGGTGTGCGGCCAGGCGTTCGGTGCCGGCCGCACGTCTGTCCTCGCCGCGGCGCTCCGCCGCACCGTCTCGCTGCTCCTGGTCGCGTCCATCCCCGTCAGCCTGCTCTGGGTCGCCATGCACCGCATCCTCGTCGCCACAGGGCAGGACCCCGACATTGCGGCCGCTGCTTACGACTTCATCATATGCTCGCTGCCAGATCTCCTCGTGCAGTCCTTCCTCCACCCGATCCGCGTGTACCTCCGCGCGCAGGCCATCACGCTCCCGATCACGTACGCAGCCGCCGCCTCGCTCCTGCTCCACGTTCCCATCAACTGCATCCTCGTGCAGGGTCTCCACCTCGGTATCCGCGGCGTCGCCCTCGGAGCCGTCTGCACCAACCTAAACTTCTTGCTGTTCCTCGTGACCTACGTTTACTTCTCCGGAGTAACCCATGGCAATGGCGGCAGCGATGGCAAAGATGGTGCATGTTTGTCCCCGATGGAGGAACCTGCTCTGGAATGGGGCCGCTTGGTGAGGCTCTCCGTTCACAGCTGCATGTCGGTATGCCTGGAGTGGTGGTGGTACGAGATCATGGTCATGCTTTGCGGCGTGCTCGCCGACCCGAAAGCGGCGGTGGCAACTATGGGAATACTCATACAGACCACGTCACTGGTGTATATCTTCCCGCATTCCCTCAGCTGCGCCGTGTCCACGCGCGTCGGGCATGAGCTCGGCGCGGGACGGCCGGAGCGTGCGCGCCTTGCGGCACGCGTCGGCCTCGCCTGTGGCGCCGCGCTGGGCCTCGTGGCGTGCGCATTCGCGGCGTCCGTGAGGGGCGTATGGGCGCGAATGTTCACCGCAGATGCGGCCATCCTCCGGCTGACGTCCGTGGCGCTGCCCATTCTCGGCGCCGCCGAGCTGGGCAACTGCCCGCAGACAGCGGGTTGCGGCGTGCTCCGCGGCAGCGCGCGGCCGGGGAAGGCCGCGAGGATAAACGCCTCAGCCTTCTATGGCGTCGGCATGCCGGCCGCTCTGGCGCTGGCGTTCTGGCCGGCACGGCTCGACTTCCGGGGCATGTGGGCTGGCATGCTGGCGGCGCAGCTGGTGTGCGCGGCCCTGATGCTGCGAGCGGTGCAGCGCACCGACTGGGAGGATCAGGCCGTTCGCGCGCGCGAGCTGACCGGCGCGGAGGCCCATGGCGACGTCAAAAGCTGCCATGCAGACGCAGACAGTGTGATGGCGGGCAACGGCTTGCTCGTGGTGACTGTGCTAAGTTGAATATGCATAGAGTACTTTATATTTATATATCAGTACTTTTTTTCGTTTTCACCTTCAATTTTCAGTTGTCCATTGGCATTTTTAGGATGTGGAACAATAGCCAGCAGAATTATCAATGCATCCCTCGTTGAATTGAGGGAGCATAGGGGGTGTTTGTTTCCAGGACTTTTTGGTGTAGGAACTAAAAAAAGTCCCTCCTAGAGACTTTTTAACAAACAGGAGGTTGTTTTTTGGGACTAAATAAAGAAGACTCTCAAGGATAGTCTTTTTTTGCACCTTTTGGGATTTTTCCAACAATGCCCCTCCCTGCACCCATTAATAACCTTTGGGGGGGACTACTAGGGTAACATGGTCTTTTACATGTCATTTAATAACCTTTAGGGAGGGACTAGTGACTTTTTAATCCCTGAAAACAAACAGGTAGAGACTTTTTAGGACTAGAGCCTTTTTAGTTAGGACTAAAAAAAGTCTTAGGATTTATGAACCAAACAGGGCCATAATACACAATTGCACGGGTTCCTTTGCTTTGTATATTGGTCCCGGATAACGAACTGACTTTCGGCAGATCGAACGATTGGTTCGAGCAAACGTCAGTTCGCTACAATACTCCCACGGCACTAACCAAGTGCAGCCAGATGGCCTGCAATGAAGTCCAAAAAAAAAAGATGGCCTGCAGTGGGCCAGCCAAATGCCTCCCATCGGACAAGCCCAAATAATGTCATTACCCCGTGAAGAATGTAAGAGAAAAAACAAATAATTGCAATGTTGTGTGCTCCTGGCGAAATATCTAGTACTCCCACCCCTATGGTGCTCCCGGTGCTCCAAATTTCGGTAGCACATTTTTAAATGTTTGAAAAATTCTGAAAAAAATCCAGCACATTGATACAACATAAAAGTATGTTGTCAAAAAATTTGAAATCAAAATTCGAAACATAGCTTGAGAAACATAAATTACAGATTCGACAGTAAATAGTACACAACATAAGTTGGGCTTTAGATTAGGCTCATTCACATTGATGTCCATTTTATAATTTGTGTATCTCGAGCAATGTTTCGAATTTTAATTTGAATTTTTATGACAACATACATTGATGTTGTGTCAAGTGTCGGATTTCTTTTCAGAATTTTTTGAACATTTTAATATGTGCTACAGAGTTTGGAGCACCGGGAGCACCCTAGGGGTGGGAGTACCAGATATTCCCCGTGTGCTCCTGCCTCTCCCAGCGAGTATATAGAAAAACAAAAAAAACCTTTAAAAAACAACTAGACCAAATAAACCTAAAACTAATCTAGGAAATCCTCACTACACGATAAAAAGGTTGCCATGCTCTAGTGAATATAACTACTATATATTTATAAAAATCAAAAGTTACATTACAGAAGGTTCAGTATTTGCCGTGATGTCCAAACAGACTTCTTGACAAAATTGAATGTGAAAAATTTGATCATGACTTATGCAAAACAAAATTACAACTAAAAACACATTGGTCTAAATATAAGAAAAGATTACGAAATGCTACGTACAAAAATAGTTCATTTGCCATGTATGTTAATTTTGCCCATGACTTATGAAAAACAAAAATACCGTTAAATTATCATTGCTCTAAAAGAATAAAAAGGAAAAAATGCTACGCACAAAAAAATAGTTTATTTTCCATGTATCCTAAAGTAAACTTGCCATGGCAAAAATGAAGGTTTATTTGCCATGAAAATATAGTTAAATTTGCCATGGCAAAACTAAAAGCAAAATTTTCCATGTATTTTTTATGTAAATTTGCCTTGACAGTAAACATAATTTTGCCATGGCAATGAATGTAATTTTGCCATAAAAAAACAAATGTAAATTTGCCATGGGAAAATTAAAAAGGATATTTGCCTTGTATGTTGAAGTAAATTTGCCATTGCAATAAAGGTAATTTTTCCTAGAAAGTAAAGGTAAATTGTCCATGGCAATAAAGGTAAATTTGCCATGACAAAACAAAAGTAAATTTGCCATGGAAAAAAATTGCCTTGTATGTTGAAGTAAATTTGCCATGTGGGAAATAAAAGTAAAATTTGCAATGGCAATTAAAAATGAAATTTTCCATGGGAATAAAGGAAAATTTACCATGCTACATAAGTAAATTTGCGATGTTCTCAAAAGGTAAAAATGTTATGAGGATCCAGTTGTCATACATTTGTCATGTGATTGTTCCATTATATGCTCAATGAACTAGAACTTGCAAAGGCATCTTAAAAATATGAACAAAATATATCCATGGGAGATGTTATTGAAAATTTCCATTATAATTTTATTATACTTTTTCATTCTTTGTATAAAAATAAAAATTGCAATGTATGTAAAATAATTTTGCAATGATACAAAAGGAGAAATTCTCCATGATTCTTGAATTAAACTTGCCATGGTCCATAAGTTTAGTTTGCCATGGTACTTGGATTAAGCTTGCCATAGTCCATAAGTTTAGTTTGCCATGATCCATATTGTAAGTTTGTCATGTTAGAGATATAAATAGTAATATACATTTGAAGAAAATGGTGGCAAACAATTTGGAGGATGGCAAGGTTGACGTGTCGTGGAAACTTTCCGACTTCTCCATGTTTTACAATTTGCTGTGTTTTAGATAAGAGCAATCCCGCATTCACCATGTGAGCATCGCCCCAAAAATTACAATGCCAGTACTTGTTAAGTTGCCATGAAAAAAACAACATCACAAATTCGTAAATTGTATCTACATTTCTCTAGTTTGGTGGCAACTTGTCCTTAGTTGCCATGGTAAAGCATGTGTTTAGATCAGAGAAAAAAGCATGAAAAACATCATGAGAAATATACAACTAGTTCTCCATACACTATGATACATCTACTGCACCAGCAAAAATGTGGCCAAAACTAAAATAAATCCATCTCATCAGGTCCTCAAATTCAGCCACATCATACCCGAGATTGTTGGATCAATCTGGTGGATCAAAAATCCCGAAACCACGCCCCTGCATTAGCAAGCACAATTTTGCCATCATTGACACCATACCCGAATCACCTCAAAAATGGAAAATAACCTAGCATACAGGGGAGCACCGAACCTAACCTCTTTGTCAACGTGTTGCGAAGGTGAGCCGGGGACGCACGGGGGCTCCAAAGATGGGGCGCTGCGGCGCTTGGCTGTGACCATGCAGCACCAATCAACGACGGCACCAGATGTTTGGAAACGTAGTAGAAAACAAAAAAAATCGCCCTACGATCACCCAGGAACAATATGAAGATGCATAACGGGTTGTGATCAGCGATCGTTACCGACTCCGGAAGTGCAGCGGAAGTAAACGAGTCGGTGTAGATCGTACTTGGAGTCCCTCAAACGTCGATGATAATCCCGCGAACCACTCTCGAACGATCCCTCGAAAACATGGCCACTCTACTTGGTTGCAAGTGTACGGTCTTCATGATCCGGCAGCGCTTCGCTGTTCAGAGCTAATCATCGCCAGAGAATTAGAGGGAGGAGATTGGAACCACATGGGGATTCTAATTATGAGGATTAGAGGCGGCTAGTGCTAGCTCTAATTAGTCTAGGACCAACTAGAACTAGAAGTAGATCAACTAGAGGAGGCTCCCAAAACTTGTGTGTCAATAGGATGGAAAACCTCTAGTATATATAGGTTAGGAGGGCAGGAGAGGACTCCCACCCCTAGTCCAATTCGGCCCCCTTCCTTAGGGAAGGGTGGCACTTTCCCACTTGGGCCTTTTTGGCCAAGTTGCCTTCCACCTCTTGGCCTTTTAAGGCCCGTTGATATTTAAATTATATATAAAATACTTTAAACATTTTCAGAGTATTATATAAATATATATATATATATTAACATCCCCAGAAATATTTTCCATCTATATATAATTAATCGGTAATACCCCGTATTACTAGATATTCACCGAAACCCTTCCGGTGACCCCGAAACGCTTCCGGAACCTCTCGAAACTATTCCGGATATTGATGAAACTATTTCACGAATATATTCTCATCACTCCCGTACTACTAACACTCAGCAGATCATGATTACCTTAAGCTTGTGACCCCGTAGGTTCGGTAACCATAGACATGAACGAAACCCCTTCGTTCAATGACCGATAGCGGAACCGTGGACATCCATATCGTTCTGGCATCCCCGTGACGTAGTCACTTGTGTCTGGCCAGATGATGATGGATGTTGTCACACCGAGAGGGCCCTAAGAATATCTCTCCATCGTCGGAGGAGAAAATCCCACTCCCGAGTTGTCTGGTCACTTGTCAAACTTTCCGGTGTGCCTGGAAGTTGTTGTTATGATCATCTTGTTACAGATGACGTTTGAGCAACCCCAAAGCCCACCGTCCGGTAAGAAGTGACTGACACACTCTCATGGTCTGAGGAACTAAAACACATGCTAACACTCCGTGTTATAACAGATGATTTCAGACGATATGGTCACATAGTATAACAGACAAGTATTGGGTCGATTCAATATGATTGTTCTTCTAACATCATACCCTCAATGTTGTTTTAGGACCATCGTTACACTTAACGATATCCTAAGATCCGGAAAACATGATCATCAACAACACTTGAGCCGGTCTTAGAGGCGATACCAGGAACCTATTGTTTATCTCTTATCATTCCACACGTGCATATGAGTTTTCCACTGAATCGTCCAGGATCATAGCAGTTATAGCATGGAATATAAACTCATAACTATGAAAAATGGAAATATAATAATACAACATTATTGCCTCTAGGGCAATTTTCCAACACCGGACACTCCAAATCTCCCCGTAGCACGACTGCCTCATGTCCGCCGTTCGTCGTCCTCCTCCCCAACCCCACCTCCGCCATCCTCCTCCCTACTCTTAGGTGCCACGTCCTCGCCATTGCATGAAGGAAATATGCCCTAGAGGCAATAATAAAGTTGTTATTTATATTTCCTTATATCATGATAAATGTATATTATTCATGCTAGAATTGTATTTGTTGGGGAACGTAGCAATAATTCAAAATTTTCCTACGTGTCACCAAGACCAATCTAGGAGATGCTAGCAACGAGAGAGAGGGAGTGCATCTTCATACCCTTGAAGATCGCTAAGCGGAAGCGTTACAAGAACGCGGTTGATGGAGTCGTACTCGCGGCGATTCAAATCGCGGAAGATCCGATCTAGCGCCGAACGGACGACGCCTCCGCGTTCAACACACGTACAGCCCGGGGACGTCTCCTCCTTCTTGATCCAGCAAGGGGAGAGGAGAAGTTGAGGGAGAACTCCAGCAGCACAACGGCGTGGTGGCAATGGAGCTCGTGGTTCTCCGGCAGAGCTTCGCTAAGCACTACGGAGGAGGAGGAGGAGGTGTATGAGGAGGGAGGGCTGCGCCAGGGAAGAGGTGCGGCTGCCCTCCCACCCCTCCACTATATATAGGGGCAAGGGGAGAGGGGGAGGCTCCCTAGGGTTTCCCCTAGGGGGCG
The DNA here is from genome assembly GCF_018294505.1 of Triticum aestivum. NCBI lineage: Eukaryota > Viridiplantae > Streptophyta > Magnoliopsida > Poales > Poaceae > Triticum > Triticum aestivum. The sequence goes on along the minus strand of NC_057814.1, from coordinate 257,078,187 downwards.
GCGGCCAGGCAGATTGGATCTCCCTAGGGAAAATCCTAGGGAGACTTGCCCCCCAAGCCAAGCAGGTGGAGGCTTGCCTCCCAAGCCAGGTGGAGGCGCCCCACCTCCCCAAGTAACGTGGGAAAGGGTGTGGGGGCGCACCACCCCTTAGTGGGCTGGTTTGCCCCTTCCCCTTTGGCCCATGAGGCCCTCCAACACTTGCCGGGGCTCCCGAAACACCTTTCGGTCATGCTGGCCATAGCCTGGTACCCCCGGAACACTTCCGGACTCCAATACCCTTCGTCCAATATATCGATCTTCACCGCCGGACCATTCCGGAACTCCTCGTGATGTCCGGGATCTCATCCGGGACTCCGAACAACCTTCGGTAACCACATACTATTTCCCATAACAACTCTAGCGTCACCGAACCTTAAGTGTGTAGACCCTACGGGTTCGGGAACCATGCAGACATGACCGAGACACCTCTCCGGCCAATAACCAATAGCGGGATCTGGATACCCATATTGGCTCCCACATGTTCCACGATGATCTCATCGGATGAACCACGATGTCGGGGATTCAATCAATCCCGTATACAATTCCCTTTGTCTATCGGTATGTTACTTGCCCGAGATTCGATCGTCGGTATCCCAATACCTCGTTCAATCTCGTTACCGGCAAGTCTCTTTACTCGTTCCGTAACGCATGATCCCGTGGCTAACTCCTTAGTCACATTGAGCTCATTATGATGATGCATTACCGAGTGGGCCCAGAGATACCTCTCCGTCATACGGAGTGACAAATCCCAGTCTCGATTCGTGCCAACCCAACAGACACTTTCGGAGATACCTGTAGTGCACCTTTATAGCCACCCAGTTACGTTGTGACGTTTGGTACACCCAAAGCATTCCTACGGTATCCGGGAGTTGCACAATCTCATGGTCTAAGGAAACGATACTTGACATTAGAAAAGCTCTTAGCAAACGAACTACACGATCTTGTGCTATGCTTAGGATTGGGTCTTGTCCATCACATCATTCTCCTAATGATGTGATCCCGTTATCAATGACATCCAATGTCCATGGTCAGGAAACCATAACCATCTATTGATCAACGAGCTAGTCAACTAGAGGCTTACTAGGGACATGTTGTGGTCTATGTATTCACACATGTATTACGGTTTCCAGTTAATACAATTATAGCATGAACAATAGACAATTATCATGAACAAGGAAATACAATAATAACCATTTTATTATTGCCTCTAGGGCATATTTCCAACAGTCTCCCACTTGCACTAGAGTCAATAATCTAGTTCACATCACTATGTGATTGTAATGAATCCAACACCCATGGGGTTTGTTCATATCTCGCTTGTGAGAGAGGTTATTAGTCAACGGGTCTGAACCTTTCAGATCCGTGTGTGCTTTACAAATCTCTATGTCATCTTGTAGATGCAGCTACCACGCGCTACTTGGAGCTATTCCAAATAACTGCTCTACTATACGAATCCGGTTTACTACTCAGAGTCATCCGGATTAGTGTCAAAGTTTGCATCGACGTAACCCTTTACGACGAACTCTTTTACCACCTCCATAATCGAGAAAATTCCTTAGTCCACTAGTTACTAAGGATAAGTTCGACCGCTGTCATGTGATCCATTCCTGGATCACTATTGTACCCCTTGACTAACTCATGGCAAGGCACACTTCAGGTGCGGTACACAGCATAGCATACTGTAGAGCCTACGTCTAAAGCATAGGGGACGACCTTCGTCCTTTCTCTCTCTTCTGCCGTGGTCAGGTCTTGAGTCTTACTCAATACTCACACCTTGTAACACAGCCAAGAACTCCTTCTTTGCTGATCTATTTTGAACTCCTTCAAAATCTTGTCACGGTATGTATTCATTTGAAAGTACTATTAAGCGTTTTTGATCTATCCTTATAGATCTTGATGCTCAATGTTCAAGTAGCTTAATCCAGGTTTTCCATTGAAAAACACTTTTCAAATAACCCTGTATGCTTTCCAGAAATTCTACATCATTTCTGATCAACAATATGTTAACAACATATACTCATCAAAAATTCTATAGTGCTCCCACTCACTTCTTTGGAAATACAAGTTTCTCATAAACTTTGTATAAACCCAAAATCTTTGATCATCTCATCAAAGCGTACATTCCAACTCCGAGATGCTTACTCCAGTCCTTAGAAGGATTGCTGGAGCTTTGCATACTTGTTAGCATCTTTCAGGATTGACAAAACCTTCTGGTTGTATCACATACAACCTTTCCTCAAGAAAATCGTCGAGGAAACAATGTTTTGACATCCTATCTGCAAGATTTCATAAATAATGCAGTAACTGCTAATATAATTCCAACAGACTCTTAGCATCGCTACGAGTGAGAAAGTCTCATCGTAGTCAACTCCTTGAACTTGTCGGAAAACATCTTAACGACAAGTCGAGCTTTCTTAATGGTGACACTTACCATCATTGTCCGTCTTCCTTTTAAAATCCATCTGCACCCAACAGCCTTACGACCATCAAGTAGTTCTTCCAAAGTCTATACTTTGTTTTATACATGGATCCTCTCTCGGATTTTATGGCCTCGAGCCATTCGTCGGAATCCGGGCCCACCATCGCTTCTCCATAGCTCGTAGGTTCATTGTTGTCTAGCAACATGACTTCCAAGACAGGATTACGTACCACTCTGAAGTAGTACGCATCCTTGTCGACCTACGAGGTTTGGTAGTGACTTGATCCGAAGTTTCATGATCACTATCATAAGCTTCCACTTCAATTGGTGTAGGTGCCACAGGAACAACTTCCTGTGCCCTGCTACACACTAGTTGAAGTGACGGTTCAATAACCTCATCAAGTCTCCACCATCCTCCCACTCAATTCTTTCGAGAGAAACTTTTCCTCGAGAAAGGACCCGTTTCTAGAAACAATCACTTTGCTTCCGGATCTGAAATAGGAGGTATACCCAACTGTTTTGGGTATTCTATGAAGATGCATTTATCCGCTTTGGGTTCGAGCTTATCAGCCTGAAACTTTTCACATAAGCGTCGCAGCCCCAAACTTTTAAGAAACGACAGCTTAGGTTTCTCTAAACCATAGTTCATACGGTGTCGTCTCAACGGAATTGCGTGGTGCCCTATTTAAAGTGAATGCGGTTGTCTCTAATGCCTAACCCATAAACGATAGTGGTAATTCGATAAGAGACATCATGGTATGCACCATATCCAATAGGGTGCAGTTATGATGTTCGGACACACCATCACACTATGGTGTTCCAGGCGGTATTAGTCGTGAAACAATTTCCACAATGTCTTAATTGTGTGCCAAACTCGTAACTCAGATATTCATCTCTATGATCATATCACAGACATTTTATCCTCTTGTCACGACGATCTTCAACTTCACTCTGAAATTACTTGAACCTTTCAATAATTCAGACTTGTGTTTCATCAAGTAAATATACTCAGCATCTACTCAAATCATCTGTGAAGTAAGAACATAACGATATCCACTGCATGCCTCAGCACTCATTGGACTGCACACATCAAAATGTATTACTTCCAACAAGTTGCTTTCTTGTTCCATCTTACTGAAAACGAGGCCTTTCAGTCATCTTGCCCATGTGGTATGATTTGCATGTCTCAAGTGATTCAAAATCAAGTGAGTCCAAACGATCCATCTGTATGGAGTTTCTTCATGCATATATACCAATAGACATGGTTCGCATGTCTCAATCTTTTCAAAAACGAGTGAGTCCAAAGATCCATCAACATGGAGCTTCTTCATGCGTTTTATACCAATATGACTCAAATGGCAGTGCCACAAGTATGTGGTACTATCATTACTATCTTATATCTTTTGGCATGAACATGTGTATCACTACGATCGAGATTCAATAAACCATTCATTTTAGGTGCAAGACCATTGAAGGTATTATTCAAATAAACAGAGTAACCATTATTCTCCTTAAATGAATAACCGTATTGCGATAAACATAATCCAATCATGTCTATGCTCAACGCAAACACCAAATAACAATTATTTAGGTTTAACACCAATCTCGATGGTAGAGGGAGCATGCGATGCTTGATCACATCAACCTTGGAAACACTTCCAACACATATCGTCATCTCACCTTTAGCTAGTCTCCGTTTATTCCGTAGCCTTTTATTTCGAGTTACCAACACTTAGCAACCGAACCGGTATCTAATACCCTGGTGCTACTAGGAGTACTAGTAAAGTACACATTAATAATGTATCCAATATACTTCTGTCGACCTTGCCTGCCTTCTCATCTACCAAGTATCTAGGGTAGTTCTGCTTCAGTGACCGTTCCCCTCATTACAGAAGCACTTAGTCTCGGGTTTGGGTTCAACCTTGGGTTTCTTCGCTGGAGCAGCAACTGATTTGCCGTTTCATGAAGTATCCCTTCTTGCCCTTGCCCTTCTTGAAACTAGTGGTTTTACTAACCATCAACAATTGATGCTCCTACTTGATTTCTACTTTCGCGGTGTCAAACATCGCGAGTTGCTCAAGGATCATCATGTCTATCCCTGATATGTTATAGTTCATCACGAAGCTCTAATAGCTTGGTGGCAGTGACTATGGAGAACCATCACTATCTCATCTGGAAGATTAACTCCCACTCGATTCAAGCGATTGTAGTACTCAGACAATCTGAGCACATGCTCAACGATTGAGCTTTTCTCCCTTAGTTTGCAGGCTTAAGAAACTTGTCAGAGGTCTCATACCTCTTGACGTGGGCACTAGTCTGAAATCCCAATTTCAGTCTTTGGAACATCTCATATGTTCTGCGACGTTTCAAAAACGTCTTTGGTGCCACAATTTTAAACCGTTAGCATCACACACTGAACTATCACGTAGTCATCAAAACGTGTATGTCAGATGTTTCGCAACATCTACAGACGACGCTCGAGGTTCAGCACACCGAGCGGTGCATTAAGGACATAAGCCTTCTGTGCAGCAATGAGGACAATCCTCAGTTTACGGACCCAGTCCGCATAATTGCTACTATCAACTTTCAACTAAATTTTCTCTAGGAACATATAAAGCGTAAGCTACGACATAATTTGCAAAGACCTTTTGACTATGTTCATGATAATTAAGTTCATCTAATCAAATTATTTAATGAACTCCCACTCAGATAGACATCCCTCTAGTCATCTAAGTGATACATGATCCGAGTCAACTAGGCCGTGTCCGATCATCACGTGAGACGGACTAGTCATCATCGGTGAACATCTCCATGTTGATCGTATCTACTATACGACTCATGTTCGACCTTTCGGTCTCTTGTGTTCCGAGGCCATGTCTGTACATGCTAGGCTCGTCAAGTCAACCTAAGTGTTTCGCATGTGTAAATCTGGCTTACACCCGTTGTATGCGAACGTTAGAATCTATCACACCCGATCATCACGTGGTGCTTCGAAACAACGAACCTTCGCAACGGTGCACAGTTAGGGGGAACACATCTCTTGAAATTTTAGTGAGGGATCATCTTATTTATGCTACCGTCGTTCTAAGCAAATAAGATGTAAACATGACAAACATCACATGCAAATCATAAAGTGACATGATATGGCCAATATCATCTTGCGCCTTTTGATCTCCATCTTCGAGGCGCGGCATGATCACCTTCGTCACCGGCATGACACCATGATCTCCATCATCGTGTCTTCATGAAGTTGTCTCGCCAACTATTACTTCTACTACTATGGCTAACGGTTAGCAATAAAGTAAAGTAATTACATGGCGTTTTTCATTGACACGCAGGTCATACAATAAATTAAGACAACTCCTATGGCTCCTGCCGGTTGTCATACTCATCGACATGCAAGTCGTGATTCCTATTACAAGAACATGATCAATCTCATACATCACATATATAATTCATCACATCCTTTTGGCCATATCACATCACATAGCATACCCTGCAAAAACAAGTTAGACGTCCTCTAATTGTTGTTGCATGTTTTACGTGGCTGCTATGGGTTTCTAGCAAGAACGTTTCTTACCTACGCAAAAGCCACAACGGTGATATGCCAATTGCTATTTACCCTTCATAAGGACCCTCTTCATCGAATCCGATCCGACTAAAGTGGGAGAGACAGACACCCGCTAGCCACCTTATGCATCAAGTGCATGTCAGTCGGTGGAACCTGTCTCACGTAAGTGTACGTGTAAGGTCGGTCCGGGCCGCTTCATCCCACAATGCCGCCGAATCAAGATAAGACTAGTAACGGTAAGCAAATTGAACAAATCATCGCCCACAACTACTTTGTGTTCTACTCGTGCATAGAATCTACGCATAGACCTAGCTCATGATGCCACTGTTGGGGAACGTAGCAATAATTCAAAATTTTCCTACGTGTCACCAAGATCAATCTAGGAGATGCTAGCAACGAGAGAGAGGGAGTGCATCTTCATACCCTTGAAGATCGCTAAGCGGAAGCGTTACAAGAACGCGGTTGATGGAGTCGTACTCGCGGCGATTCAAATCGCGGAAGATCCGATCTAGCGCCGAACGGACGGCGCCTCCGCGTTCAACACACGTACAGCCCGGGGACGTCTCCTCCTTCTTGATCCAGCAAGGGGAGAGGAGAAGTTGAGGGAGAACTCCAGCAGCACGACGGCGTGGTGGCAATGGAGCTCGTGGTTCTCCGGCAGAGCTTCGCTAAGCACTACGGAGGAGGAGGAGGAGGTGTATGAGGAGGGAGGGCTGCGCCAGGGAAGAGGTGCGGCTGCCCTCCCACCCCTCCACTATATATAGGGGCAAGGGGAGAGGGGGAGGCGCCCTAGGGTTTCCCCTAGGGGGCGGCGGCCAAGCAGATTGGATCTCCCTAGGGAAAATCCTAGGGAGACTTGCCCCCCAAGCCAAGCAGGTGGAGGCTTGCCTCCCAAGCCAGGTGGAGGCGCCCCACCTCCCCAAGTAACGTGGGAAAGGGTGTGGGGGGCGCACCACCCCTTAGTGGGCTGGTTTGCCCCTTCCCCTTTGGCCCATGAGGCCCTCCAACACTTGCCGGGGCTCCCGAAACACCTTTCGGTCATGCTGGCCATAGCCTGGTACCCCCGGAACACTTCCGGACTCCAATACCCTTCGTCCAATATATCGATCTTCACCGCCGGACCATTCCGGAACTCCTCGTGATGTCCGGGATCTCATCCGGGACTCCGAACAACCTTCGGTAACCACATACTATTTCCCATAACAACTCTAGCGTCACCGAACCTTAAGTGTGTAGACCCTACGGGTTCGGGAACCATGCAGACATGACCGAGACACCTCTCCGGCCAATAACCAATAGCGGGATCTGGATACCCATATTGGCTCCCACATGTTCCACGATGATCTCATCGGATGAACCACGATGTCGGGGATTCAATCAATCCCGTATACAATTCCCTTTGTCTATCGGTATGTTACTTGCCCGAGATTCGATCGTCGGTATCCCAATACCTCGTTCAATCTCGTTACCGGCAAGTCTCTTTACTCGTTCCGTAACGCATGATCCCGTGGCTAACTCCTTAGTCACATTGAGCTCATTATGATGATGCATTACCGAGTGGGCCCAGAGATACCTCTCCGTCATACGGAGTGACAAATCCCAGTCTCGATTCGTGCCAACCCAACAGACACTTTCGGAGATACCTGTAGTGCACCTTTATAGCCACCCAGTTACGTTGTGACGTTTGGTACACCCAAAGCATTCCTACGGTATCCGGGAGTTGCACAATCTCATGGTCTAAGGAAACGATACTTGACATTAGAAAAGCTCTTAGCAAATGAACTACACGATCTTGTGCTATGCTTAGGATTGGGTCTTGTCCATCACATCATTCTCCTAATGATGTGATCCCGTTATCAATGACATCCAATGTCCATGGTCAGGAAACCATAACCATCTATTGATCAACGAGCTAGTCAACTAGAGGCTTACTAGGGACATGTTGTGGTCTATGTATTCACACATGTATTACGGTTTCTAGTTAATACAATTATAGCATGAACAATACAATTATCATGAACAAGGAAATACAATAATAACCATTTTATTATTGCCTCTAGGGCATATTTCCAACAGTATTAACCGGAAACTTAGTACATGTGTGAATACATAGACAAACAGAGTGTCACTAGTATGCCTCTACTTGACTAGCTCGTTAATCAAAGATGGTTAAGTTTCCTAGCCATGGACAAAGAGTTGTCATTTGATAAATGGGATCACATCATTAGAGAATGATGTGATTGACTTGACCCATCCGTTAGCTTAGCACGATGATCGTTTAGTTTGTTGCTATTGCTTTCTTCATAACTTATACATGTTCCTATGACTATGAGATTATGCAACTCCCGAATACCGGAGGAACACTTAGTGTGCTATCAAACGTCACAACATAACTGGGTGATTATAAAGATGCTCTACAGGTGTCTCCAATGGTGTTTGTTGAGTTGGCATCAAGATTAGGATTTGTCACTCCGAGTATTGGAGAGGTATCTCTGGGCCCTCTCGGTAATGCACATCACTATAAGCCTTGAAAGCATTGTGACTAATGAGTTAGTTGCGGGATGATGCATTACGGAACGAGTAAAGAGACTTTCCGGTAACGATATTGAACTAGATATTGAGATACTGACGATCAAATCTCGGGCAAGTAACATACCGATGACAAAGCGAACTAACGTATGTTGTTGTGCGGTTTGACCGATAAAGACCTTCGTAGAATATGTAGGAACCAATATGAGCATCCAGGTTCCGCTATTGGTTATTGACCGGAGATGAGTCTCGGTCATGTCTACATAGTTCTCGAACCCGTAGGGTCCGCACGCTTAACGTTCGGTGACGATCGGTATTATGATGCACCGAAGGTAGTTCGGAGTCCCGGATATGATCACGAACATGACGAGGAGTCTCGAAATGGTCGAGAAATAAAGATCGATATATTGGATGACTATGTTTGGACATCGGAATGGTTCCGGGGGAGTTCGGGCATTTACGTGAGCACCGGGGGGTTAGCGAAACCCCCCGGGAAGTATATGGGCCTTATTGGGCCATAGTGGGAGAGAGGAGAAGGGAGCCTAGGAGGGGGCGCCCCCCCCCCCAAGCCCAATCCGAATTGGGTGGCCCCCCCCTTTCCTTCCTCCTTCCTCCCCCTTCCTCTCCTAGTCCAACTAGGGAAGGGGGGTCCTACTCCCTGTGGGAGTTGGACTCCTCCAGGGTGTGCCATAGAGGGCCAGCCCTCCCCCCTCCTCCACTCCTTTATATACGGGGGAGGGGGCACCCCATAGACACACAAGTTGATCATTGTCTTAGCCGTGTATGGTGCCCCCCTCCACCATAATCCACCTCGGTCATATCATCGTAGTGCTTAGGCGAAGCCCTGCGCCGATAGCTTCATCATCACCGTCATCACGCTGTCGTGCTGGCGAAGCTCTCCCTTGACACTCAGATGGATCGAGATTTCGTGGGATGTCACCAAGCTGAACGTGTGCAGATCGCGGAGGTGCCGTACTTTCGGTACTACGATCGGTCGGATCGTGAAGACGTACGACTACATCAACCGCGTTGTCATAACGCTTCCGCTTATAGTCTACGAGGGTACATGGACTACACTCTCCCCACTCGTTGCTCTGTGCTACCTCTTGAGCATGCGTTGGTTTTCCCTTGAAGAGGAAAGGGTGATGCAGCAAAGTAGCGTAAGTATTTCCCTCAGTTTTTGAGAACCAAGGTATCAATCCAGTAGGAGGCCACACGCAAGTCCCTGGTACCTACACAAACAAATAAGAACGTTGCAACCAACGCGATAAAGGGGTTGTCAATCCCTTCACGGCCACTTGCAAAAGTGAGATCTTATAGAGATGATAAGATAATATTTTAGGTATTTTTATGATAAAGATTAAAAGTAAAGATTGCAAAATAAACGGCGCCAGAAATAGCTAGTTGACGGGAGATAAATATGATCGAAAATAGACCAGGGGGCCATAGGTTTCACTAGTGGCTTCTCTCAAGATAGCATAAGTATTACGGTCGGTGAACAAATTACTGTCGAGCAATTGATAGAATTGAGCATAGTTATGGGAATATCTAGGTATGATCATGTATATAGGCAACACGTCTGTGACAAGTAGACCGACTCCTGCCTGCATCTACTACTATTACTCCACACATCGACCGCTATGGAGCATTCATCTAGAGTATTAAGTTCATAAGAACATAGTAACACATTCGGTAAGATGACATGATGTAGAGGGATAAACTCAAGCAATATGATATAAACCCCATCTTTTTATCCTCGATGGCAACAATACAATACGTGCCTTGCTGCCCCTGCTGTCACTGGGAAAGGACACCGCAAGATTGAACCCAAAGCTAAGCACTTCTCCCATTGCAAGAAAGATCAATCTAGTAGGCCAAACCAAACTGATAATTTGAAGAGACTTGCAAAGATAACCAATCATACATAAGAGAATTCATAGAAGATTCAAATATTGTTCATAGATAATCTTGATCATAAACCCACAATTCATCGGATCTCGACAAACACACCGCAAAAAGAGTTACATCGAATAGATCTCCAAGAAGATCGAGGAGAGCTTTGTATTAAGATCCAAAGAGAGAGAAGAAGTCATCTAGCTAATAACTATGGACCCGAAGGTCTGAGGTAAACTACTAACACATCATCGGAGAGGCTATGGTGTTGATGTAGAAGCCCTCCGTGATCGATGACCCCTCCAGCGGAGCGCCGAAAAAGGCCCCAAGATGGGATCTCACGGGTACAGAAGGTTGCGGCGGTGGAAATAGGTTTTCGAGGTGCTCCTGGATGGTTTCGGGGTACGTAGGTATATATAGGAGGAAGAAGTAGGTCGGTGGAGCCAAGAGGGGCCCACGAGGGTGGGGGCGCGCCCAGGGGGCAGGCGCGCCTCCCTGCCTCGTGGCCTCCTCGGTGATTTCTTGACGTCCACTCCAAGTCCTCTGGATCACGTTTGTTCCAAAAATCACGTTCCCGAAGGTTTCATTCCGTTTGGATTCCGTTTGATATTCCTTTTCTGCGAAACACCGAAATAGGCAAAAAAACAGCAATTTGCACTGGGACTTGGGTTAATAGGTTAGTCCCAAAAATAATATAAAAGTGTATAATAAAACCCATTAAACATCCAAAATAGAATATATAATAGCATGGAACAATAAAAAATTATAGATACGTTGGAGACATATCAAGCATCCCCAAGCTTAATTCCTGCTCGTCCTCGAGTAGGTAAATGATAAAAACAGAATTTTTGATGTGGAATGCTTTATAGCATATTCTTCAATGTAATTTTCTTTATTGTGGCATGAATGTTCAGATCCGAAAGATTCAAGATAAAAGTTTAATGTTGACATAAAAATAATAATACTTCAAGCATGCTAACCAAGTAATTATGTCTTATCAAAATAACATAGCCAAAGAAAGCTTATCCCTGCAAAATCATATAGTTTCGCCATGCTTCATTTTCTTCACACAAAATGCTCTCATCATGCACAACCCCAATGACAAGCCAACCAATTGTTTCATACATCGCCTTTTCAAACTCTTTCAACTTTTATGCAATATATGAGCGCGAACCATGGACATAGCACTATGGGTGGAATAGAATATAATGATTGAGGTTGTGTGAGAAGAAGAAAAAGGTGAAAGTCTCACATTGACGCGGCTAATCAACGGGCTATGGAGATGCCCACTGATTGATGTCAATGCAAGGAGTAGGGATTGCCATGCAACGGATGCACTAGAGCTATAAATATATGAAGCTCAACAAAATAAACTAAGTGGGTGTTCATCCAAGTTGCTTGCTCGCGAAGACCTTGGGCATTTGAGGAGGCCCATCATTGGAATATACAAGCCAACTTCTATAATGAAAAATTCCCACTAGTATATGAAAGTGACAAAATAAGAGACTCTTTATCATGAAGATCATGGTGCTACTTTGAAGCACAAGTGTGGAAAAAGGATAGTAACATTGTCCCTTCTCTCTTTTTCTCTCATTTTTTGGGCCGTCTCTTTTTTTTTCTTTTGGCCTCTTTTTTCGTCCAGAGTCTCATCCCGAATTATGGGGGAATCATAGTCTCCATCATCCTTTCCTCACATGGGACAATGCGATCATCACACTTTTATTTACTTACAACTCAAGAATTACAACTCGATACTTAGAACAAAATATGACTCTATGTGAATGCCTCCGGCGGTGTACCGGGATATGCAATGAATCAAGAGTGACATGTATGAAAAATTAAGCATGGTGGCTTTGCCACAAATACGACGTCAACTACATGATCATGCAAGGCAATATGACAATGATGATGCGTGTCATAATAAACGGAATGGTGGAAAGTTGCATGGCAATATATCTTGGAATGGCTATGGAAATGCCATAATAGGTAGGTATGGTGGCTGTTTTGAGGAAGAAATAAGGAGGCTTATGTGTGATAGAGTGTATCATATCACGGGGTTTGGATGCACCGGCGAAGTTTGCACCAACTCTCAAGGTGAGAAAGGGCAATGCACGGTACCGAAGAGGCTAGCAATGATGGAAGGGTGAGAGTGCGTATAATCCATGGACTCAACATTAATCATAAATAACTCACATACTTATTGCAAAAATCTACAAGTCATCAAAACCAATCACTACGCGCATGCTCCTAGGGGGATAGATTGGTAGGAAAAGACCATCGCTCGTCCCCGACCGCCACTCATAAGGAAAGCAATCAAAGAACACCTCATGCTTCAAATTTGTCACACAACGTTTACCATACGTGCATGCTACGGGACATGCAAACTTCAACACAAGTATTTCTCAATTTCACAATTACTCAACTAGTAGACCTCTAATATTACCACCTTTATATCTCAAAACAACTATCAAGTATCAAACTTCTCTTAGTATTCAATGCACTTTAATGTTTTTATCTTGGATGCCTATCATATTAGGACTAATTTTATAACCAAAGCAAACTACCATGCTGTTCTAAGGGACTCTCAAAATAATATAACTGAAGCATGAGAGATCAATTATTTCTATAAAATAAAACCACCGCCGTTCTCTAAAAAGATATAAGCGAAGCACTAGAGCAAAATTATCTAACTCAAAAGATATAAGTGAACCACATAGAGTATTCTAATGAATTCCGATTCATGTGTGTCTCTCTCAAAAGGTGTGTACAGAAAGGATGATTGTGGTAAACTAAAAAGCAAAGACTCAAATCATACAAGACGGTCCAAGAAAAACACATATCATGTGGTGAATAAAAATATAGCTCCAAGTAAAGTTACCGATGGACGAAGACGAAAGAGGGGATGCCTTCCGGGGCATCCCCAAGCTTAGGATTTTTTGTTGTCCTTGGATTTTACCTTGGTGTGCCATGGGCATCCCCAAGCTTAGGCTCTTGCCACTCCTTGTTCCATAATCCATCAAATCTTTACCCAAAACTTGAAAACTTCACAACACAAAACTTAACAGAAAATCTCGTGAGCTCCGTTAACGAAAGAAAACAAAACACCAATTTAATGTACTGTAATGAAATAATTCTTTATTTATATTGGTGTTAAACCTACTGTATTCCAACTTCTCTATGGTTCATAAACTCCATTACTAGCCATAGATTCATCAAAATAAGAAAACAATACACGAAAAACAGAATCTGTCAAAAGCACAACAGTCTGTAGTAATATGTATCTAACACAAACTTCTGGAAATCAAAAAATTCTAAAATAAATTTCTGGACGTGAGGAATTTATCTATTAATCATATGCAAAAATAATCAACTAAATATCACTCTCCAGCAAAAAGTGGTAGCTAATATCGTGAGCGCTAAAGTTTCTGTTTTTTACAGCAAGATCAAAAAGACTTCACCCAAGTTTTCCCAAAGGTTCTACTTGTCACAAACACTAATTAAAACACAAAAACACATCTAACCAGAGGCTATATCAAAGATTTATTCCTAAACATAACCAAAAAGCAAGAAACAGAAATAAAATTGGGTTGCCTCCCAACAAGCGCTATCGTTTAACGCCCCTAGCTAGGCATAAAGGCAAGGGTAGATCTAGGTGTTGCCATCTTTGGCATGCAATCCATAAGTGGCTCTCATAATAGATTCATAAGGTAATTTAATTTTATTTCTAGGAAAGTGTTCCATGCCTTTCCTTAATGGAAATTGGAATCTAATATTCCCTTCTTTCATATCAATAATTGCACCAATCGTTCTAAGGAAAGGTCTACCAAGAATAATAGGACATGAAGGATTGCAATCTATATCAAGGACAATGAAATCTACGGGCACATAGTTCCTATTTGCAACAATAAGAACATCATTAATTCTTCCCATAGGTTTCTTAATGGTGGGCAAGGTGCAAGTTTAAAGAACAATCATCGAATTCAAGGAAACCTAGCAAATCACACAAAGTTTTTGGGATCGTGGAAACACTAGCACCCAAATCACACAAAGCATAGCATTCATGATCTTTAATTTTAATTTTAATAGTAGGTTCCCACTCATCATAAAGTTTTCTAGGGATATAAACTTCCAATTCAAGCTTTTCTTCATAAGATTGCATTAAAGCATCAACGATATGTTTAGTAAAAGCCTTATTTTTACTATAAGCATGCGGAGAATTTAGCACGGATTGCAACAAGGAAATACAATCTATTAAAGAACATTTATCATAATTAATTTCCTTGAAATCCAAGATAGTGGGTTCATTGCTATCTAAAGTTTTGACCTCTTCCATCCCACTTTTACCAAATTTTGCATCAAGATCTAAAAACTCCGAATCATTGGGACGCCTTTTAACTAAAGTTGACTCATATCCAGTCCCATCATTATCAAGATTCATATTGCAAAACAAAGATTTAATAGGGGACACATCAATCACTTTTAGATCTTCATCTTTATTATCATGAAAACTAGAAGATCACGCTTTCACAAAGCAATCTTTTTTAGCACGCATCCTAGCGGTTCTTTATTTGCACTCATCAATGGAAATTCTCATAGCTTTGAGAGACTCATTGATATCATGCTTAGGTGGAATAGATCTAAGTTTCAAAGAATCAACATCAAGAGAAATTCTATCCACGTTCCTAGCCAACTCATCAATCTTGGGTAATTTTTCTTCAAGCAAAGCATTGAAATTCTTTTGAGAAATCATAAATTATTTAACACTAGTATCAAAATGAGAGGGCATCTTATTAAAATTTCCATAAGAGTTGTTGTAGGAATTACCATAATTATTAGAGGAATTACTAGGATACACCTAGGATTAAAATTTCCTCTATAAGCGTTGTTAATTACCAAAATTGTTCCTACCAACAAAATTCACATCCATAGATTCATTATTATTCTCAATCAAAGTAGACAAAGGCATATCATTGGGATCAGAAGAAACACTCTTATTAGCAAACAATTTCATAAGTTCATTCATCTTTCCACTCAAAATATTAATCTCTTCAGTTGCATGCACCTTTTTACTAGTAGATCTTTCAGTGTGCCATTGAGAATAATTAACCATAATATTATCTAGGAGTTTAGTAGCTTCTCCTAAAGTGATTTCCATAAAAGTGCCTCCCGCGGCTGAATCTAAAAGATTTCTAGAAGCAAAATTCAATCCGGCATAAAATTTTTTGTATAATCATCCATAAATTCAAACCATGTGTAGGGCAATTACGTATCATTAATTTCATCCTCTCCCAAGCTTGTGCAACATGTTCATGATCAAGTTGCTTAAAATTCAAAATATTGTTTCTAAGAGAGATGATATTAGCAGGAGGAAAATACTTAGAGATAAAAGCATCCTTGCACTTATTCCAAGAATCAATATTATTTTTAGGCAAAGACGAAAACCAAGTTTTAGCACGATCTCTAAGCGAAAACGGAAATAGCTTTAGTTTAACAATATCATTGTCCACATCTTTCTTCTTTTGCATATCACACAAATCAACAAAGCTATTTAGATGGGTAGCAGCATCTTCACTAGGAAGGCCGGCGAATTGATCTTTCATGACAAGATTCAGTAAAGCAGCATTAATTTCACAAGATTCAGCATCAGTAAGAGGAGTCGGAGTGCTAAGAAAATCATTGTTGTTGGTATTGGCAATGTCACACAATTTAGTATTATCTTGAGCCATCGTGACAAGCAAGCAATCCAACACACGAGCAAACAAGAAACAAGCGAAAAAAAGAGGCGAACGGAAAGAGAGGGCGAATAAAATGGCAAGGGTGAAGTGGGGTAGAGGAAAACGAGAGGCAAATGGCAAATAATGTAATGTGAGGGATAAGAGTTTGTGATGGGTACTTGCTATGTCTTGACTTTCGCGTGGACTCCCCGGCAACGGCGCCAGAAATCGCACGTTGGTGGGAGATCAAATCTTGACTTGACTTGGTGTAAGCCTCCCCGGTAACGGCGCCAGACATCCTTCTTGCTACCTCTTGAGCATGCGTTGGTTTTCCATTGAAGAGGAAAGGGTGATGCAGCAAAGTAGCGTAAGTATTTCCCTAGTTTTTTAGAACCAAGGTATCAATCCAGTAGGAGGCCACACGCAAGTCCCTGGTACCTACACAAATAAATAAGAACCTTGCAACCAACGCGATAAAGGGGTTGTCAATCCCTTCACGGCCACTTGCAAAAGTGAGATCTGATAGAGATGATAAGATAATATTTTTGGTATTTTTATGATAAAGATTAAAAGTAAAGATTGCAAAATAAACGGCGCCAGAAATAGCTAGTTGACGGGAGATAAATATGATGGAAAATAGACCCGGGGGCCATAGGTTTCACTTGTGGCTTCTCTCAAGATAGCATAAGTATTACGGTGGGTGAACAAATTATTGTCGAGCAATTGATAGAATTGAGCATAGATTTGGGAATATCTAGGTATGATCATGTATATAGGCATCACGTCCGTGACAAGTAGACCGACTCCTGCCTGCATCTACTACTATTACTCCACACATCGACCGCTATCGAGCATTCATCTAGAGTATTAAGTTCATAAGAACATAGTAACGCATTAGGTAAGATGACATGATGTAGAGGGATAAACTCAAGCAATATGATATAAACCCCATCTTTTTATCCTCGATGGCAACAATACAATACGTGCCTTGCTGCCCCTACTGTCACTGGGAAAGGACACCGCAAGATTGAACCCAAAGCTAAGCACTTCTCCCATTGCAAGAAAGATCAGTCTAGTAGGCCAAACCAAACTGATAATTCGAAGAGACTTGCAAAGATAACCAATCATACATAAAAGAATTCAGAGAAGATTCAAATATTGTTCATAGATAATCTTGATCATAAACCCACAATTCATCGGATCTCGACAAACACACTGCAAAAAGAGTTACATCGAATAGATCTCCAAGAAGATCGAGGAGAACTTTGTATTGAGATCCAAAGAGAGAGAAGAATCCATCTAGCTAATAACTATGGACCCGAAGGTCTGTGGTAAACTACTCACACATCATCGGAGAGGCTATGGTGTTGATGTAGAAGCCCTCCGTGATCGATGCCCCCTCGGGCGGAGCGCCGGAAAAGGCCCCAAGATGGGATCTCACGGGTACAGAAGGTTGCGGCGGTGGAAATAGGTTTTCGTGGTGCTCCTGGATAGTTTCGGGGTACGTAGGTATATATAGGAGGAAGAAGTAGGTCGGTGGAGCCACGAGGGGCCCACGAGGGTGGGGGGCGCGCCGAGGGGGGCAGGAGCGCCTCCCTGCATCGTGGCCTCCTCGGTGATTTCTTGACGTCCACTCCAAGTCCTCTGGAACACGTTTGTTCCAAAAATCACGTTCCCGAAGGTTTCATTCCGTTTAGATTCCGTTTGATATTCCTTTTCTGCGAATCACCGAAATAGGCAAAAAAACAACAATTTGCACTGGGCCTTGGGTTAATAGGTTAGTCCAAAAAATAATATAAAAGTGTATAATAAAGCCCATTAAACATCCAAAACAGAATATATAATAGCATGGAACAATCAAAAATTATAGATACGTTGGAGACGTATCACGATGCATCCCCATGATAGATCTTGCGTGTGCGTAGATTATTTTTTTTGAAATTACTGAGTTCCCCAATAGTGCCATCCGAGCCAGGTCTATGCGTAGATGTTATATGCACGAGTAGAACACAAAGATTTGTGGGCGATAATAGTCATACTGCTTACCAGCATGTCATACTTTGACTTGGCGGTATTGTTGGATGAAGTGGCTCAAACCGACATTACGCGTACGCTTACGCGAGACTGGTTCTACAGACGTGCTTCGCACACAGGTGGCTAGTGGGTGTCAGTTTCTCCAACTTCAGTTGAATCGAGTGTGACTACGCCCGGTCCTTGTTGAAGGTTAAAATAGCACACTTGACAAAAAATCGTTGTGGTTTTTTATGCATAGGTAAGAACGGTTCTTGCTCAGCCCGTAGCAGGCACGCAAAACTTGCAACAACAAAGTAGAGGACGTCTAACTTGTTTTTGCAGGGCATGTTGTGATGTGATATGGTCAAGACATGATGCTAAATTTTATTGTATGAGATGATCATGTTTTGTAACAGAGTTATCGGCAACTGGCAGGATCCATATGGTTGTCGCTTTATTGTATGAAATGCAATCGCCATGTAATTGCTTTACTTTATCACTAAGCGGTAGCGATAGTCGTAGTAGCAATAGTTGGCGAGACGACAACGATCCTTCAATGGAGATCAAGGTGTCAAGCCGGTGACGATGGTGATCATGACGGTGCTTTGGAGATGGAGATCAAAGGCACAAGATGATGATGGCCATATCATATCACTTATATTGATTGCATGTGATGTTTATCCTTTATGCATCTTATTTTGCTTAGTTCGGCGGTAGCATTATAAGATGATCTCTCACTAAATTTCAAGGTGCAAGTGTTCTCCCTGAGTATGCACCGTTGCGAAAGTTCGTCGTGCCGAGACACCACGTGATGATTGCTAATTGAGCACTGCGTTGGTTTTCCCTTGAAAAGGAAAGGGTGATGCAGCAAAGTAGCGTAAGTATTTCCCTCAGTTTTTGAGAACCAAGGTATCAATCCAGTAGGAGGCTATGCACGAGTCCCTCGTACCTACACAAAACAGACAACTCCTCGCAACCAACGTGATAAGGGGTTGTCAATCCCTTCACGGTCACTTACGAGAGTGAGATCTGATAGATATGATAGGATAATATTTTTGGTATTTTTTTGATAAAGATGCAAAGTAAAATAAAAAGCAAAGGAAATAACTAAGTCTTGGAAGATTAATATGATGAAGATAGACCCGGGGGCCATAGGTTTCAGTAGTGGCTTCTCTCAAGAGCATAAGTATTTTACGGTGGGTGAACGAATTACTGTTGAGCAATTGACAGAATTGAGCATAGTTATGAGAATATCTAGGTATGATCATGTATATAGGCATCACGTCCGAGACAAGTAGACCGACTCCTGCCTGCATCTACTACTATTACTCCACTCATTGACCGCTATCCAGCATGCATCTAGAGTATTAAGTTCATGAAAACAGAGTAACGCCTTAAGCAAGATGACATGATGTAGAGGGATAAATTCATGCAATACGATAAAAACCCCATCTTATTATCCTCGATGGCAACAATACAATACGTGCCTTGCTGCCCCTACTCTCACTAGGAAAGGACACCGCAAGATTGAACCCAAAGCTAAGCACTTCTCCCATTGCAAGAAAGATCAATCTAGTAGGCCAAACCAAACTGATAATTTGAAGAGACTTGCAAAGATAACCAATCATACATAAAAGAATTCAGAGAAGATTCAAATATTGTTCATAGATAAACTTGATCATAAACCCACAATTCATCGGTCTCAACAAACACACCGCAAAAAGAAGATTACATCGAATAGATCTCCACGAGAGAGGGGGAGAACATTGTATTGAGATCCAAAAAGAGAGAAGAAGCCATCTAGCTAATAACTATGGACTCGAAGGTCTGAGGTAAACTACTCACATTTCATCGGAGAGGCTATGGTGTTGATGTAGAAGCCCTCCGTGATGGATGCCCCCTCCGGCAGAGCTCCGAAACAGGCCCCAAGATGGGATCTCGTGGGTACAGAAGGTTGCGGCGGTGGAATTAGGTTTTTGGCTCCTTATCTGATCATTTGGGGGTACGTAGGTATATATAGGAGGAAGAAGTACGTCGGTGGAGCAATAGCGGGCCCACGAGGGTGGAGGGCGCGCCCTGGGGGGTGGGCACACCCCCCTATCTCGTGGCCTCCTAGAAGCTTCTCTTACGTAGGGTCCAAGTCTCCTGGATCATGTTCGTTCCAAAAATCACGCTCCCGAAGATTTCATTCCGTTTGGACTCCGTTTGATATTCTTTTTCTGCGAAACTCTGAAATAGGCAAAAAACAACAATTCCGGGCTGGGCCTCCGGTTAATAGGTTAGTCCCAAAAATAATATAAAAGTGGATAATAAAGCCCAATATTGTCCAAAACAGTAGATAATATAGCATGGAGCAATCAAAAATTATAGATACATTGGAGACACATCAAGCATCCCCAAGCTTAATTCCTGCTCGTCCTCGAGTAGGTAATGATAAAAAAGATAATTTTTGATGTGGAATGCTACTTGGCATAATTTCAATGTAATTCTTCTTAATTGTGGTATGAATATTCAGATCCGAAAGATTCAAGATAAAAGTTCATATTGACATAAAAACAATAATACTTCAAGCATACTAACTAAGCAATTAGGTCCTCTCAAAATAACATGGTCAAAGAAAGTTCGTCCCTACAAAATCATATAGTTTAGTCATGCTCCATTTTCATCACACAAGAATGCTCTCATCATGCACAACCCCGATGACAAGCCAAGCAATTGTTTCATACTTTAGTAATCTCAAACCTATAAACTTTCACGCAATATATGAGCGCGAGCCATGGACATAGCACTATGGGTGGAATAGAATATGATGATGGGGGTTATGTGGAGAAGACAAAAAAGGAGAAAGTCTCACATCAACGAGGCTAATCAATGAGCTATGGAGATGCCCATCGATTGATGTTAATGCAAGGAGTAGGGATTGCCATGCAACGGATGCACTAGAGCTATAAATGTATGAAAGCTCAACAAAAGAAACTAAGTGGGTGTGCATCCAACTTGCTTGCTCACGAAGACCTAGGGAACTTGAGGTGGCCCATTGTTGGAATATACAAGCCAAGTTCTATAATGAAATATTCCCACTAGTATATGAAAGTGACAAAACAAGAGACTCTCTATCACGAAGATTATGGTGCTACTTTGAAGCACAAGTGTGGCAAAGGATAGTAGCATTGTCCCTTCTCTCTTTTTCTCTCTTTTTTTGGGCCTTCTCTTTTTTATGGCCTTTCTGTCTTTTTTTATTCCTCACTTGGGACAATGCTCTAGAAAATGATGATCATCACACTTATATTTATTTACAACTCAATGATTACAACTCGATACTAGAACAAAGTATGACTCTATATGAATGCCTCCGGCGGTGTACCGGGATATGCAATGAATCAAGAGTGACATGTATGAAAGAATTATGAACGGTGGCTTTGCCACAAATACTATGTCAACTACATGATCATGCTAAGCAATATGACAATGATGAATGTGTCATGATAAACGGAATGGTGGAAAGTTGCATGGCAATATATCTCGGAATGGCTATGGAAATGCCATAATAGGTAGGTATGGTGGCTGTTTTGAGGAAGATATAAGGAGGTTTATGTGTGAAAGAGCATATCATATCACGGGGTTTGGATGCACCGGCGAAGTTTGCACCAACTCTCAATGTGAGAAAGGGCAATGCTGGTACCGAAGAGGCTAGCAATGATGGAAGGGTGAGAGTGTGTATAATCCATGGACTCAATATTAGTCATAAAGAACTCACATACTTATTGCAAAAATCTACAAGTCATCAAAAACCAAGCACTACGCGCATGCTCCTAGGGGGATAGATTGGTAGGAAAAGACCATCGCTCGTCCCCGACCGCCACTCATAAGGAGGACAATCAAAGAACACCTCATGTTTCAAATTTGTTACATAACGTTTACCATACGTGCATGCTACGGGACTTGCAAACTTCAACACAAGCATTTCTCAAATTCACAACTACTCAACTAGCACGACTTTGATATTATTACCTTCATATCTCAAAACAATCATCAAGCATCAAACTTCTCTTAGTATTCAACACACTCATAAGAAAGTTTTTACTAATCTTGAATACCTAGCATCGTAGGATTATTTAAGCAAATTACCATGTTATTTAAGACTCTCCAAATAATCTAAGGGAAGCATGAGAGATCAATAGTTTCTATAAAACAAATCCACCGCCGTGCTCTAAAAGATATAAGTGAAGTACTAGAGCAAAACTATATAACTCAAAAGATATAAGTGAAGCACATAGAGTATTCTAATAATTTCCAAATCATGCATGGCTCTCTCAAAAGGTGTGTACAGCAAGGATGATTGTGGTAAACTAAAAAGCAAAGACTCAAATCATACAAGACGCTCCAAGCAAAACACATACCATGTGGTGAATAAAAATATAGCTCCAAGTAAAGTTACCGATGGAAGTAGACGAAAGAGGGAATGCCTTCCAGGGCATCCCCAAGCTTTGGCTTTTTGGTGTCCTTAGATTATCTTGGGGGTGCCATGGGAATCCCCAAGCTTGGGCTCTTGCCACTCCTTGTTCCATAATCCATCAAAATCTTTCACACAGAACTTGAAAACTTCACAACACAAAACTCAACAGAAATCTCGTGAGCTCCGTTAGCGAAAGAAAACAAAACACCACTTCAAGGTACTGTAATGAACTCATTCTTTATTTATATTGGTGTTAAACCTACTGTATTCCAACTTCTCTATGGTTTATAAACTATTTTACTAGCCATAGATTCATCGAAATAAGCAAACAACACACGAAAAACAGAATCTGTCAAAAACAGAACAGTCTGTAGTAATCTGTAACTAACGCAAACTTATGGAACTCCAAAAAATAATCCAAAATAGGACGACCTAGGAAATTTGTTTATTGATCAGCAGCAATTGGAATCAGTATTTTATCACGTTCTGGTGATTTTTAACAATTGTTTTCGTGAACAGAAAGTTTCTGAAAATTTATGCAAGATCAAATAACTATCATCCAAGAAGATCCTATAGGTTTAACTTGGCACAAACACTAAATAAAACATAAAAACACATCTAACCAGAGTCTAGACCAAAGATTTATTCCTAAACAGAAGTAAAAAGCAAAAAACTAAAAATAAAATTGGGTTGCCTCCCAACAAGCGCTATCGTTTAACGCCCCTAGCTAGGCATAAAAGCAAGGATAGATCTAGGTATTGCCATAATAGTGGTATGGCAAGTCATGAAATCTTTTTTCATATTCTCTACGTTCAGCAGCAAGTTTTCTTTGAGGCAAGCAAAAATAATCAAAAGGGCTAAATTTAATGGGACAAAAGTCCCCAAGATCAATCCCGGGAGGTATGGGTTCCTCCCTAGGCCCTTTATATTGCACAACCAATTCATCATTACAAGCATTCTTTTAGCAAAAAGTCACAAGCCTTTGTTCAAGAGGAAAACCTCCATTATTCTGAATAGCAAAATCATCATTAAGCTCGGAAATTCTATCAACTAGAACATCGGCGGGAACCTTTTTCCTAAGATTTTCATTATAAGCAATATGATCCAGAGATTGTAAACGCATCATGTCTTCTTGATTAAAAAGGATAGCTTCAATGGGAGGATGACTAGCATCTACCCTATAATGCGCAAAGATTTCTTTGGCCTCTTTTATTATGAATCTAAACTCATGAGCCAAAAAGATAGTGGCGGCACGCTTAACAGAAGAATGCTCAATATTAGAGAATTCTAGGAAAATTCTTTGTATGCAAGGATGCATGTGCATAAATTGCCTTTCAAGTTCAACTATAAGCATGGCAATAGCGTCCGCAAGACTACTAGTTCTATGGAGAATAGAACCGCCCATAGAAGGCAAAGCACCGGCACAAGTAAAGAAATCTTGAATAACTCCTTTTCCAATAATATTACCACTACCAATTCGAAATCTTTTTGTATGCAAGGTAGGGGTTCTTCAGCAGGAGCATCAGAATTTTCTATGATATTATTATTGTCCATATCGGCAATAATTTCCCCAATTTCAGACATAACGACAGAGAGAATGAGGGGCAAAAAGAAGAAGGCGAACGAAAAAGAGAGGGCGAATAAAATGGAAAGGGTGAAGTGGGGGAGAGGAAAACGAGTGGCAAATGGCAAATAATGTAATGCGGGAGATAAGGGATTGTGATGGGTACTTGGTATGTTGACTTTTGCGTAGACCTCCCCGGCAACGGCGCCAGAAATAGCTCGTTGTCAGGAGTCCAAATCTTGACTTGACCTTGCGTAACCTCCCCGGCAATGGCGCCAGAAATCCTTCTTGCTACCTCTTGAGAACTGCGTTGGTTTTCCCTTGAAGAGGAAAGGGTGATGCAGCAAAGTAGCGTAAGTATTTCCCTTAGTTTTTGAGAACCAAGGTATCAATCCAGTAGGAGGCTATGCGTGAGTCCCTCGTACCTACACAAAACAGATAACTCCTCGCAACCAACACGATAAGGGGTTGTCAATCCCTTCACGGTCACTTACGAGAGTGAGATCTGATAGATATGATAGGATAATATTTTTGGTATTTTTGTGATAAAGATGCAAAGTAAAATAAAAAGCAAAGGAAATAACTAAGTGTTGGAAGATTAATATGATGAAGATAGACCTGGGGGCCATAGGTTTCACTAGTGGCTTCTCTCAAGAGCATAAGTATTTTACGGTGGGTGAACGAATTACTGTTGAGCAATTGACATAATTGAGCATAGTTATGAGAATATCTAGGTATGATCATGTATATAGGCATCACGTTCGAGACAAGTAGATCGACTCCTGCCTGCATCTACTACTATTACTCCACTCATCGACCGCTATCCAGCATGCATCTAGGGTATTAAGTTCATGAAAACAAAGTAACGCCTTAAGCAAGATGACATGATGTAGAGGGATAAATTCATGCAATATGATAAAAACCCCATCTTGTTATCCTCGATGGCAACAATACAATACGTGCCTTGCTGCCCCTAATGTCACTGGGAAAGGACACCGCAAGATTGAACCCAAAGCTAAGCACTTCTCCCATTGCAAGAAAGATCAATCTAGTAGGGCAAACCAAACTGATAATTCGAAGAGACTTGCAAAGATAACCAATCATGCATAAGAGAATTCAGAGAAGATTCAAATATTGTTCATAGATAAACTTGATCATAAACCCACAATTCATCGGTCTCAACAAACACACCGCAAAAAGAAGATTACATCGAATAGATATCCACGAGAGAGAGGGGGAGAACATTGTATTGAGATCCAAAAAGAGAGAAGAATCCATCTAGCTAATAACTATGGACCCGAAGGTCTGAGGTAAACTACTCACACTTCATCGGAGAGGCTATGGTGTTGATGTAGAAGCCCTCCGTGATGGATGCCCCCTCCGGCGGAGCTCCGAAACAGGCCCCAAGATGGGATCTCGTGGGTACAGAAGGTTGCGACGGTGGAATTAGGTTTTTGGCTCCGTATCTGATCGTTTGGGGGTACGTAGGTATATATAGGAGGAAGAAGTATGTCGGTGGAGCAACAGGGGGCCCACGAGGGCGGAGAGCGCACCCTGGGGGGTGGGCGCGCCCCCTACCTCCTGGCCTCCTCGAAGCTTCTCTCACGTAGGTTCCAAGTCTCCTGGATCATGTTCGTTCCAAAAATCACGCTCCCGAAGGTTTCATTCCGTTTGGACTCCGTTTGATATTCTTTTTCTGCGAAACTCTGAAATAGGCAAAAAACAACAATTCTGGGCTGGGCCTGCGGATAATAGGTTAGTCCCAAAAATAATATAAAAGTGGATAATAAAGCCCAATATTGTCCAAAATAGTAGATAATATAGCATGGAGCAATCAAAAATTATAGATACATTGGAGACGTATCAATGATCGGGTGTGATAAGCTCTACGTTCACATACAACGGGTGTAAGCCAGTTTTGCACACGCAGAATACTCGGGTTAAACTTGACGAGCCTAGCATATGCAGATATGGCCTCGGAACACTGAGACCGAAAGGTCGAGCGTGAATCATATAGTAGATATGATCAACATAGTGATGTTCACCATTGAAAACTACTCCATCTCACGTGATGATCGGACATGGTTTAGTTGATTTGGATCACGTGATGGCTTAGATGATTAGAGGGATGTCTATCTAAGTGGGAGTTCTTAAGTAATATGATTAGTTGACCTGTAATTTATCATGAACTTAGTCCTGATAGTATTTGCATAACTATGTTGTAGATCAATAGCTCGCGATGTAGCTCCCCGTTTATTTTTTGATATGTCCCTAGAGAAAAACTATGTGAAAGATGATAGTAGCAATGATGCGGACTAGGTCCGTGATCTGAGTATTATCCTCATTGCTACATAGAACAATTATGACCTTGATGCACCGCTAGGTGACAGACCTATTGCAGGAGCAGATGGAGACGTTATGAATGTTTGACAAGCTCGGTATGATGACTACTTGATAGTTTAGTGCACCATGCTTTACGGCTTAGAACCGGGACTTCAAAAAAGTTTTGAACACCACGGAGCATATAAGATGTCCCAAGAGTTGAAATTGGTATTTCATACTCATGCCCGTGTCAAGAGGTATGAGACCTCTGACAGTACTTTGCCTACAAGATGGAGGAGAATAGCTCAACCAGTGAGCATGTGCTCAGATTATCTGGGTACTACAATTGCTTGAATCAAGTGGGAGTTAATCTTCCAAATAAGATAGTAATTGACAAAGTTCTCTAGTCACTATCACCAAGTTACTAGAACTTCGTGATAAACTATAATATGCAAGGGATGACAAAAGTAATTCCCGAGCTCTTCGCGATGCTGAAATCGGCGAAGATAGAAATCAAGAAATAGCATCAAGTGTTGATGGTTAACAAGACCACTAGTTTCAAGTAAAGGACAATGGGATAGAAAGGGAACTTCAAGAAGAGTGACAAGCAAGTTGTCACTCCCGTGAAGAAACCCAAAGCTAGACTCAAGCTTGAAACTGAGTGCTTCTACTGCAAAGGAAATGGTAACTGGAAGTGGAACTGCCCTAGATACTTGGCGGATAAGAAGGATGGCAAAGTGAACAAAGGTATATTTGATATACATGTTATTGATGTGTACCTTACTAGTGTTTATAGCAACCCCTCGGTATTTGATACTGGTTCAGTTGCTAAGAGTAGTAACTCAAAACGGGAGTTGCAAAATAAACAGAGACTAGTTAAGGACGAGGTGACGATGTGTATTGGAAATGATTCTAAGGTTGATAAGATCACCATCGCACACTCCTTTTTTACCTTAGGGATTAGTGTTGAACCTAAAATAAATGTTATTTGGTGTTTGCATTGAGCATGAATATGATTGGATCATGTTTATTGCAATACGGTTATTCATTTAAGTCAAAGAATAATTATTGTTCTATTTACATGAATAAAGCCTTCTATGGTCATACACTCAATGTAAATGGTTTATTAAATCTCGATCGTAGTGATACACATATTCATTATATTGAAGCCAAAAGATGAAAAGTTAATAATGATAGTGCAACTTATTTGTGGCACTGCCGTTTAGGTCATATTGGTGTAAAGCGCATGAAGAAACTCCATGCTGATGGGCTTTTGGAATCACTTGATTGTGAATCACTTGATGCTTGCGAACCATGCCACATGGGCAAGATGACTAAGACTCCGTTCTCCGGAATAATGGAGCGAGCAACAGACTTGTTGGAAATAATACATACTGATGTATGCGGTCCGATGAGTGTTGATGCTCACGGCGGGTATCGTTATTTTCTTACCTTCACAGATGATTTGAGCAGATATGGGTATATCTACTTGATGAAACATAAGTCTGAAACATTTGAAAAGTTTCTACGATCTGATCGCGGAGGAGAATATTTGAGTTACGAGTTTGGTCTTCATTTGAAACAATGTGGAATAGTTTCGCAATTCACGCCACCTGGAACACCACAGCGTAATGGTGTGTCCGAACATCGTAACCGTACTTTATTGGATATGGTGCGATTTATGATGTCTTTTACCGATTTACCACTATCGTTTTGGGGTTATGCATTAGAGACAGCTGCATTCACGTTAAATAGGGCATCATCTAAATCCGTTGAGACGACACCATATATATTGTGGTTTAGCAAGAAACCTAAGCTGTCATTTCTTAAAATTTGGGGTCGTGATGCTTATGTGAAAAAGTGTCAACCTGATAAGCTCGAACCCAAATCGGAGAAATGCGTCTTCATAGGATACCCAAAGGAAATTGTTGGGTACACCTTCTATCACAGATCCGAAGGCAAGTTCGTTTCTAAGAATGGATCCTTTCAAGAGAAGAAGTTTCTCTCAAAAGAAGTGAGTGGGAGGAATGTAGAACTTGATGAGGTAATTGTACCTTCTCCCGAATTGGAAAGTAGTTCATCACAGAAAATAGTTCCAGTGATTCCTACACCAATTAAGTGAGGAAGCTAATGATGATGATCATGAAACTTCAGATCAAGTTACTACCGAACCTCGTAGGTCAACCAGAGTATGGTCCGCACCAGAGTGGTACGGTAATCCTTTCTGGAAGTCATGTTACTAGACCATGACGAACCTACGAACTATGAGGAAGCGATGATGAGCCCATATTCCATGAAATGGCTTGAGGCCATGAAATCTGAGATGGGGTCCATGTATGAGAACAAAGTATGGACTTTGATTGACTTGCCCGATGATCAGCAAGCCATTGAGAATAAATGGATCTTCAAGAGGAAGACGGACGCTGATAGTAGTGTTACTATCTAGAAAGCTCGAATTGTCGCAAAAAGTTTTCGACAAGTTTAAGGTGTTGACTATGATAAGATTTTCTCACTCGTAGCGATGCTTAAGCCTGTCCGGATCATGTTAGCAATTGCCCCATTTTATGAAATCTGGCAAATGGATGTCAAAACTGCATTCCTTAATGGATTTATTAAAGAAGACTTGTATATGATACAACCAGATGGTTTTGTCAATCCTTAAGGCGCTAACAAAATATGCAAGCTCAAGCGATCCATCTATGGACTGGTGCAAGCATCTCGGAGTTGGAATATACGCTTTGATAAGTTGATCAAAGCATATAGTTTTATACAGACTTGCGGTGAAGCATGTATTTACAAGAAAGTGATTTGGAGCACTACAGCATTTCTGATAAGTATATGTGAATGAAATATTGTTGATCGGAAATGATGTAGAATTTTCTGGAAAGCATAAAGGAGTGTTTGAAAGGAGTTTTTCAAAGAAAGACCTCAGTGAAGTTGCTTACATATTGAGCATCAAGATCTATAGAGATAGATCAAGACGCTTGATTTTTTTTTCAATGAGTACATACCTTGACAAGTTTTTGAAGGAATTCAAAATGGAACAGTCAAAGAAAGAGTTCTTGCCTGTGTTGCAAGGTGTGAAGTTGAGTAAAGACTCAAAACCCGACCACGGTAGAAAATAGAGAGAGAATGAAAGTCTATAAAGTATGCCATGTTGTGTACCAGGCCTATTGTATACCCTGCCCTAAGTTTGGCAAGGGAGTACAATTTTGATCTAGGAGTAGATCACTGGACAGCGGCCAAAATTATCCTTAGAGGGCTAAGGAAATACTTCTCGGTTATAGAGGGGATAAAGAGTTCGTCGTAAAGAGTTATGTCGATGCAAGATTTGACACCGATCTGGATGACTCTAAGTCACAATCCGGATACATATTGAAAGTGGGAGCAATTAGCTAAAGTAGCTCCCTGCAGAGCATTGTAGACATAGAAATTTGCAGAATACATACGGATCTGAATTTGGCAGACCCGTTGACTAAACTTCTCTCACAAGCAAAACATGATCACACCTTAGTACTCTTTGGGTGTTAATCACATGGCGATGTGAACTAGATTACTGACTCTAGTAAACCCTTTGAGTGGTTGGTCACATGGCGATGTGAACTATGGGTGTTAATCACATGGTGATGTGAACTATTTGTGTTAAATCACATGGTGATGTGAACTAGATTATTGACTCTAGTGCAAGTGGGAGACTGAAGGAAATATGCCCTAGAGGCAATAATAAAGTTGTTATCTATATTTCCTTATATCATGATAAATGTTTATTATTCATGCTAGAATTATATTGACCGGAAACTTAGTACATGTGTGAATACATAGACAAACAAAGTGTCACTAGTATGCCTCTACTTGACTAGCTCGTTAATCAAAGATGGTTAAGTTTCCTAGCCATGGACAAAGAGTTGTCATTTGATAAACGGGATCACATCATTAGAGAATGATGTGATTGACATGACCCATCCGTTAGCTTAGCACGATGACCGTTTAGTATGTTGCTATTGCTTTCTTCATAACTTATACATGTTCCTGTGACTATGAGATTATGCAACTTCCGAATACCGGAGGAACACTTAGTGTGCTATCAAACGTCACAACGTAACTGGGTGATTATAAAGATGCTCTACAGGTGTCTCCGATGGTGTTTGTTGAGTTGGCATAGATCAACATTAGGATTTGTCACTCCGAGTATCGGAGAGGTATCTCTGGGCCCTCTCGGTAATGCACATCACTATAAGCCTTGGAAGCATTGTGACTAATGAGTTAGTTGCGGGATGATGCATTACGGAACGAGTAAAGAGACTTACAGGTAACGAGATTGGACTAGGTATTGAGATACCGACGATCGAATCTTGGGCAAGTAGCATACCAATGACAAAGGGAACTAACGTATGTTGTTGTGTGGTTTGACCGATAAAGATCTCCGTAGAATATGTAGGAACCAATATGAGCATCCAGGTTCCGCTATTGGTTATTGATCGGAGATGAGTCTCGGTCATGTCTACATAGTTCTCGAACCCGTAGGGTCCGCACGCTTAACGTTCGGTGACGACCGGTATTATGAGTTTATGTGTTTTGATGTACCGAAGGTAGTTCATAGTCCAGGATATGATCACGAACATGACGAGGAGTCTCGAAATGGTCGAGACATAAAGATCGATATATTGGATGACTATGTTTGGACATCGGAATGGTTTCGGGTGAGTTCGGGCATTTACCGAAGTACCGGGGGGGTTACCGAAACCCCCCGGGAAGTATATGGGCCTTATTGGGCCATAGTTGGAGAGAGGAGAAGGGAGCCTAGGAGGGGGTGCGCCCCCCCAAGCCCAATCCGAATTGGGTGGGCCCCCCCCCCTTTCCTTCCTCCTTCCTCCCCCTTCCTTCCTCTCATAGTCCAACTAGGGAAGGGGGGAATCCTACTCCTGGTGGGAGTAGGACTCCTCCAGGGCGCGCCATAGAGGGACGGCCCTCCCCCCTCCTCCACTCCTTTATATACGGGGGAGGGGGCACCTCATAGACACACAAGTTGATCATTGTCTTAGCCGTGTGCGGTGCCCCCTCCACCATAATCCACCTCGGTCATATCGTCGTAGTGCTTAGGTGAAGCCCTGCGCCGGTAGCTTCATCATCATCATCATCACGCCATCGTGCTGACGAAGCTCTCCCTCGACACTCAGCTGGATCGAGAGTTCGTGGGACGTCACCGAGCCGAACGTGTGCAGATCGCGGAGGTGCCGTACTTTCGATACTAGGATCGGTCGGATCGTGAAGACGTACGACTACATCAACCACGTTGTCATAACGCTTCCGCTTACGGTCTACAAGGGTACGTGGACTACACTCTCCCCTCTCGTTGCTATGCATCACCATGATAGATCTTGCGTGTGCGTAGGAATTTTTTTGAAATTACTGCGTTCCCCAACATTGCAAACGCCAAATGGTGCCGAATTTGCTATGTGCGGCGCCGGCATCAATCGATCGGTTGGTAGGGCGGGGAAAGAGTGAGTGAGAGAGTAAAGTTAGGGAGAGGGGAAATGGATAAGCTGGCTAAGCCATTGAGGAAGAGTTTGTCGCTCGTTCGGGCGGTCCACTACGTGGAGCGAACGCTTCCGCTGGGATGATTTGGCTCCAAGACCAGCTTTAAGGTTGGTGCATTTCGTCTAACGATGAGTAAGGCATTTGTTTCAAAATCCAAAAAATTGACGTCGGATTTTTATTAATTCTATTTATATTTGTGTCAATTGTTCGAACCAACCGATCGACCATCTAAAGGCCGATTAGATGGTCATAAAGTTGAATCTCGAGCAAATAAGTCTAGGCTCAGAAATGGATATTCGGCTCAAATTCGGTTTCATAGACATGATAGGATCTGGAACTTTGAACGTGCCAGTTCTTGTTGTTGGTGTAGTTATTAACTCCTGATCTCCTACTACAGTCGGGCGATGAACTTATTAATTACCAAGATCGAGTGGGTCTTTTTCCTGGATGCATGTAAGAGCATGATTAATAGTATATCCTGCTGCTGGCTATATGATCTTGTCACATCATTTATAGCCAAACTTATAGCTGCCAAGTATAATAGTTACATATAAATATGTACTACTTTGTTGATACATGGTTCATCTTCCTCTCTTACAAAGTGTCTAGTAGCATGTGCTACAGTCGGCTGTTAATCAGTACCACCTCCGTGCTGGTTTATTGGTCTCCATTGTATTTTGTGCCAAATTTTGACCATGGATTTAACTAACAAAATATTTCTGCATGTCACCAAAAAATATATCACTGAAAAATATGTTCAAATATGAATCCAACGATATAACTTTTGTTGATATGCATTGATATTTTGTTAGTTAAATCTTTGGTCAAATTTTGCCACAAATTACAAAGAGACCAATAAACCAGGTCGAAGACAGTAGCTCGTTTCTCTTTTCTTTTCTCTCCCCTCTCCTCCAACTTATAAAAAATATATTAATATTTAAAGTCTTACAGTCCGTCTACGTTATCCTAATTTCGATGGCACGATCATGCGTGCGATCAAGGCGCACGTAGACAGCCGGGCAGAGTTTCGGATGCATGTTGATTGTGGCCCTTTGTTCTCGCCGGCTGGCCGCCTGGATCTGTGTATTCCGCATGTGAGTATTTGTAAGGCACGGGACGGGAATCACTCGAACTAGCTCGATGTCACACACGAATTCAAGTTCAGTATCTCGATTACATAGGAATTGTGGTTACAGAATGGGGAATTGCTGAAGAGAGGAACTAGGGTAAGCCGCCGCCGTCTGCCTTGATCCACTGGATGCCCATCCAGTCGTGGAACCCGCCTTATGTAGTGGTCGCAGCGCCTGGGCTTCACCTGGTCCACTCGGGTCCAGTGACGCGGGAGTTGGGCCTACGAGCCCGTGGTGGAGGTTGGGCAGCAGCTGTGCCACGCGAGCTGCTGCCATGTGGGCCTGGTCCGTCAGTGACGTTGGCCGTCATAGGGGCGCTGACATCTCCTCCTCCTTGGGATGAGGCTTGCCCCCAAGCCTCTGCACCAGGGAAGCCTGCTTGCAGCACCACTTTGTCCTCCCAAGTGTCCGCAAGCGCTGCTTGATCCAACCAGCGAACCAGGACTTGCTCCACGAGAGCACCGTTCTTCCGACTGCAGCGGTGTTGTAGAACTGCGACTGGCACCACTGTAATATTAGTAGGCTGGGGAAGAATAGCAGAGGTCGGCATACCCGGGCTGAGGCAATGGCGGAGCTGGGAGACGTGGAACACAGGGTGCACTTGAGAGTGCGCTGGCAGCTCCAACTGTAAGCGGCATCGTTGATCTTGGCAATGATGGGGAATGTCCCATAGTACTTGAAGGAGAGTTTGTGATTTGCTTGTCTCGGCACCGAATTTTGAATATATGGCTGCGACTTGAGATACACAGCATCGCGCACCTCGAAGACACATGGTGATCGGCGTTTGTCAGCCTGGGTCTTCATGTGTTGTTGCGCCCGATGCAAATGTTGTTGTAGCAGGTCCTGGACCACTGCTCTTTCTTCCAGCCACGCGTGGAGGGATGGGACAGTGCAGTCAGAAGTGGGTGCTAAACCCCATTGCCTGGGTTCATACCCGAACATCGCCTTAAATGGAGACATGCCGATGTTGGAGTGGTAAGGAGAATTGTACCAGAACTCTGCCGACGGAATCCAGTGACTCCAGCTGCTCGGGCAAGCGTGGACGAAGCAACGCAAGTAAGTTTCGACGCACTGGTTCACCCTCTCTGTCTGGTCGTCCGTCTGTGGGTTATTCACTGAGCTCATCCTCAAGTTAGTGCCGGCGTACTTGAAGAGTTGTCGCTAGAAATTGCTCGTGAAGACTGGACCCCGGTCAGACACAATTGAGCCGGGGAAGCCATGGATGCGGTATATGCTGGACATGTACAGGAGTGCCACCTTCGAAGCTGTATAAGGATGCGCCAGTGGTAGGAAGTGAGCGAATTTGGTCCTCTTGTCGACGACCACCCAGAGGCAATTTAACATTCCGGATTGCGGCAGGCCGTCGATGAAGTCCATCGTGATCATCTCCCACGACTGCTGTGGAATAGGCAATGGTTCCAACAGTCCCGGGGATGCTGACCTGTCTGGCTTGGCTTGTTGGCAAACTGGGCAACACCGCACGTATTGCAAGAAGTGCACCTTCATATTAGGCCAAGCAAACAAGCGACGGATGCGACAGAAAGTGGCTGGGAATCCACTGTGCTCCCCCATGGGGCTGTCATGAAAGGCTAAGATGATGCGTTGTTGCAAAGTCGTCGAACCCCCGAGCCATATCCGGTCGCGAAAGTGGAAGATGTTGTTCTGCAGGGTGAATCGTTACTTGGGGTCTTCTCACAGAGCTAGTTGTTGAAGGAGTTTTTGAGCTTGGGGATTGCAATTATAGCTAGCCAACACATCATCCAACCAGCTGGGTTGGCAAGTGGTGATATCAAACAACAGTTCCGGGGACTGCGAGCGCGAGAGTGCGTCAGCCGCTGTATTGTCTGGCCCTTTCTTGTATCGAATGATATACCGCAGACCCAGCAACTTCGTGAAAGCTCTTTGTTGCCAAGGTGTTGTCAAACGCTGTTCTTCCAGATGAATAAGACTTTTTTGGTCTGTGAAGATGAAAAACTCACTGTGCTGCAGGTAGGGCCGCCACTGATCGATGGCGACCACAATAGCCAGATACTCTTTTTCATAGGTCGATAGGCCCTAGTAGCGCGGGCTCAAGCTCTTACTCGTGAATGCAATGGGATGTCCCTCCTATTGCAACACTGCCCCGATACCCTTGTCGCATGCATCCGTCTCGATAGTGAAGGTTTTACTGAAATCTGGCATTGCCAACACCAGGGCTGACACCAATTGCTGCTTGAGCAGGTTAAAGGCTTGGTCGGTGTTGTCTGTCCAGACAAAGGGGACGCCCTTCTTCAAGAGATTGAACAGGGGACGGGCGATAATACCCGCGGACAAATCTGCGGTAATAACCTGCCAGTCCCAAGAAACGACGCACCTCCTTCGTGTCAGTAGGTGTTGGCCATGTTTCCACTGCTCTGATCTTTCCTGGTTCCGTGGACACTCCTTGGCTGCTGATGACGTGCCCCAAGTAGGATAGTTGCCGTTGTCCAAATTCACACTTGGATTTCTTCACTTTCCATTGATCTCTGCGCAAGAGTTCGAGAACCTGCTGAAGGTGAATCAGGTGATCCTCCCATGTCTTGTTGAAGACGAGAATGTCATCGAAGAAGAGCAGAACACAGTGCCTCAAGAGAGGGTGCATTGTGTCAGTCATTGCACCATTAAAAGTTCCGGGTCCTCCTGCCAGCCCGAACGAAAGAACTTTGAATTCGTACTGACCCGAGTGAGTCTGAAAGGCTGTTTTGAATTCCTCCCCTTCGGCCAAGCGAATCTGGTGATAACCGGTGCGCAAATCCAGCTTAGAGAACCACACCGCACCGTGCAACTCATCCAGCAGCTCCTCAATGATCGGCACTGGAAATTTTCTGACATGGGTCATCGCGTTGAGGTGCCTATAGTCCACACACATTCGCCAGGTTCCGTCTTTTTTCTTAACCAATACGACAGGAGAAGAAAACGTGTTGTGGCTGTGCTGGATTACTCCGGACTGCAGGAGCTCTTGGACTTGGCGTTTGATCTCAGACTTGTGCTTGGGTTTGTGCCTATAAGGCTTGATGTTGACTGGTTGTGCCCCTGGCATGAGAGGGATCGTATGATCACATGCTGTCTTAGGGGCAGCCCCTTAGGCTTGCCAAACACATCTTCAAATTCTGCCAATAGCGGTTGCAGACCAGGGGCTTCAGGCACTGGAGCACCTTGCTTCTCGTTGATTGGGTAGAGCAGACAGATATGCAGAAGGGCACCCTGCCGATGCAGCTGTTGTAACTGAGCATTGTTGATGACATGGCATTGAGTGGATTGAGCTTCGTGCCCAAACAAGCTAGCTGGACCGAGTGCTGTGGGAATACGCATGTGCTTGTTCCTCCAAGCAACAGTCATCGGGTTGTGTTGCTCCAGCCAATCCATCCCGAGGATGGCATCGTACACCCCGAGGGGCAAAATCTTCATATCCGTGACAAACTCTAGCCCTTGGGACGACCAGTGGCAAGCGGGGATAGAGGCCGAACAGAGTAGTTCACCCCCATCAGCCAATTTGACCCGACAAGGTTGGCGCAGAGCTTGGGCGCTTGACAGGCGCTTGGCCAGGCGCTGGTTGATGAAAGACGTGGAGCTCCCACTATCAACCAATATGAGCACCTCTTGATCTTGCATGGTAGCCAGCAGTTGGAATGCTTTGGGTGAAACTCCACCATCGAGAGCTGGGCGCGAGATAGCGTGGACTTGTTGGACTTCACCCTCGCGTCGTTGATGGTTTCAACACCGAAGAGCTCGAGCATTTCTTTGACCACGTGCAGTTGAACGGTGGTCGGGCAGACATGATCCTGTCCCCAGTGCTCGCCGCACTTGAAAATCCCCGAGCACGTCGGTAGTCCCTGAGAGCCTTGATCTTCGATGTGTCTGCTCATGCAGCATCGGTGCCATGGCGGTCCGTTGCAGGCACAACGGGCACCAGACACACCGGGGGAGGAGGCAGGGGCAGGGGCGTGCCCGCATGCGACGCAGTCTCCGGTGGTCGCGACAGGTTGCCGAAGACGCCGTCGACCACTTCCTCCTGAAGCAGGGCCAGCGCACACGCTGTATCCAAGTCCGGCGGCCGCTGGACGAGCACCACCGCTCGTATGTCCTTCCGTAGGCCCTCGACAAAATGCGTCAGAAAGTAGAAGGGGTGAATTGTATTAGAATAGGAGGATAAATGATTGATGATCAATTCAAAATGCTCTACGTATTGAGCGACTGAAGCAGTTTGGCGGACAGTATAAAACTTCCTGATCAGTGTTTGATGCCGATCGCGCCCGAAGCGAGTACAGAGACGTGTGGTAAAAGCATCCCAATCATAATCCCCGAGTCGCTTCTGAATGGATTGTAACCAAACAGAGGCTGCGCCCGAAAAATTTAGAGCAGCCATAGGGACCCAAAATGACGGTAAAATTCCAAACATCTGGAAATATTGCTCGCACAAAGTTTTCCGCAGATTCGGATTATCTCCCGTAAACTGGGGAAACGAAATGGACGGGTGAGTCTGTCCCAGTCCCGAGAGGAGTTGGCTTGCATGTGCAAAGGGTGACAGAGAGGAGGGAGAGGCCACCAAGGGTTTGAACTGACCTCGATGCCGAGGCAGGGGGCGGCTTCTGGAACGACACCGCAGGAGGCCCCCGTGGTAGGTTGAAGACGCCGTGGCCTGTTGGCCCTTGAGGAATGTCGACCGCGCCGATCCCGGGCCCGATGTGGGCGCCGGTCGTCGCTGGCGGGATGTGGCTCGGTGCTGGCGCTCGGCTCCCCTCGGTCTCCTTGAGTTGCGTGAGTTGGAGCGCCGCCACTGCGTCGCCCAGATCGGAGACGCGTTTCTCTAGATCGGGCCGCCAGTGGATGAGGTCGTCGATCTTGGCTGTGGACGCCTGGATCTCCGCGATGGCCTTGTTCTGGGCATTGAGCGTGTTGTCGAGGCGGTTGAGGTCTTCCTCAACCGCTGGATCCATGGCGACGAGTTGTGATCGTGCTTGTCGCAGACGCCTTGTCTCGATGATCTTGGCCAGAGTGGACAGTGGAAGGGGGAGGGTTTGGTCTCTGATACCAGATGTAAGGCACGGGATGGGAATCACTCGAACTAGCTCGATCTCACACATGAATTTGAGTTCAGTATCTCGATTACAGAGGAATTGTGGTTACAGAATGGGGAATTGCTAAAGAGAGGAACTAGGGTAAGCCGCCGCCGTCTGCCTTGATCCACTGGATGCCCATCCAGTCGTGAAACCCACCTTATGTAATGGTCGCCGCACCTGGGCTTCACCTGGTCCACTTAGGTCCAGTGACGCGGGAGTTGGGCCTTCGAGCCCGTGTTGGAGGTTGGGCAGCAGCTGTGCCACGCGAGCTGCTCCCCTGTGGGCCTGGCCCGTCAGCGACGCTGGCCATCGTAGGGGCGCTGACAGTATTCAGCCACTTGTAGCGTCCATCAATCTTTGCTCTTGAACAGTCCATGCATTGGTGACTTGCATGCAGCTTGGGCATGCACGTGCTGGAATTTTGTCCATTTTGGGCCTAGCCCAATAGCAGTTTCAGAAATTCCTAATAAATCCTAGAGGCCCACGCAGCTCATCCGTGCAAGGAAAGAGGTGGAACAAAAGTTTAGTCCCATATTGCTAGTTTAGAGGGAGTTGGACCTCTTTATAAGGGAGGCTCTTTCTCCACATGTATGAGGAAGAGAACAAGAGGGACATCCACGTGCGCTCCTCCTCCGCCGCCCGCCTCGCCACACCACGCCTCGTCACAACGCGCTGCGGGTTGAGGGAATGAGCCGAGCCGATGTCTAAGTTTTTGCCACGCACGACGGGTATACGAAAGGTCACGCGGGAGCTAAAACGTTTTCTGTAATGGACACTGAATTCAAACGGCGCGCCTCTTCGGCCGCTGCCTGTTTGCTTCGTCTCCCTCCGTTGCTTCACCTCCCGTCGCAGCCTGTTCGCGTCCCTCTCATGTGCCTATAAAATGGAGGTCGCTCCTCCCAGAGAGACACACCAGAACAACGCAACCCTCTCGCCTCCAAGTTCCTGACCACTGAGCTACTACTACGATCTTCCTCATCCCGGCTTGCGGCGTGCACCGCAGGTCGGGACAGTAGGCCTCCGGAACCGCACCTTTTGAGTCCTGTACGGGAGAAGGGTGATAAGGTTTTTGGGGAGCGCTCTGCGCGACTACTGGCTTCTTCATCACGGACTCCGACGACTTCTTCCCCGACGTCGACTACCTCAGCAATGACATGGCTGGAGAGGATGTCGATCCCAAGTCCAGTGCTTCTGCTGCTGCTGTCCCGTACGTGTTCTTGCTCTTTCTGTTAGATGTCATGTCACAGTTCTTTGCTCTAGTTTCTGCCCTACATATGTTAGGTTCTACTTCATATATGCAACTTCATCTAGTGTCTGTTCTAGATGTGTTTAGTTCAAGTTCATATATGCAGATGCTTTTTACCTTCTCTCTGTCAGAACGCATGACTTGTTTTATCTCTACTATATTAGTCATGCTTTATCTAGTATTTCTGTTAATAAAATCATTTGGTAAATTTCTCATATTTCCAACAATCCAAAAACCTTATTATAGGCAATTTACCCCAAGTGGTTTTGTTGCTTCCATGAGACCTCCTATGTTTGAGGGTATCCACTATAAGAGGTGGCGCGTGAGAGCAGTCTGATGGTTTCAAACCATGAGTTGCTATGACGCCACTCTTGGCAAACCTGAAGGGGAGCTTGATGCTCAACAGGCACAAGCCTTTCAGAAAATGGATACTCTGTTTAAGGCTGCTCTCTTGAGTGTTCTTGGTGAGAACATAGTTGATTCTTATGCGTCAATTGATAATGGAAAAGATATGTGGGATGCACTCGAGGCCAAGTTTGGGGTCTCGGATGCTGGCACTGAGCTGTACATCATGGAGCAATTCTATGATTACAGGATGACTGAAGAGCGCTCCATGGTTGAGCAAGCTCATGAGATACAGTCATTTGCTAGAGAACTTGAGCACTTCAGTTATATGCTACCGGACAAGTTTGTTGCCGGAGGTATCATCACTAAGCTTCCTCCTTCGTGGAGGAACTTTGCTACCTTACTGAAACATAAGAGACAGGAGTTTTCCATCCCGGATCTCATTGGCACTCTTAATGTGGAAGAAAAGGCAAGAGCAAAGGACACGCGTGCTCGAGGTATTGAGGGAGGGTCTAGTGCCAATCTGGTACAGAAGAAGAACTTCCAGCCCCACAAGTTCAAGAACAAGGGCAAGTTTGATGGTAAAGCAAAGTTTGATGGGAAGAACAAGGTTGTGCAACACACGAACTTCAAGAAGAAGAATGACAAGAAGAAAGGTGTTTGTCATGTGTGTGGGGATCCTGATCATTGGGCTCCTAGTTTCCCTAATCGCTATGACAAGCGTCATCCTGGGAAAGGCGGCAAGACCGCTAATGTTGTCATTGGAGACACTGACATGAAGGATGCTGGGTATGGTATATTTCCCACTATTCTTTCAGTATGTCATTCTCCTGATTGGTTGATTGACACGGGTGCTAATGTGCATGTATGCGGTGATATTTCCATGTTTTCGTCTTATCAGACCGCAGGGACTTCAACCGTGCTGATGGGCAACGGTTCAAGTGCTTCTGTTCGTGGTGTTGGCACGGTCGATCTGAAGTTTACTTCGGGGAAGATCGTGCGGCTGAAGAACGTGCATTATGTCCCCTCCGTCAATAAAAATCTTGTTAGCGGATCTCTTCTGTGTAGAGATGGCTATAAGCTTGTCTTTGAGTCGAATAAATTTGTAATATCCAAGTATGGAACCTTTGTTGGTAAAGGCTATGAGTCAGGAGGCCTGTTTCGTTTATCCTTATCAGACGTTTGCAATAAAGTTGTTAATCATGTTTGCAACAATAGTGAATCAAATGTGTGGCATTCACGTCTTTGTCATGTTAACTTTGGTTGCATGTCGCGACTAGCAAAGTTGAACTTAATCCCTAGTTTCACCACTGTCAAGGGATCTAAGTGTCAAGTTTGTGTGCAAGCTAAGCAACCTCGTAAGTCTCACACGACTGCGGAAACGAGAAATCTTGCACCACTAGAGCTCATACATTCAGATCTATGTGAAATGAATGGTGTTTTGACAAAAGGTGGAAAGAAATATTTCATGACGTTAATTGACGACTCCACTAGATACTGCGTGTGTATCTTCTGAAATCTAAGGATGAGGCTTTGAACTTTTTCAAGATCTATAAAGCTGAAGTGGAAAACCAACTTGATCGAAAAATCAAGAGGCTTAGGTCCGACCGTGGTGGAGAGTATTTTTCCAATGAATTTGATGCTTTTTGTGCGGAACATGGTATAATCCATGAGAGGACGCCTCCCTACTCACCTCAGTCAAATGGGGTGGCCGAAAGAAAGAACCGTACTCTAACTGATTTGGTTAACGCCATGTTAGACACATCGGGTCTCTCCAAGGCATGGTGGGGGGAGGCGATATTGACAGCATGTCATGTCCTAAACCGAGTCCCCACAAAGAACAAAGAGATAACTCCATTCGAGGAATGGGAGAAGAAAAGGTTAAAACTCTCTTATCTGCGAACATGGGGTTGTTTGGCGAAAGTCAATGTTCCAATTCCAAAGAAGCGGAAGCTTGGACCAAAGACTGTGGATTGTGTTTTCCTGGGATATGCTTTTCATAGCATTGGCTATAGATTCTTGGTTGTAAAATCTGAGGTACCTGACATGCATGTCGGTACGATCATGGAGTCGAATGATGCGACTTTCTTTGAAGATATCTTTCCCATGAAGGATATGGCTACCTCATCTAATCAGGAGATGCCTAGTTCATCGAATCAGGAACCAGTTACAATTACCAAACCTGCCATTTCGATGGAACACTTTGAAAGTCCTGTGGAGGAAAACAATGAAGTTCCTACTAGGAGCAAGAGACAGAGGACTGCAAAGTCCTTTGGTGATGATTTTCTTGTGTATCTCATAGATGACACTCCCAGTTCTATTTCAGAGGCCTATGCATCTGAAGATGCTGACTACTGGAAGGAAGCGGTTCGTAGCGAGATGGATTCCATCTTGGCGAATGAAACTTGGGAGATAACTGATCGTCCTTATGGGTGCAAACCTATAGGATGCAAATGGGTATTCAAGAAGAAGCTTAGGCCTGATGGTACTATTGAAAAGTACAAGGCTCGGCTCGTGGCTAAGGGTTATACCCAAAAGGAAGGTGAAGACTTCTTTGATACTTACTCACCTGTGGCTCGACTGACCACTATTCGAGTTCTACTTTCACTAGCTGCCTCACATGGTCTTCTCGTTCATCAAATGGATGTTAAGACTGCTTTCCTAAATGGAGAGTTGGACGAGGAAATTTATATGGAACAACCAGATGGGTTTGTACTAGATGGTCAGGAAGGAAAAGTGTGCAAGTTGCTGAAGTCTTTGTATGGACTCAAGCAAGCACCCAAACAGTGGCATGAGAAGTTTGAAAGAACTTTAACAGCTGCAGGCTTTGTTGTAAACGAAGCTGACAAATGTGTGTACTATCGCCATGGTGGGGGCGAGGGAGTTATCCTTTGCTTGTATGTTGATGACATACTGATTTTCGGAACAAATCTGAATGTTATTAAGGAGGTCAAGGATTTCCTATCTCGCTGTTTTGAGATGAAGGATTTAGGAGTGGCTGATGTCATTCTGAACATCAAGTTGTTGAGAGACGATGATGGTGGGATTACATTGCTTCAATCTCACTATGTGGAAAAGATCTTGAGTCGCTTTGGCTATAGTGACTGCAAGCCCTCTCCAACACCATATGATGCTAGTGTGTTACTTCGAAAGAATCGAAGAATTGCTAGAGATCAATTGAAATATTCTCAGATTATTGGCTCGCTTATGTACTTAGCCAGTGCTACAAGACCTGACATCTCTTTTGCTGTTAGCAAACTGAGTCGGTTTGTCTCAAAACCAGGAGATGTGCATTGGAAAGCTCTAGAGAGAGTTTTGCGTTATTTGAAAGGCACTGCGAATTATGGAATTCACTACACTGGGCACCCAAAGGTGCTTGAAGGGTATAGTGACTCAAACTGGATCTCAGATGCTGATGAGATAAAGGCCACGAGCGGTTATGTATTCACTCATGGAGGTGGCGCTGTTTCTTGGAAGTCTTGCAAGCAGACCATCTTAACGAGGTCAACAATGGAAGCAGAACTCACAGCACTAGATACAGCTACGGTCGAAGCAGATTGGCTTCGTCGGCTCTTGAATGACTTGCCGGTTGTTGAGAAACCTGTACCGGGTATCCTTATGAACTGCGACAATCAAACTGTGATCACGAAAGTGAGCAGCTCAAAGGATAACATGAAGTCATCAAGACACGTTCAGAGAAGGTTAAAGTCTGTCAGGAAAATGAGAAACTCCGGAGTTATTGCATTGGATTATATCCAAACGTCTAAAAATCTGGCAGATCCTTTTACTAAGGGTCTATCACGTAATGTGATAGATAATGCATCGAGAGAGATGGGTATGAGACCCACAATATGAGTTGTTCACAGTGGTAACCTATTCTTTGTGATCGGAGATCCCGTGAATTAGATGTGGAAGACAAGCTGTTGGTCAACTGAGAGGAGAGTATCCTTACTATTAACAATACCACTCGATGAAGATGCAATACTCTTCTAATCTGCATGGCAGGTTGATGTATATCTTAATGTGTTCTAAGTGGCTCTTTTAAGCAAAGATATTGTCCTGCAGAACATCTTTTGAAGAACACACTTATATGAGTCTGATTGTTAAACGTCGCAATCTATGAGAGTATGGTTCTCTCTAGTAAACTCATGAAAGGTCTCGGAGTATGACGCATAAGCTCCACCCGCGGGGAAGACCCACGGTAGCCACGTATCGGTCAAGGCTTTATGTGAAGCTAGATTCGCAGAAAACTTGCAGTTCAAGGCCCAATCCACTGTTCAAGTTGCTTACTAGTGTAGCATAGAGTTCTAGGTGGAAGTTCAACTTAACAGTCTCCACTGCAGTACCGGTATATAAAACAGTGTTTTGGAACCAAAGGCAAATTTTGTGTGCCTCTAGGATCTGGTGGGGGATTGCTGGAATTTTGTCCATTTTGGGCCTAGCCCAATAGCAGTT
The DNA here is from genome assembly GCF_018294505.1 of Triticum aestivum. Taxonomy (NCBI): domain Eukaryota; kingdom Viridiplantae; phylum Streptophyta; class Magnoliopsida; order Poales; family Poaceae; genus Triticum; species Triticum aestivum. Next base: position 257,033,875 of record NC_057814.1, on the reverse strand, counting down.
TCAGAAATTCCTAATAAATTCTAGAGGCTCACGCAGCCCATTCGTGCAAGGCAAGAGGTGGAACAAAAGTTTAGTCCCACATTGCTAGTTTAGAGAGAATTGGACCTCTTTATAAGGGAGGCTCTTTCTCCCCATGTATGAGGATGAGAACAAGAGGGACATCCACGCGCGCTCCTCCTCCGCCGCCCGCCTCGCCACGACGCGCCGCGGGTTGCGGGAACGAGCCGATGTCTAAGTTTTTGCCACGCACGACGGGTATACGAAAGGTCACGCGGGAGCTGAAACGTTTTTTGTAGTGGACACTGAATTCGAACGGCGCGCCTCTTTGGCCGCTGCCTGTTCGCTTCGTCTCCCTCCGATGCTTCACCTCCCGTCGCAGCCTGTTCGCGTCCCTCTCATATGCCTATAAAATGGAGGTCGCTCCTCCCAGAGAGACACACCAGAACAACGCAACCCTCTCGCCACCAAGTTCATGACCACTGAGCTACTGCTACGATCTTCCTCATCCCGGCTTGCGGCGTGCACCGCAGGTCGGGACAGTAGGCCTCCGGAACTGCACCTTTTGAGTCCTGTATGGGAGAAGGGTGATAAGGTTTTTGTGGAGCGCTCCGCGCGACTACTGGCTTCTTCATCACGGACTCCGACGACTACTTCCCGACGACGACTTCTTCCCTGACGTCGACTACCTCAGCAACGACATGGCTGGAGAGGATGTCGACCCCAAGTCCAGTCCAGTGCTTCTACTGCTGCTGTCCGGTACGTGTTCTTACTCTTTCTGTTAGATGTCATGTCACAGTTCTTTGCTCTAATTTTTGCCCTACATATGTTAAGTTCTATTTCATATATGCAACTTCATCTAGTGTCTGTTCTAGATGTGTTTAGTTCAAGTTCATATATGCAGATGCTTTTTACCTTCTCTTTGTTAGAACGCATGACTTATTTTATCTCTATCATATTAGTCATGCTTTATCTAGTATTTCTGTTAATAAAATTATTTGATAAATTGCTCATATTTCCAACAGCATGCAGATGCAGATATGACTCGCAGCCAATCTTTGCTCTTGAACAGTCCATGCATTGGTTCGATCGCTGGATTACATGATTATTAAGATCGATAGCCCGACGTTGTCGACAGGACGCACCGCGATGTTTTCAGGCATCGGGCTGATGGACTACTCGTCCGGCCTGATGCCGGAGCCCGGAGGACGTGCATGCCGGGGAGCGGCAGGCCGTCTGATCGGTGCCGAAAGCGCGCGCGGCAGGACCATGCATGCAAGATGCAACCACCGGTGAACGATCACGCCCGCGTGCCCGCCCAATAGTCGTGCGGCATGCCATGGGCCGCGCGACCGACGGATCAATGAGTGCACGAACGCCAGGCAAGCAAAGCAAATGGTGGTCGCGTCGCACGCGCGCGACACCATCGAGGGCTCGCCGTCGCCCGCGACCGCGAGCCGGTGGTGCAGGGGGCGAACGACACCAGCGGAGAGTGACACGTCGTCTAACCGATGCACACGTGTCCAGCTCTGATCCGCCATGGTAGCGTGAAGCAAAAGTCCCGCGTCGGCTAGATCGCCACGCGCGCGCACGGGTTTTAGCTTGCGTCAGTCTTCGCTCCCCCAATCAGTCAGTCAGTGGGACGGTCGCCAATTATACACTGCGACCGCCAAATGGCCATTCCTACTTTTTTTCGAGGAAAATGGACATTCGTACAATCCTACCCTACTTCCTACAGTAGATGTCTTATTGGGGGATGGTGGGGTCAACTGATCATTGCTGTAACTTTGCAGAGGATCGAAGCGTAGTGTCAAGGCAGTCCAACTCCAAGCGGATCAACAAACCGCTCGGAAATGTTCGAATATTCTCATAGCCATCCAACGCTGCTAAGCTAATCCGTCTCGAACGGTCCGGACTCCGGACAATCGAAAAGTCCCACGTATCGGCTCCATCAAGGAAAGGTATGGGGCAGTCCGAACGTTTGTTACGTGGAACTTTAACACCCTGGCCTATAAAAAAAACATTTGCATCCTTGGTTTTTTCATTCCATTCCTCCTCATGTGATCTATATTCGCGCTCCCGGAGATCGACACTGCTGCCGCATTGATGATCTGCAAGTCCATAGAGTTTACTTATAGCTTTATTAAGTAAGAGTATCGATTTCACAAGGAGCATAGAAAGTGGTATTTGCCTCTTGTAAAGGTTTACGAAGATGTGTCTGCAAGTTAATTATAGTCCAAAGCAAAGCGTAAATGACAATTCAAAGTGTTGCAAATGATTGGCAGCAGAAAGTAAAGTGCAAGATTGAAATAAAAGGCAAAAGAGAGTAAATGGAGAAGTTGAAACTAAATCCACAAAATCACCATAATTGTGTCATCACTAGCAAAAAGCCGCCAATTTTGGTGTTGGTCACAAAATGCACCAAACGCAACGCTAATTTTTCTTACAAAATGCCCCGAACGCCGCTTGACATCGAATTTGACGTGGCAAAACCTACCGGTGTGGCATGAAGGAAGGTGGTGGCAAAATGCTCGTTTGTGTCCCTAGATCCGGCCAGGGGCCTGGCCCCTAGCTCGCCGGCATGTTCACCGTTCCTGAATCACCCGTGTGTACGAGCATCAACTCCGGGGGCCTAGTCCTTCTCCTACGCGTGCGAGAGAGAGGGGGGATGGGGCACACACACACACACATAGAGGGGGTTAGAGAGAGAGAGAGAGGAGATACTACTGACGGCCGGGCCCCACATCCAATCAAATGGACTTTAGTTAGCACCGTAGCCCTTTGCCACATCATCCTCGGCGGGCAGGTCCAGTTGTCATAATCGGGGTTAACCAACCATTTATTGTTTTCTTCAATTCTTTTGAGCTGCACTGGGTGCATTTTGTGACCAACACCTATAGTGTTGGTTTTTTGCTAATGACGACACAATTATGAAGGTTTTATGGATTTAGCTAGAGAGGATGAAATCAATAGGTCTAGGGCGTTCTTAGAGGAGCTGGGATCCTCACTAGTATGTTTCTAACGTAACATATGCAAATGCATAGTTCTAGGTTCGGATAACTAAGATACTATGTATGTTTCTATAAGGAGGCAAAGCCAAGTATATATATATATATATATATATATATATATATATATATATATATATATATATATATATATATATATATACATGCCGCAACCACGTATCCGCCACCACCATTCCTCGCCACAACAAATTACGGTAATAGTGATTATGAGTTTCCCATGAACATAGCTAAAGGCGGTCTTCAGTAATCCCTTAACGAATGAACATGAAAGGAGGGAGATAGCTTCTGTCACCGTTGTACATCCCCAAACCCACCATCACATCAATAGTAATAACCTTCACGCCCCTGTAACACCCCCAGTGTCATGCTACAGTAATCCCCTGTTAATGGTGCCATGTCATCATGTTACTGTTGCTAATCTTCACTTGATCCAAATCACAATTCTAATTCAAATCCAATCTAAAGTAAAAAATTCTTATTTGTCAGACATGTAATCTAAAATGTTCATCTTGTGCCAAATAATTCATCACAAATATTGGTGGTGAACCAACATTTTTGCAAAATGTCTAAGTGCCCTAAACTGGTTAAACAGTGGCTAAAACAAATAGATTTAATGCCTTTTTAAATTATAAAAGTGGCAAACTATTTCAAAAGCCTCTCAATCCTTTTTGGCAGTGCCAACTAGTGCAATTTAATTATGTGGCCAAGCCCCTCTTTTTCAGAATCCTTTTGGACATCTCAAATGTTGCAAAGCATTTTCTGTAAAAAGAAAAAAAATAGAAATGCAAAAAAGGGGAAAAGGAAACCCCCTGCCCCTGGGCCTAAGGCCACAGAGACAGGCCCAGCCGGCTAGGCCCAGCTCCCCTCCCCGGTCGCTCTCCCCTCCCTCCTGTTCCCCCGGTGCGTGCCGCTACAGGGGCACGTCCCCGCCCGACCACCTCGTCGGCGCCGACGCCCGGAGAGGATAAGGCCTCCATGCCCCCGGCGCCTCGGGCCCCACTCCCACTTCCCCAATCGCCTGCCCTCCCCCAGATCCACCTCTCCCCTCTCCATCTCCTTCGTTCTGGAGAGGAGACCGACGCGGTCGCCGCCGTTCTCCGTCGACCACGCGGCCACCGAGCCACTCCGACCTCGCTGATCTGTCCTGGAGCTCCAGCGTTGTCCTCCTCTTCGTCTGGTGCCCTTAGGTGGAACTGGGAAGCACCACTGACATCGCACGACCTCGCCCCCTTCCGCCTCTGTCGCCGGCAAGATCCCTCGATTCCGGCTACCCCTGCAGCTACTAACCCGTCAACGGCCTGTCTTGCGCTGCACGGTGAGCTCCCCTGCTTCCCCTCCTTCTCCATTTGCTCGCACGTGCCGCCTGGCCGAGCTCCTGCTGTTGCCGTGCTTCGGTGGCCGCAGATGAGCTCGCCGCCATAGCTTTCTTCGTGGTCATGGCCGTCCAAGCACACCGTTGTGCTCGGGGCACCCCAATGGTGCGGCCGATGCTTTAGATCGCTCGCACGCGCGCTAGGTCTTCGATTCCGCCGAGCCACCGTAGGTCACCGCCGCCGGCGACGTTGCAGCTCCCTGCTCCGGCCATCTCCGGTCGGTCCAGAGGCACCACTCGATGCGCTGCAGCCTCAGCTTTCGAACGCAAGTAGAACCACGCGTTTTGGTGCACCAGGGCGAAAACCCGAGCTGCTCCAGCGTTCGGCCGCCGCGTTTTGGCTCGCCGGAGCCATCTCCGGCGCGTCTCCAGCCGACGCCGACGTGGCTCAGTGGGCCCCGTCCCTGGGTCACTGACCCGTGGGCCCCAGGGGCCCGGCCGGCCTGTTGACCCGGTCCACCATGCTGACTGGACCGGCCCATGCAACTGACATATGGGGCCCACAGCCCTAATTAACGAAGTTAATTAAACTTAATTAGTTAACCTAATTATCCACTGACAGGTGGGGCCCAACTGCTAATTAACCTCATCTTAGTTTAGATAAATTCTGTTAAGGCCTCTGTCTATGACTGATACGTCTCCAACGTATCTATATTTTTTATTGTTCAATGCTATTATATTATCTGTTTTGGATGTTTATGGGCTTTATTAAACACTTTTATATTATTTTTGGGACTAACCTATCGACCCAGAGCCCAGTGCCAGTTCCTGTTTTTTCCCTTGTTTCAGTGTTTCGAAGAAAAGGAATATCAACCGGAGTCGAAACGGAATGAAACCTTCTGGAGAAGTTATTTTTGGAAGGAAAGCAACCTGATAGACTTGGAGTGCACGTCAGGAAAGAAACGAGGGAGCCACGAGGTAGGGGGCGCGCCCACCCCCCTAGGGCGCGCCCTCTACCCTAGTGGGCCCCTCGTGGCTCCCCTGACGTACTTCTTCCTCCTATATATATACCCATATACCCTAAAAACTTCGGGGAACAGAATAGATCGGGAGTTCCGCCGCCGCAAGCCTCTGTAGCCACCAAAAACCTCTCGAGACCCTATTCCGGCACCCTGCCGGAGGGGGAAACCCTCACCGGTGGCCATCTTCATCATCCCGGCGCTCTCCATGACGAGGAGGGAGTAGTTCACCCTCGGGGCTGAGGGTATGTAGCAGTAGCTATGTGTTTGACCTCTCTCTCTCTCTCTGTCGTGTTCTTGATTTGGCACGATCTTGATGTATCGCGAGCTTTGCTATTATAGTTGGATCTTATGATGTTTCTCCCCCTCTACTCTCTTGTAATGGATTGAGTTTTCCCTTTGAAGTTATCTTATCGGATTGAGTCTTTAAGGATTTGAGAACACTTGATGTATGTCTTGCCGTGCTTATCTGTGGTGACAATGGGATATCACGTGATCTACTTGATGTATGTTTTGGTGATCAACTTGCGGGTTCAGTGACCTTGTGAACTTATGCATAGGGGTTGGCACACGTTTTCATCTTGACTCTCCGGTAGAAACTTTGGGGCACTCTTTGAGGTTCTATGTGTTGGTTGAATAGATGCATCTGAGATTGTGTGATGCATATCGTATAATCATGCCCACGGATACTTGAGGTGACATTGGAGTATCTAGGTGACATTGGAGTATCTAGGTGACATTAGGGTTTTGGTTGATTTGTGTCTTAAGGTGTTATTCTAGTACGAACTCTAGGGCTGTTTGTGACACTTATAGGAATAGCCCAACGGATTGATTGGAAAAAATAACTTTGAGGTGGCTTCGTACCCTACCATAATCTCTTCGTTTGTTCTCCGCTATTAGTGACTTTGGAGTGACTCTTTGTTGCATGTTGAGGGATAGTTATATGATCCAGTTATGTTATTATTGTTGAGAGAACTTGCACTAGTGAAAGTATGAACCCTAGGCCTTGTTTCAACGCATTGCAATACCGTTTGTGCTCACTTTTATCGCTTGTTACCTTGCTGTTTTTATGTTTTCAGATTACAAAAACCCATATCAACCATCCATATTGCACTTGTATCACCATCTCTTCGCCGAACTAGTGCACCTATACAATTTACCATTGTATTGGGTGTGTTGGGGACACAAGAGACTCTTTGTTATTTGGTTGCAGGGTTGCTTGAGAGAGACCATCTTCATCCTACGCCTCCCATGGATTGATAAACCTTAGGTCATCCACTTGAGGGAAATTTGCTACTGTCCTACAAACCTCTGCACTTGGAGGCCCAACAACGTCTACAAGAAAAAGGTTGTGTAGTAGACATCAAGCTCTTTTCTAGCGCCGTTGCCGGGGAGGTGAGTGCTTGAAGGTATATCTTTAGATCTTGCAATCGAATCTTTTTGTTTCTTGTTTTATCACTAGTTTAGTTTATAAAAGAAAACTACAAAAAATGGAATTGAGTTTGTCTCATACGCTTCATCTTTTTAATATCTTTCGTGAGTATGATGGAAAGGAAAATTATGCCAAAGTATTAGAAGAAGAATGCATTAAAATGTTTGGCACTAAATCTTTGAATGATGAGAATGATTGCAATGTTGTTAGTATGAACTCCTTGAATATCCATGGTACTAATGATAATTGCACTAGTTATGATGAAAATGTCTCCTATAAACATGTCAATTTTTGTGGAGTGCATTGGGTTTGCAAGTACACACCAAATAGGGAAGATAGATATTGCAAGAGGCATAAGCACTTAGAAAGTAAATTGTTGCAAGAAAGGCTAGATGATTGTGCTGAAAATTTAAATTTTCTTGACCTTACTTGTGGACTTTGCAATGAACGGGGTCATTTAGCTATCCGATGCAAATTGTTTCATGATCTAATCATGTCCAAAAATTGTGATGACTTGATTTCCCTTCACATTATAATGAACTTAGTTTGCTTATGGGCTACGAAGAAATGAAACGTATAACTAAGCATCTTCCAGAGTTTGCCCGTTATAAACTTCTTGGTTTTGATCTAGAGGAAATTTATATGTATTGCGCGGTGAATTGCATTGAAAATCCTTATATTGCCAATTACATAAAGAAAATAAAACAAATATAAGATGAAGAGAATACTAACGAGAGGGAAGAGACTTCCCAATATTCTCCTATTACTTCTTATGATGAATCAGGTAACGAGGAGGAGCCTTCTATTCAACCAATCTCATTAATAAGGAGCTCCAAAAAGAGGATTGAACCCACATATGAGGTGAAGAAGAAGAAAAGAAACAGGAAGAGAGGTAAAAAGATATCTCTCCCAAATAATGTTGCTCCTATTATTGTTGTGCCTCATGAAAATAAATCAAAAATAATTGTGGAAGATGATGCACTTGATGATGATCTCGTTATGCCTATTGCTTGTTGTGATGATTATGATTGGAAAGATAATGATACTTCTTATGATCTTGAAAATCTTTTTGGCACTTGCTTGGAAGAATATGATAATTGCTATACTATTGGTGTTATCCATACTATTAATGATGAGAGTGATTATGCTTATGATATGAAAAGGCCCAAGCTTGGGGAAGCTATGTTTGATGAGGATGACATATTTGAGAATATATTTGCTGAAATTAATGTTTGTCCCAAGCTTGGGGATGCTACGTTCAATGAAGATGATATTTTTAGCCTCCCAAGTTTTGATATGCAAAGTTGTTATGATGATAGCATGCCTTCTACCTATGATGATTATTGTGATGAAACTTATGCTCTAAAAAGTAGTGATGATTATATTTATAAAACTTGTCATAATTATGATTACCCTTTTTCTGAACATTACTCTTTTAATATGGAAACAATTTATAGTATTCAAGTCTCTTCATCATAGGTTGGTTAGTGATCCATCAGTGACCCCCACCTTGTCTCGGTTGCCCCTGCTTCATCATCGAAGACCCGATCAACGGGATCGAAGACCAGGCCCCGGCACCGCACATCACTTTCCCCTTAGTTGCTCGACACTACTGGGTTACTATCGAGTGCCGAGGGTGAGACCTCTTCAACACTTCTGATGTTAACGCTATAGTGTTGCTATTCGGTCGTGGTCATCGAGGGTGATTCCGCCTTAACCACTTCCAAAACGACTCTGCCGTGCAACCCCTCAAGCGTGAACCTCGGGGGTGGTTCCCCTTACGTTCACCTTGATGATTACATCGAGTGGAATCCGTCAAGGGTGATTCCTCAGGTTTTCCCCTTGGTGTTAGACACATGGTTACTATGGTTACTATGGCTTTACATTGAACCATGTTACTAAAGACGGGTCGGCCCTGAGGGGTACCCGCGCGAGCATATTTGCGAGTGATGAGGAGTCGGGTTGACCTGGAGGGTGCCCGCGAGATAATTACGAGGCGTGGCCGGGCATTCCTAGCCCTTGCCGCAAGTCCTCGAGACGGGGCAACGGGGTCACATCTTTCGTGAGTCTCTACTTGTTACCGCACGTTCCTAATCCACTATGATTTGGATATTTGATCTGAGGGGCCTCTGGCCTGATAGCACTAACCATCACGTGGGCATAGTATGGGCGTTTTGCATCGTATACATCAGCCGAAGCTTAATAGACGTCAGCGACTGAGCGGCGCGCGCCGGATTGGACTGCGTAAGCACCTGCCTTTTTGAAGGAGGTAGCTAGGTCTGCTCACCGGCCGCCCTCGCAACGTGCAGGAGTTCCCGGGGCGATGGCCCATGACCCCTGGGGGCATAGGTTTCGTCCTGCATGCTGACCTCTCTATTAAGCCTAGGTCGGGTTGCGTCGTATTGTTTGGCCGAGGCCGGGCATGACCCAGGAAAGTGTGTCCGGCCAGAGTTAATTGAGCGTGGTGGGTAAGTTGGTGCACCCCTGCAGGGAAGAAAACATCTATCGATAGCCTGTCCTACGGTAACGGACACTTGGAGTTGTATCCCGATTGATACAACTAGAACTGGATACTTGTGATAAGAAATGGATTGTGATGATACCTGGATAGTATGGCTCTGGGATTGCTTTCTCGCAGGGAGTCGAGAAAGGATCTCTAGCCGAGGTTGATAACACTACTACTACTTTACTTTATGCTACTCTACTCCCTCCTGTTGCTGCAAGACGGTGGTTTTCAGAAGATGCTAGTCTTCGATAGGACTAGGCCTTCTCTCTATTCTGGCATTTCTGCAGCCCAGTCCACATATACAGCCTTCCTTTGATAATGTTGCATATGTAGGGTAGATCCTTGCTTGCGAGTATTTTGGATGAGTACTCACGGTTGCTTTGCTCCCCCTTTGCCCCTTTCTTCTTCTTTCCGGTTGATGCAACAAGATATCGGAGCCCAGAAGCCAGACACCACCGCCGATGCCTACTACTACGTGGAGACCGCCGACGACCAGGAGTAGTTTGGAGGCTCCAAGGCAGGAGGCCTTGCCTTTTCGATCAATGTTGCTTTTGTGCTGGCCTTCTTAAGGCAACTTGTCTAACTTATGTCTGTACTCAGATATTGTTGCTTCCGCTGACTCTTGTGTTTTCGAGCTTATGTGTTCGAGCCCTCGAGGCCCCTGGCTTATAATATTAAGCTTGTATTATTTTAATTTGTGTCTAGAGTTGTGTTGTGATATCTTCCCGTGAGTCCTTGATCTTGATCGTACACACTTGCATGTATGATTAGTGTACGATTGAATCGAGGGTATCACAGTCCCTAAGGGAAAATGTTGAGTGGTCGACTTCACCCAACACCAGAAAGATTATTAACATAGCCATACAAGGAGGATGGGAATCCTATCGGTGTTCATAACTTAAACATACTAGGGTTCCCCCATATCCCCGAGAACTAGGGGGTTCACTTGGACATCAAGACAAACAACATCAAACGGATAATCATGGATGAACGATCAAAGTAATACACGTAGGAATCAACCTAGGGTTTGGTATTACAGTTAGATGAATAAGGGGATGGCGAGGATGATGATTGATACTGGAGCCTCCTCGATCGAGATGATGGCGTAGCTGGCCCTTTCTCCCGATTCCCCCTCGGGATCCCATCCAAAGGTTGGGGTTTTTAGTTATGACACATTTTCTGATCTCTCTGGTGCTCTGATCCATAGTCCGAAGCTATCGAGATAAAGTAGTTGACTAGAAGGAGGCGACCCACCTGGTACGAGCAGATGCACTCGTACTGGGCGCCGTCTTCTCTCCCAGAAGCACTGTTGTGGCTGGAATTTGCACCGTTCGATCGCTTCTGTTGATGGTAGGTTCCCATCGTGCCAATCAATGTGATTTTCACCCATAAACTTTTAGTTTATCGTTTAATGCTCTAAATATCCTCCTGAGTTAAGATCCAGGTGAAACCAAACAAAGGGTGTGTGAACACTATAAAATCCCAAAAACTATGACTATGGCACAAAACTAAAAGTCAAAAGTGGTGCACTTTTAGACTCATCAGCTCCCCAAAGCTCAGAATTTTGCTCATCCCTGAGAAAATACCGCATCTTGAAAGAACAAGGTCATCATTTCACGATGTGCGGTTAAATGTATCAATGAGTCCATTTCATCGAGTCAATATTCACATAAGATATACATGATCATGATGAACACTAGCATATCGTCATCAAGAAGATAATTTATGAAGGCTTCCACACAATTAGTGATCGATTCATTAGCAGAGGCATAACAACTTTATGCAATAAGTCATTTGTGCTTCAGCCGAGCAAGTTGCGAGTGGCTCCTCATTACCTTTGGGAAGCACCTATAAGCTTGATTTATTTCCAGTTTTAGTGTTTTCCTTTTTCACCTTATGCCGCGAAGCGGTCTTATTTGCCCATGTCAGAACCGTTTACTAAATCGTCGAAGGCGCGGTTGCCGCGCCCGTCCAATTTAACAATATAGCGGAAGACATTTAAGATTATATATATATGAAATAAAGATATGGTAGATGCCATTACCTCCATCCATTTGAATGATGGTAAAACTATTTGGGTAGATCTGTATAGTAATATTTGTAATAAGGAATATACACATCAGGCTCAATCCGACACTTGATGCATTCAGATGGTGGGAGTTAATTAAATCTAAAAGATCATTTGTAGAACACGACATCATCAATTGGTACAAGCTTTAGTGAAACAAACATGTAGGTTTCGAAGTCAGAGCACTACATGGGAAAGTCACCTTCTCAGTCCGAGCTCAAATGAGCTCTAGTAAACAGTAAAGTCGAAAAAAAATCAAAAATATCTGAATTTTTTTGTGATAAACATTGAAAAATGTTCTAAGAGCTTGAAAATTTCCATCATGAAATCACATTTGTCGAAGTCGTGGCAAAAAAAAATCAGTGCTCCAACATGCTTTCAAAAGTAGCATTTTCAGAGTATCGATTTTTTTGCCACACCTTCCAGGAATGTGATTCCATAATAAAATTTTGCAAGCTCTTAAAATATTTGTCAAAAAAAATTAGTTTTCTTTTTTGAATTTTTTCTATTTTAGTGTTCACCCGAGCTCATTTGACTGTCCTTAATAGTTTAACTTGTGACATGTAAGCCAATCATGCTTTATTACCAGGATAACTAAAAAGGGGCTTCACAAATTTCAAAGTCATTCTGAACACTTTGAAAGCTTTGCCTTTCCCGCTTCTAGCCCTTACTAATTTGTTTTTGGTCCAGACATGCGTCCCAAGACCATTATTTTATTTTACTCAGCAGCTTTTAATGAAACAACAGAAGCAAGGATAATGTATCCCATATAGTTGTTAACTTTCACTAGTCAATCGACAATTGAGATTTAGAAGACTTATAGTTATCCAAATGTAAAGATATACTCCCTCCTTTCCGGTTTATAAGGCTCAATTCAAAAATCTCACCAACCAAGGTAGATGGTGAGTGGTGGAATACTTTTGTAGTTTGCAAAAGCACCCAATTAATGCTCTTGTTTTCCTCAAAAAAGTATGTTTACCAATGCATTAATTGCAATGCATGCATGCATAAATTACATGCATTGGTCAATTTTCTCTTAATACTTGCATGCAATGATTTAATGCACCTTGAAATCTGAACATGTGATGGGAAACAACCAAATTGAGCCTTATAAAATGAAAAAACTAAAAATTTAAGATAAGCCCTATAAAACGGAAAGGAGAGAGTAGTAGTGCTAAAACTAGATCCTGCATTTAATAATTATCTCAATGGTGCAACAAAAACTTCTAAGCATGAATATCCACTAGTCATTGGAAAGACTCATGCCTTGTTCAAAAAGGAACTCGACAATTTAAGGTATTATGCAAAGGAACTATCTTCAATTAGAAAGTAAACATGCAAAACGGTAAGAAAGATACAAGGGCTTCAAATTCTCTTGAAGCTTAACATTCTAAGCCGACAAGATTTGTTCATCCCTCTAATTGTTGGTACCGTGATTTTCTTCTGCAACTAGCTCCGCCTAGATCTCTCCTGAATGTGAACCCACATGAGTGCAGGAACATACAACCAAATACAGGGCAATTGGTTGATTGGAAATAACTGATACCGAATTTAATACAACCCAACATTTTACCCGCAAAGAGAAAGAATTTAATACAACCCAGATACAACATACGCATATAATCTCGATGTGTGTAAACTGTCTTGTTGTGGGTGTGTGGAGCACCTAGGAGCTCCTATGCACTTACCATGTTACTTGTTCCTACACTATTGTTTCACGGTATAATGCCAGAATTTAAAATAGACTGTTTTTTTAGCAAAACCACCGGACTTTATTAATCATGCATAGAAGATTTTACATAGCCAGGGGGCTCTAGGAACAAAACAGGCGACTTAGAACTAAATCAAGCGATTACTAGCAATACTATGGGCATGCCCAGATGATCTACCCTCAAACTTAAAAACAACCCTAGTCATGGAGTCCTGCATATCTGTAACCTCTCTAATGATCATTATGTTTTCACCAAGGGATACTTCCTGAATGCTTCGAACTACACCAGAACAATCCGAAGCAATGGTCATAAAATTGAAACATGCATCTTTAGCCAAGCATAACGCTTCTCTACACGCTATCACTTCAATAGTACTTCCTCTGCAAAGAAATATAAGAGCGTTTAGATCACTACGTCGGGAGTAGATGGTTCCATCACTCTAGCCAAGGCAAGAACTGATGCACCCAAAAACTGCCCTTCTTCTCAGCGAAAAATAGCAGCAGCTGAACTCTTCCCTTTCCAAACCAACGGAGCTCCATCGACATTTCCTTTCACATCACCCCTGGGAGGGGGGATCCATGCAGTCCCACGTCTTGGGGTATGTTTTGGGTACATCCCTTACGGCGTCCGCCTCGAGCTCTTGAATAAATTTCATGATGAATCAACAAGTCGCAAGCGGCGATTGAAAAATATTTTCGTGAATCATATCTCTGCGCCCCTTCCAGATTGCCCATAGAGTCTCCATCATCTTAACATAGTCCTGACATGCTAATCTGTCCTGCAGATCAAAACGCCAGTTCTTCCCATTAGGCTCTGAGCATTTTCGAATTTGGAATGGCCTGGTTAATTCGTATCTATGTGAATGGGCTTTTAAAAAAAAATCGACGGGAAATGGGCTTCTGTTTGCTCAGTAGAAAGACGCAAGTGGACAGACGTAAGTGGCCTGTTATGAGGCAAACGCCGAATTTTTTTTTTTTAGGGCTGCAAACGCCGAAAATGAAACGTAAGTGGGCTTTGCTCACAGACAACACCAGGTACTTCTCTCTCTCAAAAAAAAAGGACAACACCAGGTACTTCACATACTCTAGTTGGCGCGGCGACATGCTGACGCGGAAGATGTGCTGGCGTGGCCACAGCAAGGAAGAAGCTGGGGCGCGCGGCAAGGAAGACGCTGGGGAATCGGCAATTTCAAATTCGAAACTGAGGACTGAAATGTCCTTTTACACATAAAATTGGGGCTGTCGGAAATCCCTTAAACGTCTTATAGAAGTTTACATATGGAGTACTTCACTTGACTTTACAATCTCAAGCTGCATGGACGTTGCAAAGAGCGTGCACGGTTACGAATGTCAGTCTTTGCCAGTAAAAATGGACTTCAGCTACAGCTTTATATGTACGGCGGCAGCTTGCAGCAGTTCGTACAGAGCCCAGAGAGCGAGCCCTATCACCGTATCCCTGACCAGGCCCTTGACGACGGAGCTAGCCCAGGTCTCCGACGATTCCCTGCCGACGAGGTCGCGGAACCTCAGGTCCCCCTGGTCAGAGATCAGCGCGTACACCACGCCGTTCATATGCCCCTTCCCGATGACCCCAACCACCGTCTTGCTCTTGTTCACGGCCTTGCTCCTCTTTAGGGACCAAGCCATGAACTGAGAAGCAAACATGCAAAAAAAAAAAAAATCTAGTTCAAGCTTCATAGACAATGCTGATTTGTTTTCAGATGATCTATGAATTTTCAGATGAAAGTTGCGGAGAAGCCATATCGTACCATGTCGCGCTCATGTACGAGAGGCTGTAGCAGTGAAGGATATGAGCTGCTAAGCTTCTCGTACAGCTCGTACGGGCTAACCGCAGCTTTCTCATCCTGCTGCTAGTGAGCAGTCAGACATGCATGCATGTTAGTAAGACCAAGACAGGAACTGCAAAAACTGGTACTACTTTGGCAAATTGATGAACAATAAGATTGGAAACTGGAGCAACACAGGTAGCACTTACCGGCATATCAGTCGTTGAAGTGATTCCACGGAATAATGAGATTACGAGTTTAGTCTTTTCATCCCAGCTGAGGGATTTCAAAGCTCGTTCAAGCTACAAGAACAACATGTGACACCATCAGTGAACACACATGTAACTAGCATATGATCAGCTTGCTTGGTTGCAGATGTCCACATACAGTTATTTCAATAGGGCGATCCCCAAGAACGAGCTGAGCGCCAATATCTTCAGACACCCTCCTAGCTGCTCGGAACTGCAGGAACATTATATTACATTAATAACAAAGCAATTTGAGGTGCTGAGTCGTTCCATAACAATATGTGAAAGATTAACATGACCAAACAGAGTACCTCCTCCCCAAACGGCCGGTTCGCGCCAGAAGAAATCTTGGACGAAAAAACAGCTAGGAGCAAACGCAGAGCAAGAGCACTCTGTCCACCTGCATCGTCCCAACAAGATGGCCATGAAATCAGCAGCGTTCCATTTGTTCGAGGAATCTCAGGTGGCACATACCCAGGTTGATGCTCCGGTTGACGGCTCCGAAGAACTTGGCGCCGCCGAGCGAGAACATGTTGGATTTCAACAGCGGCTCGCCGGAGGCGTCGTCGGAAGCGTACATGATCCCGGCTCTGCAGTAAGGGCACTGCAAAGGCACCGCTCAGATTTCGACGAGAGAAACGGTGGTGATATGTGACCGGTCGGTCGGGATGCTGGGTCATGCCTGCTCCGGCAGAGTTCGACGACGACGTTGTCGGGGCGGACGGCACGGAGCACGCGCTCGACCTCGTCGGCGGACTCCGCGGAGAGGTGCGAGGTCCCGAGGATCCACACGTCCTCGGGCTCAGCGAAGTCCGGCGGCCGCCACGCCGGCACCGGCCCGAACCGCCGCCGCGGGACGCGTACCAGTGCGCCGGACTCGACCAACCCAGCCAACGCTGGGTCCGCCGCGGCTGCGCTGGCACGCGTGTCGGCGAGCGACGCGGACCGATAGTCGAAGCACGGCGGCGGAGGCGGCAGGGGCGGCCGGAAGGACGCGGCGGTGGATGGCGTGGGGCCCGCTGCCATTTCTTCTTCTGGTTTGTGGTGCCCGCGCAGACGCGCGGCGCGGGAGGATATTAGGCGAAATTATGGGCGGCTGTGGAGCGCTGGGTCCGGAGATGGATGGCGTAGATGGGCTCGGTGCCACTCGCATAATCGCGTTACGCCGATCTCGGATGCCGATCGTATAGATTTTCTCCAGGATTTTTGTGACATTGGGCCCTGCACTAGGCCAGTTGTAATAAATACAAATAAGCCCAAACCCCTCTTATCAAAATTACAAACTTTTTCACATAGTTCTGAAAAAAATCAAAGTTTTTCACATTAGTAAACTTATTCTAAAATTTTGAATTTTTAAATATTCGTGATTTTTAGAAAAAATTATGAACTTTTTTAGATTCATGGTTTTTTAAAGTCAACCGATATTCCATAAATCTACGCAGTTGCCCAAGAATTCACTATATATCTTTAATCAACGATTTCTGATATAGAAAGAGAATGGCCCTCACAAACTGAAAATACTATTAATTTGTTAAGAATCAATCGAATTGAAGTCATAGTGTCATCGTTGACTGGAATCGATATATTCGCAAGATCCTGGTCATAATTTATATGGACTAAAGAAATACTGTAGTAGGAATCCAATCCGTTGGCGATCGACCGATCAATGGTCGAGTTGTCGACCCTGAGAAGTGAGAACCAAGCGAGGGGAGAGGAAGACAAGTTCTGGCGACCAACCGATCTCGGTTTGCTTGTTGGGCCAGCCCACAAAAGTAGCGCATGAGCGCCTCTCTGCTTCCCTGATGCAGCATAAGGCGTTGTAGAGGAGGGGAGCTCCTGTTCGACGCTTGCTGCGTCAACAGTCGAGCAATCGCACAGGCGCGCTCCCCTGTTGGGCCAGCCCGTATAGCAAGCGATGCACTGTAGCTAGCCAGGTCACTGCAGAGAGTAGGCTACAGTAGCAGACGGGCTTTGTATGTCCAGTGTCCTCTAGCAACCGACTTTAGTGGTTTAAAAATTTCAAGCTTTTTTTGTAAAACGAATACTTTTTTGAGAACGCAAACAATTTTCAAAATTTCCGAACATTTTTTGAAATTCCGTCATTTTTTGAAATTGGGAACATTTTTTGAGACCTAGAAACATTTTTTTTAAATCCAAACTTTTTATTAAAAAGCGAACATTTTTTGAAACTCCTGAACAAAAATTGAAACACGAACATATTCTTGGAATTTGCGAACAATTCTTTAAATGGAAACATTTTTTGAAACTCCCAAAAAAAATTAAAAGCATGAACATTTTTTGGAAATTGGCGAAAAAAATTTGAAAATGGGAAATTTTTTTCAAACTCCTAAACACAATTTGAAAAGTTGAACATTTTTTGAACTTATGGATTTGTTTTTCAAAAGCAAACACTTTTTTATAATATGCGAACATTTTTTCGAAAATGAACATTTTTTTTGTATTTGTGAACAAATATTAATAACAAGAACATTTTTTGAACTTCTAAAACATTTTTAGAATTTTAGAAAAGAATTTGAAATTCTGAAGAACACAAAGAAAATAAAAAAAGAAGAAAAAGAAATTGAAAAATGAGATAAACAAACAGAAAAATGATGAAAGAAAAAGAAAAAAGAAACGGAAAAAAGAAAAAGAAAGAGAAAAAACTAGTGAAAAAATCGGTTCAAGAAGCTTCTAGAAGGTTCGCAAAACCGGTAAGGAACCTTCCAGAATGTTCCCAAAACCGGACACTGTAGCACGTGCGAAATCTTGTAATTGGGCTGGCCCATCTTGATCGCTAGCTCGCTCGCCTCTGTGCGAAGCAGCGGCAACTTGACGCAACGAGCGTTCGTTAGGATTTTCCGTAGAGGAGGTCTCAAGGTCTGGTAGGCTGCATCGTTTTTGTCCTCCCTGCATCTCAGCAGCGTCTGACTCGGGTTAGGCCAACTCCACCGCGCGATCCCAAACGGACGTCCGATTTGGCCGGATTTTGTCCTTTTGGGTAGGGAGATGGGGTCATGTCCGGGCCTGTCCTGGGATGCGGTCCGTTTGCCCCATCCTGTCCGCCAGGGCCAAAAATGCCCATATTTTTATATCAAAACTAGTTTGCACGTCCAAATATTTGTCTGAAAATAAAAATAGTTTTACAATCCAATTGAAATTGTCTCGAATAAAATAGTTTTACAACCAAATCGAAATTGTCTTGACTGAACATAAAATGAACCAATACATCTATTGATTGCCAGTGTGATCCCACACGTGCTCAACCAAATCATTTTGAAGATCCAAATAAGTGTGCCAATCACGCAGCTCACGGTGGAATTGGACAAACTGTTCAAATGTGGCCGGTTCTTGGTGCAGGGGTTCAACATTTTCACCTTGATAATCAAATCCTTGGTCGAAGATACTCTCATCACGCTCGTCCTCGACGATCATGTTGTACATGATCACACAAGTAGTCATCATCTCCCAAAGCTTCGTTTCATCCCATGACAGTGCAGGGTTTCGAACGATACCCCACCGGGATTGAAGCACACCAAAAGCACGTTCCACATCCTTTCTAGCACTCTCTTGCATTTGGGAAAATCTCTTTCTCTTCTCACCTTGGGGTTTCGAGATTGTCTTCACAAAAGTTGACCACTGAGGATAAATACCATCAGCTAGATAGTATCCCTTGTTGTACTGGTGGCCATTGATCTCAAAGTTGACAGGTGGGGTGTGGCCTTCTGCAAGCCTTGCGAAGACTCGAGAACGCTGCAACACGTTGATATCATTGTGAGAACCTGCCATGCCGAAGAAAGAATGCCATATCCAAAGATCCTGCGAAGCCACCGCTTCTAATATGTCAGTGCACGCCTTGACATGCCCCTTGTACTGGCCCTGCCAAGCAAATGGACAGTTCTTCCACTCCCAGTGCATACAATCTATGCTGCCAAGCATGCCTGGAAAAGCCTCTAGCTGCGTTGGTCGCCAGCAATCTCTCTGTATCAGCGGCAGTTGGCTGCCTCAAGTACTCAGGGCCAAACACTTCGATCACAGCCTGGCAGAAACTGTACATTGACATCAGACATGTTGTCTCACTCATACGCACATACTCATCAACTAGATCGCCTGAAATTCCATATGCAAGCATGCGGATGGCCACGGTGCATTTCTGGTAAGAGGAGAATCCAAGCTTGCCAAGGGCATCCGTCTTGCACTCGAAGTATGGGTCATGAGCAACCACACCCTCTCAGATACGATTGAACACATGCCTTGCCATTCGAAAACGGCGATGGAATTTATCCGGCTTGAAGAGCGGGGTGTTGAAAAAGTAATTGGCATAGAGCAGGGCGTGGCATCTCTCCCTGTTGCAGTTCAGGTTGGGAGCACGGCCATGGACTGACCCCCTGTACCGAGGTAGCTGCCGTTGAATGTGGTCGTGAACGACCAGTGCAGCCACCACAAGATCTTCATCATCCGACGATGAATCGCCGATGAACAAATGAAGTGGTGGAAGAAAAACTCATCTCCACTGTCCATACCTTTGTGGGCAAAGTGTCAAACACCTTGCGGTCGTGGTGGCAAAGAGGCCGCGATGATCACCTCGACGCAGCATGGGGGGTTGCCGGCCGGCTACTGGCCGCTCTAGAGCTCTCGTCGGAAGCTACCGCGGTCGCCGTGGTCGTATCCCCCTGCCACCGGCAACGACGGCGACGGCCAAACCTCCTCCGATCGACGGCCAAAACTACGGCGAAAGCACGGGCATGGTGGCGGCCATGTCGGGACGTGGTTTGGTATGGACGGTCGGCGGCTGCGCGGTGAGGAGGCGGCCGGAGAATAGCGGCGGCGCCGGCGGCGGGGCGGGGCGGGGCGGGGAGAGGGGGTGGAGGCGTTGGAAGCGAAGGGACTGCTAGTGTCCCCGACAGGCGGGCCACGGAAGGACAAGGGCGTGCGGCGAGCCCGTCCGCGTGATGTCTATTTCACCCCAAACTCGGCGCAAGTTTGGACCGGGGATGGGTCGATAACGGACGGAATCCGGACATTTGTCCGTTTGAGGCCGCGTGTTGGGCCGCGCTATTCGTCCGTTCTACCCCAAACGGACGCATCCAGACAAGATGGAGTCGCGCGGTGGAGTTGGCCTTACACAGTCCAAAACCATGTTGTAAACATCGTCGACGGGAATGGGCAAAGGGTCCTTAGATCGAGACCTGCAAAGCGAAGGGAGAGGAAGACAAGTGTACTCTATGTGCGTCTTGCAGTGTAAAACAACAAACAAGTTCAAATTGCCCACGTCCCACACTGACTCGCACAAGCCAAGCACTAGACAACCTCAGTGGTGCGGGTCCATCGCTCACACCCCTAAGCCGGCTCTCATAAGAGCAAGTATAATAGAGCTGAGTCAGCGGGCTGTAAGAAATAAACTAGTATATTTTTGCTTAGTTGGAGGAAAGAGAATAGGAGAGAGAAGGTAAGCAGGCTCTTCGTGAAAGAGCCAGCTCTAGCACGTGCTCCTAGGCACTTTGTGAGAATGAAAGGTAAGCCACATAATAACAAAGTAGTACACTCTTTTGATCTACTATTATACATGTAGGCTATAAGATAGGCTGTATATGACATGACACTGGCTTATAGCTAGCAGCAGGCTATACTATTAACCATGCTCTGAACGACGTTGCGCCGGCTCATGCCCTGGTCGGCGGGAAAGTATCAGGTACTCCCGATACTTCAAATTCAAAAAAAAATCATTCTTAAATGTAATAAAAAGATGCGGGGAAAAATTGTGAATGTTCGCAAGGAATGCGACTATATTTCTAAAAAAATTAGGTCCAAACTTGAAACACACATTGAGAAATAAAAATGCGAAATCTAACATGAATAGTGTAAGGAAAAAAGAAAAAAGCAACATTGACACTATTCACGTCATATCACTTTTTTGTTTCTCAATGTGCATTTTGAGTTTGGATCTGAAATTTTTACGAGTCGTAGTCACATTCCTTGTGAAATTCATTTTTTTGAATTTTTTAAAACATTTAAGAACGATTATTCTGAATTTAAAGCACCGGGAGTACCCCAGCACGTGAGCGACGCTGACGGGCGAAGCCGGCCGCCCATTGTGCACGGGGAGTTGCTCGAGAGGGCGCATGAGGTCGTGATGAAAACAACCATAGAGAGGTGGCCTCGTTCGCGTACACAACCCGCGCGTCATGGACCCCCGGAAAAAAGGGTGGTTGTGTGGCGGCCGCGGAGATCTGATGGCCGGGAGCGCGCCACGAAGCAATCGACCCGAGGCGCGAGGCGCAGCCGGCCATGCGCCCCTTGCGGGGCTAGCTGGTGCGGCTGAGGATCTAACCGACCTGGTGGGGGCCGTGTGCGTCGCACGCCCCTACTAGCGTGACCGGACCAACCCGCATGGGCCAAAGACACCGCCATGCGGGTCTGACCTCCCTGTCACGCACAGGACCTCGCTCGTGAGTGTGCCGCACAAACCACATAACTGTGGCCCTGTGCGCGTCCGCGGTTCATCCGTCATGAACCTCCGAGGGGGGTGCCCAGGTGCATGCCATCCGGCCATATCAGACGGCGCGGAGAGCCCCATGAGCCCCCCACGGCATGCCACCGCAAGACGGGCGGTGCAGAGGGCACTGTCACCCTCTTGTCCACGAAGCCCCATGAGATGGATACTTCAACATATTAAAAAACAGTATAACAGAGTCACCTACAAGCCCTCTTAGTGATTTGAGCTCCTCGGCCGATGGATCACATGTACGGACGTATCTGATCGTCTGGGCGTTACTTCCTGCCTCAAATCGCGCTGCACGACTGGACAGCCGTATTTGGGCTGCTGCTCCGCGGGTTGACCTGGGTTTTCTCACGTTTACTGGGCCGACTATTCGACAAATGCGTTAAGTGGGCCATGTATGCGATGTCCGCCTCGTGCCTTTTCTTCTCTCTTCGTCTGCTGGGAATGGCAGAGCGCCGCCGTTATATTATGCTAGCTTCTCGTTTCCTTTTCTTGCCGGTAGTGGTGATGGTGGACGAATGTTTCATGCGTGCCCATCTCCTTTTCGTGTCGAGGCTGCCCCCGCTGGCCCTATTTTTTCTCACCGTCCCTGGAGTCTGGACCATGCGGCTCTAGGAGATGAACCTACAGAATGATCGGGCCGCATCGCTCTCCATCCGCGCGCTCTCTCCGACAACAAGAAAACCGATCTCCTATCAGGTAAGTGTTTCAGTTCTGTCATTTTTTTCGTTGCCTCGCATTCTCGTTCGTGCCATTAGGTCAATCTCAATTGTCTACAGTTGATCAATTAGTTCCTCTGCTACCAGTCTATTGTATTCAAAATTCAGTAGCTTCTGAGAGTTGTGTGCTCATGTGCAAATGTGCAATTAGTTTGGGAATGCTTCTCATCCAGTGAGTTGTATCAACATACGTCCTTAGTGTTCCTCTGATTTGAGACAAAACTACCAAACATAGATTGTTTTGTATCACCCTTGCAGTCATGTTTATTTCTTCTTTTGCCTAGGTACCTCCTTGGTTGAAAGAGATTTTGTTTTTCCCTTGCTCGGTCTACTCCACATCATACTACTGATCGTTCCCTTTTCTGTTGATTGTCTGAGGAAACCTCAAGAAAGTTGCTGCATGGTATATTTGATTTATGATTTTTGGGGTGTGCCGCTTCAAGATTAAGAGATATTCAAGCCGGGTTGGTATTATTGTGTCCCTATTCACCTCGGTTGTTCATACAACCTTTCTTTTTGCCTTTTTCCATTATGTTGTTTTTAGTATGCTGTGTGCTACGCATCCATTATTTGTGTGTGTGTGACAGGTTTTGCAATTGACAAATCAAATGCGCAAGCATGCTTGCCGAATGGGAAGGAATCTCTTTTGCAAAAGAAGCTGTTCAAATAAGGTGTGAACAACTTTCTTTTGTTGTATCGCTGCTTATCTACGCTTATATACAAAGTACTTTCACAGGCCGAAATGTTGGAAACCTGTTGATGGCTGTTCCTTGTGAAATACGTATGAGTTGTAGGAGTACTTTATTTTCTAGAAAAGAGAGCTATATTTTTCAAGTACTCTGGCCGGTCCAAAAATAAATAGAGGATTAATTTACCAGTGTAAGAATAAAGTTGTAGCCAAATAAATTTATATTATATTATGTCCTCTATATATTTACACCGACTCCAAACATTCCATTGTCAAAATAAATGGGCGCGGCAACGCGTGCTATTATGATCTAGTTTTATAGGAGTA
The DNA here is from genome assembly GCF_018294505.1 of Triticum aestivum. Taxonomy (NCBI): domain Eukaryota; kingdom Viridiplantae; phylum Streptophyta; class Magnoliopsida; order Poales; family Poaceae; genus Triticum; species Triticum aestivum. The sequence continues at coordinate 257,010,533 of NC_057814.1, read as the reverse complement.
TAATATGGTGTTCTTGTGTTATTGTGCATACGATTGTGCAATGCGGTGATGTGCTTGATTATACAGAGTGATGGAAAGCGTGAGAGAACGGCTTGTTATCGGCGAGTGTGCTCGAACGATTCCTGACATCCCAGATTCACGATAGAAATCAGTCTGCAGAGCCATTTTATTTTATTTCACGACACACAACACACCGCGCGCACGCGGACACGCTCGCACGCACGCAAGCAGCTCCGGTCCAAGCATGGCTTGAATAGCTAGCAACAGTAGCAGTCTCGAGGCCTAAAGGTTGAACATGACCTTGATGGCGTCGCGGCCGCGCGCGCTGACCTCGAAGGCCTCCTCCACCTCCCCCTGCGAGAAGCCGAACCTGTGCGTGATGAGCGGCTTCACGTCGATCTTGCCGCTCCGCAGGAACTCGAGGCACAGCGGCCACGTGTCCTTGTAACGGAAGATCCCCACCACGTCCACCTCCCGGATCGCCGCCGACGTCAGCGGCACCGTCATCTCGTTGTGCCCCATCCCCACCAGGCACACCCTGCCGCCCGGCCGCGTCGCCTCCAGCGCGGTCGACATCGTCTTGCTGAACCCGGCGCAGTCCAGGCTCACGTCGATGTCGCCTCCCATCGCCGCCTGGATGCGCTCGATCTCCCCCGCGAGGTCCTCCGCGTTGCCGGAGACCTTCACGACGGCGTCCGCGCCGAGCGACTTGGCGACGGACAGGCGGTGGTCGTCGACGTCGGCGATGACGATCCTGGGCGCCCCGAAGGCGCGCGCCGAGAGCATGGTGACCAGGCCGATCGGGCCGGCGCCCATGATGAGCACGCTCTTCTCCGCGCCCACGTCGGCTCGGCGGCAGGCGTGCACCCCCACGCTCAGGGGCTCGCACATGGCGCCCTCCTCCAGGCTCACGTTGTCTGGAAGCTTGAAGCACAGGTCACCTGGATGCACAATCTACCCAAAACCCAACACATTGATCAGGATATTATTTATCTCAGGAACAAATGTTCAAAATCATCAAGCTCAGCTTGCAGATTGCAACTGCGTCTCAGAACAACTGTAACGTACCTGGTCGGCGAGTGATCCATGGTAAGGTGGGGTGGCGAAGAACTTCATGTCGTCGCAGAGGTTGTAGCGGCCGCCCTTGCAGTGCCTGCAGCGCCAGCAGCTGATGCCGGGCTCCAGCGCCACGCGGTCTCCCACGGCGAGGTGCTTCACGCCGTCGCCCACCTCCTCGATGATGCCAGCGCACTCGTGCCCGATCACCATCGGCTCTTTCACCACGAAATGCGCAATGCGCATCTCCTGCAATCCAACAGATATCACGTTTTTTAGCTTGAGAAAAGAAACAGAGTACTCTGAAAGATCAAGGTATTTGATAGGAGCTTCCAGATCATTGCACGTTTAATGTGAGAAATTACCTTGAGGTAATGCACGTCGCTGCCGCAGATGCCCACCGCCTTCATCCGGACTCGCACATCATAAGGACCTGGAGACGTGAATCAATTCAGCCTCTTTGATTAATAAGATTTTTCTTTTGAGGATGATTAACAAGATTTTCTACAAAATGTATGGATCAATCGAAATTGCTAAGGATTAAACAACCTAATCCCTCCGTTCCCTAATATAAGATCTTTTAGCTATACATACTAGCAAAAGAGCCCGTGCGTTGCAACGGGAGAGAAAACATAACACATGCTCTTGACTCAACAACCATCACTCAAGACCACAATAGGTCCATCTCCTTTATTTTTACGAGGCATCATATTTGTGTTGCCGCTTATCCTCCTTCTCACCCTCGCCGGCGATGGCCTCGGTGTTCACACAAAACAACAAAAAACGTGTGTTGAATATGGTTAATCCTAAGGCGTCTCTCTCTCCCTCTCTCCTCCCTCTCCCTCTCTCTCTCTCTCGCAATGAGAAATTTCTTGTTTTCCCCTGCGACATTTTTCAGAGGTATGCATGTGTAGTTATCGATGTTTTCTTTTCCCTATATGGTTATAGTGGGGTGTTTATTTGCAATCTGGATCGCCGGCGGTATGAAAAAAACGGATCTTGCGCTATAAATTATAAGTTTGCTTCCATAACAATATTTTAAAAATATTTAACAGGTAAAATTAACATTATATTTAGATTCCACACATTTTTCTAATAAAATTTCATATATAATATGTTAAAATCGAAGTTACGGTTTAAAAGATACAGATAATTTAGAAAATCATTTGGTTTGACTCAAATATATTCCAAAATAATATTTAAAAATACTTAACAGGTAAAAATAATCTCATACTCATATTCTACATATTTTTCTAATCAAATTTCATATATAACATGTTCAAATCGGAGTTACAGTTTAAAAGATATGGATGACTTTAAAAAGCATTTGTTTGACTTAAATCTGGACGGCGGGTTGATTTCAAGAAAAGACAGGGACTTTTGTGTAAAGTACGAAAATAACGATTCGTTTTAACTTAAAACAGGACTACGGGTTGAATTCTCTAAAATAGAGGGACTTTTCTGAAAAATGCCATGACGGACGAAAGAAACCTAATTTGCTTTATTATTAGGTAAAGACTAAAATGAATGAATATACGACTAAAATGTGTCTAAGATACATACGAATCAAGAAAAAGGTAAATGGTCTTATATTAGAGAACCTAGGGAGTATATAGGAAACATGTCTATGAACTAAAACCAGCCAAGATTGTGGTGTGTTGCTTCATCCAATATCTTGGTCATGAATAAACATTGTCATCACATAACAAAGCGGCCACGCCATTGACAGGGCTATGCGCGGGAGAAAGAGGCCGGGCTCCCATCCGTGCGATAGGTTGCGGAGCTAGCCTTCAAATATGAAGACTTGCAGGCTGGATAAGGAGCACGCTTCATAAATTATGCAGGTCGAGTGTCGGATGGCGGCTCTGCTATAATGGCCTTTTCTGACCAAATGATCATATTGACGGTTATTATACCGATCAGGTCGATACAAAGACTGCTAGAGTTGCTCCTAGGTAACTATTTTTCTCTCTCTCAAACTGCTTTCTTTTAGGAGTTAGAATTTTTGAGGTTTGATCAGAGATGCTTGAAGGGCTCTGGTGCTTATAAACAAAAAATAAAAAAAAGGTCTATGGTTTTCTTTTACAACTAAGGGCTGTTATCCTGGGATATCCCAAGTTCACATACATTCCTGCTATGGAAGAGTAACATAAATGATAGAAAGATCGTCGAAACCCAGAAAGGAAGGTCACCCTCTTTTACGATGTACAAAAGTGACAGTTACAGTCTGTAAACTGACTTTGATAAAAAAATTAGAGGTAAATACACTAGAGGTCTTAGAACTTGTACGTGACGGTCATTTCGGTGCACAAAGTTGCAAAATACGTGTTCGTGGTCATTTAACTTGTGAGACCGTTCAAATACAGTCACTCTCCCCGTACGCGGGCGTATCCGTCAACGCCAGCATGGCACGGACCCGTTGTCAATGACACATGGACGCATTATTGCACAGAACCCCTTCTTCCTTTTCTTTTTTTTGCAAAAAAAGTCCACCATCGATGGGACTTACCTGTCAGGACGAGCGATAATTTTATCCAAAAATGAGAGACAACTGGGTCTCGAACACAAGTACCTGCCACTAAACCACACGTGTGTACACAACTATTAGGGATAACTAAGCTTAATGTACAAAAACGGAAGCGCTCATGGAGCAGAAGTGCGCTGCAGTCCGCGCTACCCATTTTGCACTTGTTTATTTTTTTCAGAAATTTGTAGATAGTATGTAAACTATAATGCCAATAATAATATAACTTTCAAAAGTTTTTCATGTATTACTCTAAAATAATACTTATAAATTATAAAAATGTTTGCATAATAATAACACAAATGGTTTTTTGAATATTAATAATTATAAAAATGTGCAGTTTTTAGAAATATTCATAATAAAAAAGTTCTTTATCGTTACACCTATTCGTTTTATTTTAGAAATTCGTGCATCATAAAAAATGGTTCATGTATTGTTTTCAAATAATATTTATGAATAATAAAAATGTTTGTATATTATAATACTAATACTTTTTAAAAGTAAATTCACAAAGTATTTTAATTATAGAAGCATTTCAATAATTATACGCACATTTTGTATAGTTCAATGTTTGTATAGTTTACA